>NC_134710.1:154705031-155067531 GCF_043290135.1 Rhipicephalus microplus
GGGGGGATTATAAGCAGAGTCAAGTTATATACGAGAAAATATGGTATCGACGTAAACATTGCTTCAACGTCTCTATACACCGCTGTTCGCGCTCGTGGGGCACCGGAAGCGTCTAGTCCGCTTCGACCCTGATGTCGGTCTTGTTCATCAATATTGCGCTGTGCTTGCCTCTTGAGGTTATGTCTGCAACACGTCATCACAACTGTTTACTTTAATCTCAGTTTCCTTACGCGAAAAGCACTGCATGAGTGGAGTTAACAAATTCGCCGAAAATAGCTTTGTTCTGCGTGTCTTTTCTCCACAGACACAATCCGCCAGAACTTAGCGTTATGCAACTTCGCTATCGAATGAGGTTGAATTACTATATCCCACTGTTGTTTCAGTACCAGGCATTCACGTATCATTGGAGTAGCATGTAGTCGTCCCTAGTGGTCGGTTACTGCATCGTCTTCCCAATTCCCTGACGTCGTGCCTCTCAAGGGAGTGTTGTCGACCCACTTCATAAAGGACAGCCTTTCACAACAACAAACCCGTAAATGTGACTCTTAAGGTGCGTTTTAGGGCCGCACGTGGTCATTACGGGAGCAGTAAAGCAACCATATAATGCACGGTTGGCTAACATGCTGCAGCTCGCGTTGTGCGTATTTGTACATGTATTTCATTTCACCCGTGTGCATGCATGTGATGTTACCTGACTTCTCCCCTTTATTCGTATCGTGAATTGACGTGCCTGTATGCATACATATACACATGTGTTTGCATTTGGTGGGGCGTGCCACCGCGCTTTCATTGCGCTGTTCGTTTTCTCCCTGCTTATTTACTGACTTTGAAGTTTGGGCAGCAGACCATGACAAGCATGTGCCTAAGCTAAGCTCTCTAATTATCTCCCGTGTTGGAGAAAAAGATCTTAAATCTTAATTGCAGTGCTCTGCGCTCCAAAATTCACAATTCCTGAAGCCCAGCGTAACTGATGTGTTTTTGTTTTCATTTTGCGTTGAGCGGGAACGATCAGCCATTTGGTGATCTCAGTGGCAGTTTGGTGGCAACTTTTAGGTGCGTGACACAACATACTCTTTTATAAAATGCGTACAAGCCTCGTGTCACGAGTATTATCTAAAGTCTCGCCAAACGTTTTGGGTATCCTCAAACATCCGCTTCTATGATAGCCGGTATCACCCGTATATAACAAACAACCGGTATCATCAAATATCACCCGACGAAAACAAGCGTTAGATTAGGGCTAAAATTTCACATTGCTCACAAGTCCGACAATCTGGCGTCGATGTTATTAACATGAATCGTACGAAAAGTGAGTGGTGTAGTGAGTGTCACTTAAGAATGCGCGAATTTAAAGCAGAAGTGCAATACAGCCAAAAACAATAATACGGAAGCGAAGCAGCTTGCGCTGATCACACACAGGCCGTTCAAAACTAAATGGTTGTGTTTTGAAATTTGTAAGTGCTGTGCCCTTATCCACATAAGGAACGCAGTATACGAGTATATGATTTAGCTAAAGCGACAAAGCGATGATCAAAAAAAAGAAAAGAAAAAAGAGAAAAAACGAAAGAAAGAGAGAGAGAAAGAGTTTTTTAGGGGGGGGGGGGCTTAATTTTAGCGTCCAAAGCAAAACGATAGGATGCTGCCAACTGCAGAAATCTTCAAGAAGCAATCGCAGACGTCGAGCGAAAAATCTCTCGTGTTATGCTTGATGGCAGTCGCTGCCCGCTGCCACTAAAGACTGTTTTTTTTTTATTTACGCGAGTCGACTGCCCGCCTCACCGACAAAGGTAGGGGCAGGTTGTCCGCGTTCGCAATAAAAACGTGGATTACGAGCTTGTTTCATTTGAATGCAGTTTTTTTACTTTGCCATGCTGCTAACGGTTGATGCAGCGCAACATTTTGCTATTCTAATTTGTTCTTTTATTTCGGTGCTTCGTCAGTCGTTTGAGCGGCGTTGTAATTAGGCTGTGTAGCCGGTATCGGCCGTTCACTAGCTGTGGTTGATAATAAATCACTTAAATACAGAAAATGAAATCCTTAAATTCATACTGATTTTATTTGTTTATTTTTGTAATTACATATGCATTATAACTAATTCTCTAGCTTTACCAAGCAGATATGGCTTACGTCTTCTTATCTGAAATTTTTAGTACACTTTTTGTACATCTTTAGACATGGGCCACTACCATGCGTTTCTTTCTTTGCCTACTGCAATGAACATATACACAATTTGCGAGGAACAACTTGCGACAGCTCCGCCATGGTGGTCTAGTGGCTAAGGTACTCGGCTGCTGATCCGAAGGTCGTGGGATCAAATCCCGGCTGTGGCGGCTGCATTTTTGATGTAGGCGGAAATGTTGTCGGCCCGTGTGCTCAGATTTGGGTGCATGTTAAAGAGCCCCTGGTGGCCGAAATTTCTGGAGCCCTCCACTACGGCTTCTCATATAATCATATGGTAGTTTTGGGGCATTAAACCTTACATATCAATCATCAATCAACACCTTGCGACAGTCGCAGCACCACTTTAGTAGAGCTTCCACGAATATTGCAAATTTTCTGACGCAAAACGGTGACCACAGTATATGAATGGGCACGTCCAGCACACTGATGATCGGAGTGGGGACGTTGCAGTGGTTGTTGAAGTTTCTAGATTTGTGTGTCGCGGAGACTATATAGCGCCGATTCCAGGAAGCGCTAGGAGCGCGATTTTTAGGGAGTGTCGACATCACCGCTTGTACGTGCCCGGTTTGTCGACTGGCCAACTATGAGGTTGACAGTCACCACTTCCAGAAGATGCCTTGGCACAGTTTTCCGGGAAGCTGGCAGTGGGGCCTTGTTATGTTTAAGTGAGTGCGCACTATTCCCCTCAAAACATCGGATACGCTATCTAAATGTTTCATACCTTCGTGTGCTCTACAAAAACAGCTCCACAAATCGCAGGAAAGGTCGATTCATACAATAAGAATGTCTGCCATTGAGAATTTGCGTACATGCAAAAATGCTTGCATGGTATCGCGCAAAAAACACTTTTCTAGATATTGGTTATCATCAGACACAACCTTCGGTGCAAGTTGTAGCCCTCGTAGAGAATTAAACACAGCCTGACAGCATACGCAGCCGAGCTCTGCCTCTGGCGCTCCTGAAGGGTTGTGTGGTCATGTATGCACGACATGCAATGTAGGGTACGCAGTTGCTAGAGAGAGCACACCTTGCCGTTTCTCTCGTCAATTGACGACGCTTTCTATGGTCGCATATTGAGTTACAGTGGTTGTGTGCTTTTTGGTGCCGAATTTGCACGAAATTCACCCATCATACGCTGTGTCCACGTTTATGTTAACCACTTGAACTTCAGCTGCCACGAAGGTTTATTCATGATCATTTACGTTAGTACTGCTGTGAAGATTTGACACTGAATTCAACATAAGTGCGTACTCATAAAACGGGCGTACTCATAAAACGTAAGTGCGTACTCATAAAACTTATATATGTACAATAAACATGGAACTACTTTTGTTGAGCCATATTTTTATTTCTTGTTATGCAAATACTTTTATGGTGGTTTTGTGACGTTAAACCCCACATATCAATCAATTATGCAAATACCTTTAACTGAGGAATCGACCACGTTTTTTTTTTCTGCGTATTTGTTCATTCTGTTCAGCTTTTCTTTTTTTTCATACGCGTTGCTGCGCTTCTTGAGAAGCCCCAATTCAAATTAACGCTTGTGGGTGATTGGACGGTTGTGGCTTACCGATTTTGAGATGCTGTGTGAAATAAATACATAAATTCACCCTATTCGCAAGAACGTTCTAACGCACATGTTCTTGACGGCAGATACCAGTTCATCCCTGTATAGGACATAGTAGGTCCGTTCGATTCACCTGCACCACACGAACCAGTTCACGAAGTGCTGCACCTTGCCATTCGTTTCAGCGGTGCCGCATTGACAACCTCTCAGAACCCTGCCATTCGTTTCAAAAGGTGCAGAAGAGGTGCAGCACTGGTTCACGATTTTCTTCAACCTCCAACGTTGATGGTACCGGCTTTGTTCAGCCGTGCGTGCAGCTGAGCAGACTACGCAGCGCTTAGGTGTAGGCACCGTACCCGCCTCTAATAATGCTGTGTGTTTTGCCAGTGTTTGCGCCTCATGAACTGCCCGCATGTGTGGTTTGCCACTAGTAAGTGTTAGTTGAACGGTGTAAGTTAAGCGAACAGAAATAAAGCCTGTATTTTGTCGGCACATCGTCATTTTTTTTTTTCGGATGTCGCGCTTTGCCTGCACCGCTGAACTCGCACAGCACAATTTCTGAACTTCTCGTACACAGCTGTGACCAGTTCTGATTAGTGCAGGAGCATCGAACAGACCTATTATTAGCAAAGGTGGCTGACCACCGGCAAGTGGCACTCAGAAAACGGGGACTTTTTTTTTAATTCAGCGCGAAAAAATTATGTATTCAGATTTGATAAATAACGCATACGCAAAACTAAACGTGTCAGTTACGTTTAACGTGCGCCCCACGCATCACTCTCGATGCTACGTATAGGAAAATACGTGACATAACTGAAGCGGAAACCAATTAATTAAGCAAATATCTTTGCACAAGTGGATTGCGTTCAAGAAACAGACTGTAATAAGTGAACATCAGTTTATAAACGCATTTAAAATGCTTGATGATGTCGCAGACGATCGGCATACACCAGAATTTAGTGTCATCGCGCAGCGGAACGCAAGTGCCAGAGTGCGGTTAGCTTCGCTCAGAACATGCGACGTCGCGATGCTCTGTCAGTTGGGAGGATGCCGAGCCGGGCGCCTGCGCCTACCGCTCTTTTGGGGTGCTGCGAAGCGTCACACGGCCGGTAGCAAGTGAGTGTGCATGCAATTACCACAACGTCACGCGCCAACGAGCCTGCCGTGATTCGTAGCGCCACCGTCGGGCTCCTCAGTTTAAACACGTCTAAATGAAATTGTTTCGCCCGCTTTTGTTCTTGATGTTCCTGTCTGCGTCTCCCCCACTCCCATGTCGCTCGTTGCCGCCCGTACTCCGTCTCTGTGTATTTGTTTCTTTATCCCCGATTCGCTTCCTACGTTTCCCGGAGCTCTCGCTTGTATTTGTGTTTTCGGCGCTTCGTGAAGGGAGTCACACTCGCATCGTCTTCTCGGTTGCGACCATTGCGTGCCAGAAGGAAGAGCGAGAAGACGTGGCAAGTACACTGCAAGAAAAAGGATTGAAAGAAAAGTCGTCCAGAGTGGGCGTTTCGCGCCCGACTCGTTTTCGCTGGTAAAAGTTCAGGCGCGCGCCAAGCGAACGCAGCCGACTCCGGACGGCTCTCCAGGGAGTCGCCATATTGGACTGCTCCCGCTTGTTTTTCTTTTTGTTTTGTTGCGCCCCACTTCTGGTTCGTTGTTGGACCGCCTTTCTAGATTGCATCTGCAACGCGTTTTGCTTTCGGCGACTCTGGCGCGCGCTATTGCTCAGTTGTCTTCCGTTTCTGTTCCTTTCGTCCGAGCCCATCTTTCCGCCCCTTCGCGGCGCACAGCTCTCCTCGGCTTTTTATTGTTTCTTTTCTCTCGTCGCCATCGTCTCCTCTTGCTGCTGCCTCTGTGTCAACCGTGTGGCTACACCGTGTTCGCCCACGCTGCTCCACCTGCCTGTTTTTCTGTCCCTATCCCATTTTTTTTTTCGGCACTCTTTTACTGCTACCCCGCGCACTTTCCCGCCAAAGGAGATCCTTGAAGAACTCGGTTCGAGATGGCGTAGGTGCCATTTCTGTTCTTTCTATTCTACGGTGTCTCCCTGATCCCAAGCGTTACCACCGCGAGAAGTGCCGCGAGAAGCGCCACGCCTCACGTTAGGCAGCGCATATCGACAGTGGCAACAAAACAGGAGGGAGGAACTAATTGTCACGTCACTTAACACGACCTCAAAGCCGGAACGCTTTCAGCAGCGTGCTCGAGGCTTCTACTTGTAATGGCGGAAGGGCACGTCGAGCTACACGCCATTTTCTTTGCCATAGTAAGCTCACGCGAAATCAGGATACTCGAAGCAGTTATTTATTTTCTTCGTTCTTCTCCTTATCGTTCCTTTGCAGTTTATTCTTATTTTGCTAGAAAAATTCACGAACACAAGCAGCAACAGCATTGACGGGTAGGTAATCAGTGAAGAGAGCTCTTCATTTCGCGTGTCACTGCTCTAAAATTTCAACTGCTTGTGGCCGGTTGCTGAACGCACTGTGAATACGAAAGTCTTCGTTTTGAGGCCTGAATAGTGCCATTTTTGCACACAGTAGAGTTAGGAGAACAGAGTACAGGGGGGAAGAGGGGATGTGTGGCAGCGCGAAGGCGAATTTTGATCTATTTTGGTGTCGGATTGCAATTTATATGACGCATTTATTTTGCAGTACTCACCATTTGTGGTCTTTACGATGTGAGTCAGAATTTTCTCTGCCTAGAAGGTGGATAGGATTCACAGAGCACACCCTGATCAGTGAACCGGTCACGCACTCGACGGCAAACCGGGCGCTTAGCCACACCACTAAAGTGTTTCCCGTTCATGCAGGTTTATACATGGCAGAGCACAATACTGTAACCAGACAACTGAGCCACCAGTAGTAATAACAAAGCATTTACAAGTACGGCGAGTTTCTACTGAATTGTACTCTTCATTGTAGCTTGATATGTTTTATCTTTCTTCTAGTCTGTCTGCGTGCTAAACTTTTTTTCTCTCTCACAGTGTAAAAGAACGGCTTCCTTTCTATTGCTTGAGCTTGAAGAGGCAGCTGGGTGGCTAAGCTGTCACGTTGCTAAGCTCGACGGCATGGGATAGATTTCAGAGGATGCCAACAACATTGCTGTTCTGTTTGCTTCTGTTATGGCGTAGGTGCTTCTGTTATGGCGTAGGTGTCTTGCTGTGGAAATGTGGAGGTCGATGAGGACGCAATTCAAATAAAGCACCCATATACCTTATATTTGCCGCACATCAAAGAAGCCTAGACGATTAAAATTAATCCGTAGTCATCTGTTACGCAGAGCCTTCTAATTAAATCATAAATTTTGCGTTTCCAAACCTCGCAACTTATTTTTACATCTCTTGGTTCAAGTTGACAAGCTTCCTCGTGTTGATTTGCCCCCCATTGCAAATATATAGTGGGAGCCGATTAAGGCTCAAGAAGGAACGTCGCTTCGTTGGGCATTTTTCTTACCTGTATCCTCGTCTGGTGGCTTTGTACGTACTTTCACTGCTCTTAATTGAAGCTCTTGGTTTACTCTTGTGACACTTGCTTAACTCGTTATGTATTCACGAAAACGTTTTGTTCACTTGAGATATAGTGCAACTGCAAATCATCTTGTTGTGATCATATATTGTTCATGTAACTACAGCTGATTTTGTTTTCTCCGTGAGTGCAAGTTTAGTGATGGCGTAATCAATCCCTGATAATTGCATGTCAAGTGGTTAAGATTTCTTATTTTGAATTTATCATAAGTTTATCACAGGTATACACCATTCTTGTACCGATATGTAGGTGTTATTTATATCTATTCATTTATTCAATTTATGTCATTTCTGTTTTTACTTGCTTATACACCAAACAAAGCATTAGTGATACACCTACGTTTAAAGATTACAATATCAACACTAGTTACGAACATTCAACATTTTGTAAGCCTCTCTTTTCTTGCGAACAGCACATTGCAAAAAAAAAAAAACAGAATCCATTTTGTTAGATGAATGTGTTGTATCCCATTGCAGCAAACATTCCAAACGTGTACTGAAGTTGCAGTGTTCAGATTTCAATATTCGTATTAAGACTGGAAATTGTTCGCATGATTTCACATATAAATTCAGTGACAACTGGACAGGGGCAAATCTTCGCGCTAAAGCTTAGGCACACGTTAATGAACCTCGGGTGCTCTAAATTGATCCGAATTCTCCAAACTCACAATAAAATCGTTGTTCTGCCACATCAAGTTCCACACGTGGTTCAACACTACAGTTTAACGTTAGGCTACTTGGTGCAGCGTAAAAGAGACTTTTACTTTTATGGTGCACATGATAGCCACAGTGAGCTGTGGTTCTGTGCCGCTCACCTCGCCCCTCGCAAACTCTTGTCAGTTGTTTTTTGCACACTGGATGATAATACAGCGTTATGAACGAGTGTGACAAAATAAGTAAATAAAAAGTAGGACAATACGGCGGACGCAGGACCTGTGCAACCAAGAAAACACTGAGCAACAATGCACAGCTCCGTGAGCCGCGCGCGAAAGAAGGAGAATCACTTCGAAGCCTGGCGGAGGGTTCAGGCTCATCTTCGCCGTCGGCAAGTCGACATGTTTCGAGCGCCACTTACGGATATGCCGAACGTCCGTCGAGACAAAGTGCTCGTAAAGACTCCTTTCGCGCCTCCGCCGGACGCGCTTAAAGCACTCGGCGATCACTACCAAATGAAGCAGTTCCTATACGTCTGCGAGGCATTTTCGTCGATAAGGAAACATAATACTTAACTGTTTCCTGGCGCGAGCCTTCGCCCGCCCATTTCTTTTTCATTCCACTAATGGAACCCAAGTGGCCGCACCATCTAGTAACAAATTGGCTGGGAACAAAAGAGCTCATCCTTTACAGCTGCACCCTCCGCTCGCCAGAATGGAGCGGTCAGTCCTCGAGGCGCGAGGGGGGGGGGGGGGGAACACGTTTGTAGTACGAGCGCCGGCCGTCTCGTTATCTGCGCCGGAAAACAAGACTACGGCTGCCTACAATAACATTATAAGCTCGGGAAGGTAACAAGCTAGAGTGCCAAGAAAAACGGCCCAAAGGCAGAGCCAATTTGCTAGAACTCGTTCAAAGACCGTTATCGAAGCAAACCAGGCGTCCATCTCCTGCCTACAGCGCCGGCTTCCGTGCGATTCACTAACTCTTTTTCCTGGCCAGCGTTGCCGAGCCCGCGTCTTTCCTTTCTTTCTATTTTCGAGAATTATTTGTTGAATCGTCCCAAGGCCGTCCTTGTTATTTTGGTCGAGACGATTGCGAGTAAGCTTCCACAGTCTCGCGCCCGACGCGTGGTCGGAAACGAGGCTCACAAATAAAACGGGTGCCTGTAATCTGCCGCTGCCGACTGTGTGATCGGCCGCTCGCTGCGCTTTCTCCGTGCACAGTGCGTGAGTCCGCGCGTGCCCGCCTATACAGTGCACGCATACGCACCGCACCAAGCGGATCCGCGGGGCCTAGACAGCTTCAAACAAAAACATCCACTGGCTTTGGCACTGAATGCACCCGCAACTCAATCCTCCGATTTTATTTCACCTACGTCTTCTACGGGTATACATGTGCAATATGCTTTTCCTTTTCTCTTATTTATGTCTTCTTTGCCATTTCGTTCCCCCGCCCGCCTCTCAGAGCGAGCAAACAAGCCTGCGTCGCTCATGGCCACCCGTTGGCGTTTACGTTCCTCGAGCACAATACCTGCTTTCCACGACCAGTCATCCGTGCGTGCTCGAGTCCGCATTGCAAGCCCAGGCACCCGCGCATTTTGTCTCTGTGTCTGCAGTGGCTGTATGTATCGTGCACGGCGTCTCCATTGCGTCAACGCGCCAAGAGGAAGGTTTTCCACAACGCATGCCAAAACGCCAAGGGGGCTCCATCCGCGCTCATGCTTCGCTATTCAGCGTCTTAACGGTCCCCTTTGAATCAGTCGAACGCGGTACGAAAATCTTCCGAAAATAAAATAAAATGACAACTCGGTGGAAAAGGCGGAAAAAAAGTGGTAGAATGAGGTGCTGCATAAAAAGTGGGGAGGAGGGCTGAAATTAGAGGGGAACGAGGGAAATTTTCACGAAATTGAAAAGGAGTTGGCGCACACAAAACAAACTGCTCGCGGTATGCAGCCATGCGCAAACAGGCAGCCAGGCAAGCTACTTTCTCCCTGTTTTTTTTTTCATTCTCTCATATTTATTTGTTCTGTTTCTTTCGTGATGCTTAGGCAAGCGTCTCTCTATGCGCTGAGGTGGATTTGCGTCGAAACAGGTATAAATCACGGCTCTTGCTTGTCTGCCTAAAATGTCAGAGGCGCCATTTTCCGAGCCGTCAATTTTTGCTTCTGTGTTATCTTTCCTGTTACCCCCTTTTTTTCCCCTTGTGATTTGGTCTGTTTACTTTCGT
Source organism: Rhipicephalus microplus (assembly GCF_043290135.1). Lineage (NCBI taxonomy): Eukaryota > Metazoa > Arthropoda > Arachnida > Ixodida > Ixodidae > Rhipicephalus > Rhipicephalus microplus. The sequence goes on from NC_134710.1 coordinate 154,715,183, forward strand.
CTACTTTAACGTTGTTGGCAAATGCTGTTGACCAAACAAAGCTCTAGTAGAGCAATGCCGGCGTGGCAAGTGGGACATGCGCAAGCAGCCATGCATGAATAGCGGCAGGCGCTAATGTATACGTACTCATGTCGAGTAGGGCTCATGCTCGCGCAAGCTTTTACGGTGCACACTACCGTGGTTTGCGTCCCTGGCCAAATAAAAAATCTTTCTTGTAATCTGTATTTGCTTTTGTGGATAAATTTTGAAGTCGGAGAGTCTTGTACGTCGCCAGAGACAAGGACGTATGGCCAGCGTCAAAACTTTAGAGACCATGAAACATAAGACAAAGGATTTTTTTTCGCTGCTTTGGCAGGCAGCATTGAATTGAGACCTTCGGTTGGCTGTAAATTGTGCTAAAAACATGTACTGGGCAGCTCGACCTAAAACAGGCGCAAGGTGCTGGAAAATTCACACATAATGCAGATTTCTGACGCCCTCTGTACATATAAGCTAAAGTATCTCGTCGACGAACAATCTCAAGTTCGTCAACATTGTGCTATGACATTTCTTAATGTAAGTGTGAGCACAGGAGTATTGCAAGTTCGGATCAATTAGAAAAGCAGTTGTTGAAATCAGGCACCGGAGAAAGCGTAGTATCGGAAAGACTTCATTGCTCCGGACGCTTTTGCAACGTTTATTTCGTAATGTTTAAGAGGATTTCATACATTAGAGCATGTTTACTTTCCAAGTTTCTTAGCAGTGGCATACATCATAATATCTCTTACAATGAATAACTTCGCTGAGAATTCACACACATTTACGAATTGATTTGTGACAAAGCCAACCAGTACTTATGCTGTGCAGCGTTTCGCAAGAGTAAATCTGCGCTCTGCACTAATACTGGCGGAAAGAAAAAAAAAACATCTGTTTGTGCAAAGGTATCTTTTACCCATCATCCGTATTGGCTGCGACCTCCCTCCTATACCAACGCAGTTATAATGTGAAATAGTCACTAAATAATGTGCCCGGGAAAGACATTGCTCTTGCAGTTGGGGAGCCCGGCTTGTCGTCCACCCGTACATCTCACGTGGCGTGATCATGCTCACAGCGAAGCGCTCACTTCAGGCCATAAGAAGGCTAGCAATTCTCAAACGCGGAATAAAATGAACGAACAAGTTCTAAAATATTACATTTACTTAAATATCCAAGAAGTAGTCATATTAATTAACATAGAATCACTAAAACGTTTCGGAAACATGGAGCTGACTCCGGCGGGGTGCAAGTGAGGGCGCCAACTCTTCGCCGAGTGAGCGAATGGCCTCCTCCTGTGCCGCCTTTGCGTCGCTAAGCTACATGTAATGGGGAAAACACTCTGATAGAACTCGCTGCACACAACACGTACCTCAACTGCTGTAACAAGCAAGAAGTCGATAAAGCGCACCATAATGTAGCGCGCATGTCACCCATAGAGTTTGTGAATCCGGCTAACAAGATTGTATACTCGTGTCGGGAAAACCATACATTCTTACCTCAAACGTTGGCGACATTGACGCTTAACGACCGAAAACCACCATATGATTATGAGAGGCGCCGTAGTAGAGGGCTCCGAAAATTTCGACCACCTGGGTTTCATTGACGTGCACCAAAATCTGAGCACACGGGCCTAAAACATTTTCGCCTCCATCGAAAATGAAGCCTCCGCCACCGGGATTCGATCCCATGACCTGCGGGTCAGCAGCCGAGTATCTTGGCCACTAAACCACCGCAGCGGGGCATTGGCGGTTTTGGTAAACGAGAGCAGTGGGAATTTCACGAGCGGGGATCACTGAGAAACCTGATGAAGTGCTACGCACTTCGCTTTCACAGTAGGAAAGCAGCCGTAAGTTTTTTTTTGTGTGTGTGTGTGTATGTATAGCATTTTTTTTTGTTGTGCGAGAACATGCTAATCGGAAAAGCAGTGCCATTTCGCTGCAGCCATTTAGCATGCTTCTATGTATAAACTGAAGCATGGCATCAGGTTTTTAACAGCCCCTTAAACTTTAAGGGCTGACTTGCAATTATCGATTATTGTAATGATTTTCAGTGAATTCATCTCGAAATATTCCGAGTTGAATTTCTAATTTATAATTGATTATTGTGCGTATATTTATGCTCATAATTGCTGTGATACTTGGTCAAAGAAATTGTGCTCTCGTTTCTAATCGCCTTTAATTGACTATCTCAGACATTTGGCCCAGGAAACAGCAGTATCTACTCATCGCGATACAGGCCTCCAGCATTTCGCCTCCATCAAAATGTGACTGCCTCAGCCGGCGTGGAAGTCGCAACCTTCGGGTCAGAAGCCGAGCACTGTAACCACTGCTTCACGATGGTGGATGATGCAGGCCAACTGGAAACGTGCTAACGTTAATGTGCACGTTTCGCCAACATTCCAGTGTAGGCGTCATTGGTTGTAAGCAAAAACTTTGAGTCGTCAGTGAGCGAAAGTTTAAGGTATACATGCAAATAAAAAATACAAATATTCGATTCGATTCGGAATAGAACACAGGAGTTCTCCATGGCAAGAAAACGTTCTACCACAGAGCCACGCCCATGCTTGAGAGTTGGTTTTTTTTTTTAAGCCAATAAGAAAGTCTTGTTGTGCGATGAGTCTCCTTTACGCGTGTACTATTGTGGGGCAGAAGCGCAAAACTGCAACGGTCATCAAAACACGAGAATTCCGCGAAGAGTGGATGGTTCAAAGGCTGATCCATAACAAAGTGCAGACGTAATTAGTCATCAGCAACATCATCAACGAGACGTGCAGCTGCGCAATTTTGCCGTAGCCTTGGGCGTGTCATGGGTACTTCGCCCATTCGCAAAAAGAAGGATCATGGCGTAGTGGGAACTTCGCAATAGTACTTGCAGTAAACATTCGTGTAGAGTGCCCAACAACCAACGTTTCAGGCACAGATGTTTCCCCGTGAAGCGATGCCAAGTTTTGATTGAGAATGCGATGATAACTGTGGCTGATTGCGCAAACGCGTTCCACATTTCAGCTGATTCTCAAGCGTCCTCCAAAGTTTTGTCCATTAATTATTTCATTTGTTAGGTAACATGCAAAAAGCCCAGAAAAGGCATGGCAGAATTATGACCCATGAAAGCTACAGTATGATTAAGTAAAGCAAAATGAAAATTGACTAAAGGGTAATTGCCTGAGGTGGTAAACTGAATCCTCACATGTCGCATTTGGTGTGCTTGCGTTGATTTAGCGATTAAGCCAGTTTGGTGCCCACCTTATAGGCGGCCTTTATTGGGTGTTTGCGTACGTGTGCGCAATTAGCCATCGCAACCTTCGCACTAAGCAAGACCAGGGTGAAGAGCGTGGAGCATCTTTTTGACCACATGCACGAAGAAGAAAGTTCTACCACTCTCATACTGGCCGTTAGCAGCTTTGTGAAAAATCTTCTAAGAGTCGCAATGAATATGTCGGCTAAAGAACCCATACCACTTTCAAGAACTGGTGCACCAAAGTGTTTAATCATACCGCGTTTTGTCACACCATCGATACTGGTTTGGCGAACATTTTCTTGGGCTAGTTGGTACATGACTTCTGTGGGAGAAAAATTGCAACACAAAGCAACACACAGACACACAAAATGCAACAGTTCTGTGCTCTTTGTCTCTATGTGTTGTTTTGCACTACAATTTTTTTCCATACTGAGCATGCCAGGTTTTCGGCATACCTGTCTGCGCCACGTAAACCCATGTCTTAGATACCGCGTCTCATCTCTACTTCATTGAACGGCAACAATAGTTCTTTTGTCGATCGATGAACTAATAAGTGTCATTAATCGGAGTCACTGCCTGCGAGGTCTGTGTCACCTACATAAGCATGGATCATTTGCTACTTCATTGCCCTCACTATGTTTCTGAGAGACAAACACTTTCTGATGCGTAGCGACGACTGGAAGATTGACCGCTCTCTGTACAGGTGCTGCTAGAACACCTTCCCCATCACTCGTTAGCCTGCAAGGCTGCGTATAGGCACGTTTCCGATTCTTGAGAACGACGGACCTGCGTGAACGCCTCTGAATATAGTGGTGCAACACACGCGTACACGTCAGAGGGTCAGCGCATATTTTGCTAATTTCCTTCCTTCTTTCCTTGCTTCCCTTCTCTCAGTATTGTCTTTCAACTCCTGTTTAGCAGTCGCTCAGGGTAGGGTAACCTACTGGACCCTCTTTTGGTTAACCACCCTGCTGTTCTGCTCACTTCCTTTACGATAACGTTTGACTGCTGCCTCAGAATGACCGAAGTACTTATATTAGGGACTTCAGACAAAAAAAATGTTAATAATATAGGTGAAAAGCAGAGGGCTTTTCTTCTGAGTTATTCGCATAAATACAGTCTTACCAAATTTAATGACCATTTACCATTACTCACACCAGGAGGCTACTTTTTGAAATGCCTGATTTAACAAAGGTTGATCGAATGTGCTATGAATCTCTAAGTACAAAACACCGTCATCTGCGTAAAGTTTCATTTTAGCAGGAGTTTGTTCTACAATGTCGTTAATAAACAAAATAAATAGTAGACGCCATAGAACTGAGACTCGGGAATGCCAGAATCAACCGTTAGATATTTTGAGGAACAATCGTGAAAGAAGAAAACAAACTGTCGTTTAGTTGAATAAAAGGAGAGCCAGGTCATTACCGTATTGTTTTGAAGTACTTTCTCTAATTTAAAAAGTAATTTTTTGTGTGAAAAAATGATGGTATGGATTAGAAAACAGGTGTCTATAGCTTATATTCTGGCTGGGTGCAAAAATGAAAACTGTTGCTGCGAAAGTCACGTAATACACGAATTAAGGATAAAAAAATTATGCATTTAGGTAGCGTGATAGCTGCCTAAGACCTAAAAATGCACTCAAAAATGGCAGACTCTCTGATGAGATCAGAAACATTGAAGGCTTATGAAAGTCAAAATTAATTGAAAGTAGGTTGTATTGAGTCTGTGTCTTGCTATGAACGAAAAAAAAAATGCGCCTGCTGTGGATATTTGTGCCATGATATTTGCACCAATAAGAAATTTATATAGCACATTTTAATGATATTCCCAGAGATGTTAGCCCAGATTAGCCTGAAAGTAGCCAGGCATGCGACTCGAGGTGTGAGATGTCTAGATATGTACAATGATCTCATATACATACAAATAATACGTACAGTCGATAGCACACATACGTTCGCAGGAGTCATTCATAATGTTTGTTTGAGACGAGTAGTCCTCATAAACACCAAAACGGTTTTTTTATTCTTTTTTTCGCGTCGCTCAAATGCTGCTTGCTACGGGCCGGCAAGGTGCCACAATAAAGTAAAGATAATATAGACACTATATAGCGTCCTAAATAAATGTTGACCTAATCGATAACTCAGAGACAGGCACAAGAACACGGGGGGAGGGGGAAGAAGAAGCAACAAAAGGGAGAAGGCAGGAAGGTTGACCAGAAAGCCATCCGGTTGGCTACCCTACACTGGGGGATTACGGAAGGGGACATGAAAGACTAGAAAGAGGGAAGAGAGGGAAAAGAAAAAAAGGTGGGGGAGAGACTGACAGTAATTTCACTGTAGCGTGTAGAACTCTACCGCATGTCACAGGCGTTCACACAAGCCTGTATTTCTCAGGAAACACAGCAGGGCTTTCACTGCCTTGTGGGTTGTCGAGGCATGTGGACGTTGCTGTAATAGCACCTGCACAGAAAGAGGCCCATCATCCAGTCACCGCATTGCGTTGGCAAATCGAGGACAATGGCACAGCAGGTGTTCGATATTTTCGTCGGTGCCACAAACATCGCACGCCGCACTGTCAGTAATTCCGATTAACGTGTATGAGCTTTCGTGAAAGCAACTCCCAGCCAAAGGCGATAGAGAAGCGAAGCTGCACGTCGATGTAGGCCGGGTGGAGGCCGGAGTTGTAGTGAAAGGTCGAGCTCATGCAGTCTTGTACGTCGTAAGCTTGGTGTGTTCCACTCAGTCAGTGTGAGACTGTGGGCCAGTTGACGAATCTGCCTCGCCGCATCCGCTCTTGAAAGCGGAATCGGAACGCTGTTCGCTTCTTTATGTGACGTGCGAGCAGCATGATCTGCAGAATCATTGCCGCCTATACCACAATGCCCAGGTAACGACTGAAAGACGATGTCATGGCCTTTTTGTATTAAAAGGTGGTGAAGTTTCACGGTTTCGTAGGTCAACTGGTCGTGGCATCCGCGTCGGAGAACTGATATCAGGCACTGTAACGCTGGTTTTGAGTCAGAAAACACAGCCCATTTACCTGGTCTTTCTTGTGAATTGATGAGTTCCAGTGAACTGCGCAGAGCCTCGAGTTCTGCCGTCGTTGACGTTGTGACATGTGAAGTCTTAAAACACCGAGTTACCCCTTGTAATGGTATAACCACTGCTCCACCTGAACTAGACGGCGTAGTAGAGCCATCCGTGTAAATGTGCACGTGGTTACTGTAGTTTTGTTCCAGTAGGAATAGACTCAGTTGTTTCAGGGCATGTGTCGGTAAGTCCAATTTTCTACTCATTCCTGGAATCATTAAGTGAACTCGCGGCCGGCTCAAGCTCCAAGGAGGAAGCAGTGGCTTTGATGCAGGTGCGTATGTCTCAGCAAACGATGAACGATGCTTGTAGACAATAGTGCCGTATGTCGTGCGGGGCCTTTCAGCAGCTAAGCTTGCCAGGGGGTGAGAAGGGGTCCTGGCATAATGCCTGAGGTGCATGCGCATTGTCTCGGTAATAATATGCGTATTTATCGAGTGATCTTGAGCGATGGCAATGGTTTCAGCCGTTGAAGAACTGCGGGGTACTCCAAGGCATATCTTTAGTGCTTGGGCATGAATGCTCTGAATTGCGCGCAGGTTGGTCTTGCCGGTGTTAGATATTGCAGGTAAGCTGTACCGTAAGAATCCGATAAACAGCACTCTGTACAGTTCTAGCATGGATAGTATGGGCACTCCCCAATTCTTTCCTGCAAGGAATTCGAACATGTGGCATGTTGCGATCAGCCGCTTCTTCACATAGTTCACGTGTCGAGTCCACGACAGGTTTCTATCTATTATTTATTTATTTTTATTTATTTACAGATACTGCTAAACCCATTTGGGATTTTAGCAGGAAGGGCATTTCATAGAATGTGAACAATAAAAAGAAAGAAAGAAAAACAAATCATTTGGGCATCAAGTTACAACACATACATACACGAGGGGAATACATGTTGAGGGCTAGGCACTTTTAGCACAGGGTAATTGTTTGAAAAAGGAATGAACAGTAAAGGCGTAACATAATTTGCATCGTACCTAGTGTGACAAGCATGACAAACAAGTGCCGCAGTATATAGAATAAAACAACAATCAATGTTCATACTCGTACCTATAACAACCTGACAACAACTACCTTCTTTTATTGATTTAACACAAAATTCGTACAGAACACGAGTAATTCAGAGAGTTTGCAATGTAGACGGGTTATTCGTTGTCGCCTTGTAAATGCTCTTTTACTGCCGCGGTAAAATTATCCAGTGAAGTACAGTGAAGTGTGTAAGGTCTCAGCCGGTTCCATTCCCTTATTGCCAATGGGAAGAATGAATATTTAAATGAATCTGTGTGGAATGAGCACTCGTCAAGCATTTCAGAATGTGTGTGACGTGTCAGTCTTGTTTGTGCAATAGAAATGTATTTGGATGTATTAATCTTTATCTCTCCATGTATCAGTTGGTACATGAACCGTAGTCGTGCTAATTTGGCTCGGTTTTGAAGAGTTAGGATTCCAGCTTTTTTGACTCCCAAGAACCTGTGGCTTCTGCTGAACAATATGTATTCTTCATTAATCGATATGCTGTAAGCAGACATTGGTTTCCGCGTGAACGCTACCACTGCACATTTTCCGCAGGACACCTCGAGGACTTGTTTACGAAAGTAGCATGACGTCGTTGTAGCAGCCTTCTGAAGGCGGGCGCGAAGCTGAGGCCTTGTCACACCTGATGTCCAAATGCAGATGTCATCAGCATAGACAGAAAGTTCTACAGTGCTAGGTAGCTGCTCGACTAGACCAATGAGAGTTAGGTTGAAAAGTGTAGGGCTTAGCACTCCTCCCTGAGGAACTCCTCGGCTGCTGTAATAATCAGGTGTTGGACCATTCGCTGTCATCACGTAAAATGATATCGGCTGTAAATAGCTGTACACCCACATATATATCTTGCCACCAAGACCTACTGTTTCCAAAGCACTAAGGATGGCTTCATGGGTGACTTTGTCGCAAGCCCCCTTAACGTCTAGAAACAAGGTGGCGCACAGTCTCTTACAGGCTTTCTGGTGTTGAACATATGTCACCAGATCAAAACATTGTCGATTGACGAATGGCCGCGCCTGAATCTGGTCATGGATACTGGATATAATTCGTAGTGCTCCAAATACCACTCCATTCGTGTTATAATCATTCGTTCCATCGTTTTTCCCACACAACTGGCAAGTGCGATAGGACGGTATGAGGCAATATCCAAAGGAGATTTACCAGCCTTTAGAAGTGGAATGAGGCGACTTGACTTCCATGCCTGGGCAACCGTACCAGTCTGCCAGGAGTCGTTGTATAGGCGTAAGAGTGCCTTCCGAGCTTCGTCTCCAAGATTACAAAGGGCACGATAGGTAATGCCGTCAGGTCTGGGTGCTGAAGAACGTCTGCACAGTGCCAGTGCCGCCTCTAGCTCATCCATAGAAAACTGGCATTCCATACGGGGATCACGTGAGGGCGGTGGGTTGTCAAATGTTCCCGTTCTTGATACTGTGAAATTGGAATCACCGGCAATTCTTCTACAGAAAGATTCTGCGACGTCAATCTCTCTGCATCGAAGGTGAAGTGCCAGAGATTTAAACGGGTGTCGCTGACCCAAGGTTGTGCTAAGACCCCGGACAGTTCGCCATATCAGTGATAGGGAATTTCGTGGATCCAACGACTCGCAAAAGGATGTCCAACGTCGCCTAGCCAGTTTATCCATGTGCCGCTGCATTTTATTTTGAATGCGTCTAGCCAGCCTCAAATCATCCATGCACTTTGTCCGTCGGTACCTTCGTTCTGCACGACGGCCTATTGCGCGAAGTTTCTCAAGCTCGATGTCGAAATCGGTGCACTTGTCACTAGTCAAATGTGTATGCGTGGTATTCTGCAGGACATCCTTTATCGAGTCCTCTAGGTTATACGATGAGCCGTTGGTACAGCAGTCTTCCATTAGCATTTTAAATTTCGACCAATCGGTGTATTTGAGGCCTCTTGAGGACTTGGAGCTGGTGAAACCTTCTATACACAGGTAAGTTGGTATATGGTCACTGCCCCGCGTTTCCAGATCCGAAAACCAGTGCACTTTCCTGGTAAGTGAGCGAGAAACCAATGTAAGGTCCAGGCAGCTGCTATAGGCTGATCCGAATAAATATGTAGGGCTTCCATCGTTACAAACGCAGAGTTTGTACTCCGAGGCTAAGGACGCCAAGTTTCTTCCTCTAGAGTTGTCCCTGGACTTCCACATAGGAAATGGTGGGCACTGAAGTTGCCAGTCATCACCCATGGCCTTGGAGTCGATGTCAGCATACCTCGTAAGCGCTCGCAGTCAAGGTGGCTTGATGGAGATAAGTAAGCTCCGATAAATGTGAAAGCAACCTTATCCTTCTTCACAGTAAGGCACACATACTGATTCCCTTCATCAGGCGAGACTCTGTGGTGAACGTAAGTGAGGTCATGGCGCATGAATACAATACCTTTGCTGCAGTCTCTGTGAGTGGAGGACATAAAGCACTCATATCCTGACAGCTTTATTGAAGCACACAAGTTGGGTTCACAAGTCACGATAATGGACAATCGGTTCACAAATGCAAACTGTCTAAAGTCAGACATGCGCGGCTTCAGTCCTCTGGCATTCCACTGAAAGACAGAGGCATTCTTGACTTCCGCTTGAAACGACAGTGCCTCGCTGGCCATGGTTTTACCTTAGAGCGGCAAGCACCGCAATCAGGGTGTCCAGCACATGCAGTGCGGTCTGCGCAGCCTAAGTCTTCATATTACTCAGTAGGACACGCATGGTACTCACCAGCGATTGCAGCAAGCTTATCACTTGATCTTCATTCATCGCGTCACTGGTTTGAGGCGTCGTCGAGGGCGGTGGGATTTGATGCAGCTCCGAAATAGGTTGAATTCGTGGAAGTGAGGGCCAGTGTTCGGAAGGTGCGACTGCTGTCCCTTTCTTCTGTTTGGCAGTATCCGTCTTCAGTGAGCTCGGTGTTTGTGGGTCAGCCTCTTTGATAGAGGATGACATCTCTCTATCTGTAGAGCAGTTTTTCCGTGATGGTCTTCGCCCATGACGCCGTCGTCGGCGTAGTGTAGCGGCAGCTTCCCTGTGCGTTGAATTGTCCCGCACCATACGCCTGAGTACCGCGTGCTCGTTTCGCACCCGTGGGCAATCCTTGCATGAGGCCTCATGAGCGCCGTGGCAGTTTGGACATCGTAACACGGTGGCACCGCAGGCGTCTTTTGAGTGAGACTCAGTGGACCGTGGACACACAACTTTGTTCTCACAGACACCTTTTACGTGTCCCGTCATGAAGCACTTGTAGCATTGCAGTGGCTTCGGTATGTATGGACGCACTGAGTGGCGAACATGGCCAGCTTTGACATACGAGGGAAGGCTGTGTCCCTCGAACACAAGCCTCAAGCAGCGTGAGTTGCCGAGTCTGGTAATGCGCGTGATGCGGTTGCCTTCTTTCGCTGGCTTTATTAGTATTGGCAGGTCATTAGCTGAGATGGAAAGATCCACATCATAAAGGACGCCTACAGTGCCATTACAACCTGTAGCGACCATTGGCCGAACTTTCACGTTGCCGAATTCTGTTACGTGCCGAAGGCTTTGCAGTGCGCTACGGTGCATAACGTCTACAGCAAGGACATTCTTCCGTGCATTGATCCTCACGTCTTTGATCTCATTCGGTGCGGTTTCCTCGAGAAGCACAGAAAGAACTTGCCTGTTGAGGAGTCGCAAGTTAGATGCAGGGTCTTCGGGCATAAACAGCATGGTGTGCGGCCACCGCTGTGGTGCAGTCTTAACGGTAGAAACACTTGCCGACGATGCCGTCCACAGCAGTCTTCGTTTTGTAGATCGATTCATGACGACCGTGAAGTCGTCGTCCGATGACTCAAAGCCGTCCGAGTACAAATCGGTTGCCTCGCTGTCCGTGTCACTCGACGCGTTACTACGCTTCCTGGACGACGAAGCCCGGCGCGACGGTTGCACGCCTGGAACATTCTCAGGTGTGTCCTGAAGCATCACTGCAAACGAGGGAGTGGCAGCTCCCAGGATTTCCAGGAAAACAAATTGAAAATACTGAGACACGAGCACAAGCGTTCTGTGAGAGAATCACTTCGTCGTCGTCCTCCACAAGAACACAACCTTAATCAAAATAAGGAATTCAGAACACACCACAAAATTATACGAATTGCATTATGCGATAACACATTGTGAGAGCAAACGTTAAGAGATTAAATTTACATTTGGATAGGTCAATCGACCTTTTCCGGGGTGTGTCACGGAGTGCCACTAACGTCACTGTTGGTGAACGATGAACATGGTTTCGTGGTCGAATACAACCGCTGCCGGCTCAGTCTCGTACAGTTGTCATGCAGTGCTTTGACGTTTTTTTTTCTTGAACCTCTGCAATAATCTTCTCGTTAGCAATATTAATTGTGTTTTGTGGCGGACAACTTATGGGTAAGTGGTAAACGTAATGACGAACTTTGAGCCACTCTGGCTGGCTGTTTAACTTAAGGAACACACATGGTGGTCTCTGCGAGAAACAAAAAAATGTGCTGCTTCTAATGTAGTGTGCAGTGTGCGGCAATCTTATGCAAAAATATATATGCCCCGATCACCTTTACGTGCTATGAAACTCCCAATATTGTGTGTGGTGTACTGTACGATTAACAATTCATCTTGCTTGGGAAAATGCTGGCGCATGTTTTGTATATAAGAGGACGTTGCAAGAGCAGTTTGCCAACGAAACTTCAGGAGTCGACATTTTAGTATAGGTAAAAAGGAACTTAAAGCGATGACTTGCGGGTGCATATACAATATATCAGCGTTGCCCCTGATTTGTACGGAAGATAGTGTTGAGCTTACTGTTCAGAGGTTCTTTTTTATGTATTCTTTTATCCTTTCCCCGTGTATGTGAGAAAATCGGGTGTAACATGACCTCTTTCCATTTCCTTTGCCTTTATATTTTGCGTATGACTGCGCATGGGCTTCTATACCATGTTATACGTGCCGAAGAAAATGAGCATTTGCAGGTTAAGCATCACCGTAGCGCTTGGTGCTATGCCTGACTCTTGTGATATTTCTTTACTCGGGCTCTTCATATTTGGAACATGCACTTTGCCTTTACATGGGGTTTTGATCATTTATCTACTAGGCGCGTGTGAGGTGACGTGCGAACTTGGGTCGGGTATTGCGCGCCCTCTAACTTATCCGAAGACTTCCGTAAATTTTTTTCTTGCCTGATAAAATGTCCTCTGTAACCTTTATTCATTCAAGTGAGAGAGACAAAGCAGCGTTAACAAAATATGGCTACTTGGTTCTTGTGAGTTGAGCCCCTCGTCAAGGAGTCCACTGTAAATTCGGTAACTTTTGTACTCGCTTGCTAGATACAGAAAGTGCTAGCTAAAGCACGATCATCGCAAGGCCAGAACTATTATTCTCGATTGATCATCTATTAGGGATAATTTCGCTTTTCCGCTACGTAATATCTGGCTGAAAGCCGCGCTGGAGCGACTGGCTCACAATCACTATAGCTTAGCCAATCAGGGCACGCTGGGCATGATAATACTGACAGTGATCAATCGAGAATGTAGCCCTTGACGTCAGCTCTAGTCGTACGAGCAGCAGCCAAGGTATTTACGATGCATTAGGGTGAAAAGTTGCTGCTAGTTGCATTCATTTGTGTGCATTCATCATAACAAATAATGGTGCAACAGACTCCGTTTAAGAAATGACAGGGGGATTAGGGGGTTTGTTACTTGCACGCTTCATCATATAGTCTTTCAGTGGTGCTCCAGCTGTTTATCTGGCCTTTTAATGTCGTAGTCGTCGTCATTGTATTACATGGTCACTACAGGGCAAAGGCCACACCCACCAAAGCAAATCGTGTATGTTATGAATCGAATGGGTTCTGTCTTATATCTGCAAACTTAATTAACTCTGAGCTCACCGTCTAATTCTATGTTGATCGATTCTTTGTTGTTCTTGTTTTTTACCTCCTTCAGTCGGTCATTTACCTTATGCATATATATGATCAGGCAGAACGCCGCGTCTAGCTTAACATCAATTAAAACGTTTTATTGATAATCACCGTTCTTTTAAATTCCTCAAGTTTGTAAGTTTCGTTCAGGCAGAACTTCAGCCGTAGTGCTTGACAAACATGCCTATTATATACTTTTTAGTTTGCTTTATCATGTATAAGTGTCCTCCACCGCTAGTAATAGAGAGTACAAGAAACATTCACTGCACAAATTTTTCATTTGTCTAGAAACTTCCTCACTGTGGTTTTATTTACGTATAATTAAATACTTTGAATAAATATAGTAGAATAATTATTTAGGCGCGCTTTTGATACATCTCAAGAACAGCGCAAAAATATAACGAATATGACATAAACGAAAGACGACAAGCCTGTCTCCTCGTCTTTCAGGTTCATGTAGTTTTTGTTTTGTTTTTGTTTGTTTTTTGTTCACCGTTTTAAGGTTTTACAATAACAAACTTAGTCAGAAACTGCCTCAGGGGCTTGACCACCACTCTTGCTCTCTTATTGTAGTACTGGACTGTTAGACCTTACTTCGTAAAATTAAGCGAAAATCGTACAAGCTGTCGTACTGAACGAAAGAAGGACACTGAAAGGCAGAAGAGAGGGATGTTAACCAGGAAAACTTCCGCTTGGCTAAACTACGCTTTGGGAAGGGTAAAGAGGTGTAGAAAGATGGGAGTGAGAGAGATCAGAAAGAAGAAAAGAGGAAAAATGACAATAAATGCGCTGTCATGTAAGTTGCACAACAGTGATCAAAGGCACTCACAAAGGCATGTGTTATGTTCAAAAAGCACAAAAGTGCATTTAATGCCTTGTGAGCAGACTAGTGATGGAGACCGCGCTCCAGCAGCACCTGCACAGTGAGTGGCCGATCCTCCTGTCGTCCTCACTTGTGAGAAAGCGTGTGTGTATCAGAGGCAAATATAGTTGCATATTTAATACTTCCTCGTAGCGCGCAGTCAGTAATATCAGGGAGTTGTCGTGATTGGACACACTTCTCAAACGGTATTTCCACCTTCTTCTGGGCCGTTTGCTACATATAAGACAATTATATCCTAACAAGTGCTTACGTTATCACTCTATACAGCTTACCCACGTAGCTTGTCCATGGTTAGTGGTGCCAATACTGAATGATTTTCACACACTTTTTGTAATGATTAAACCACGAATAAGCGAGGTAACGATATCCCGCAAACATCACGACTGTCTCTCTAATAGCTTTGTTTTTCTTGCGTGATCTATTGAAAATCCACGAGCATGCTAGCGATAGCATGCTTGTCGGAAAGAGGGATGCGTCAACATGCAATTCGCTTTCTTTGACCTCAGATGGGCGAAGGTATCTATGCCTAGTACCGAAAGTAGAACAAACGGAAACCAGTACTGTTTTCACCACAATGTCTTTGTTGCTGTCGTCCCTTCCTTGTGACACTTCACGCTGTTACTTCAAGCCCGAGATATAAATGAATTTTGCGACGCCTTCTGCGCAGGCAAAGAGATCAAGAGCTTCAAATGGGGCGAGCTGGACGAGGTGGAGCGCGCGCGCATCTGCCACAACTTCACCGAGGGAGACAAGGTGCGCCAGGAGCTGTACTCGCCGCTGTACAACGGCACCAACCACTATCCGAACAACACCGAGTGCACGCGAGTCATTCGCGCCCCCTACAACCACATGGTGCGCCTGGACTTCCGCGACCGCTTCCACCTGGAGGAGTCGCCCACGTGCGAGTTCGACTACCTGGAGATTCGAAACGGCGCGTACGCCTACTCGCCGCTCGAGGCGCGGCTCTGCGGCGAAACCTTCCCCAAGCCCGTGCAGTCCGAGGGACGCCACCTGTGGCTCAAGTTCTCCTCGGACGCCAGCATCGAGTACACGGGCTTCAAGGCAGTATACACCTTCAAGCCGGCGCCCAGTGAGTATGCACAAGGCGCGTAGTGTGCTCGGTGCCGCTCGGGCCTTCCTTTTTTTCGCCTCCCACAAAAATATCCTATGTTGCAGCAGATCGCCGGCTGCTTTAACCTTCAAGTACTGGGGTCCCTCCATATTTCCTGCGTGTTTATGTGTTTTTAGTGCATCCATACGAAATAATAATAATGATGATATAATAATAAACTCCAGCTCGCGAAGGGTGGAAACAGAAATCCTTGAGTCCTGTACGCTGCTGTGTTGCTGTAGACTGAACGGGTAAGAAAACATATGACTGCAACCAAAAAAAAAACGCTGTGTTTTTAGAGCTTATATTCGAAATGCATGGACACAGAAAATATGCCTTCCCTTTTCGTCAATTTTGCACTCACCCCATTGAAGTTGAGAGGCAGGTCCACACAACTTACAACAATTGACAAATTCTTCAAGTCGTTGCACCAACTTCTAAGTATGTCATTGTATCAATTAATGTGAACAATTTAATAATTTTGCTAATAATAATAATAATAATAATAATAATAATAATAGTCACGTTCTAAAATTTGTTCCCCCCACTTGAGAAAAGACAAAACCTGTAGCTGCCTTTCAGCAGCATGCCATTACATAATTTAAAAATACCTGTGCGAGTAAACGAAAAGCGACTCCACATTCAAAGATAAACATCGTACTGAACGTCCCCACAGGCACGTGGAAGCTCATACGCGCAAGCACATGAACAACTATTGCCAGTTGTTGCGCAAGCGTCAGTTCGCAGATGAGGAACACGTATTCTCTGAAGCGAATATCTGAGAATAAATCAATTTAAACCCGAAGAACGATCGGAGCCAGAAGCTAAATGCACGAAGGAACGATTTCCATCCGTCGTGCGACGACGTGCCCTGAAACTTGAGCCATAATTCCAACCGTGCCGCAAGTCTCATGCTGCCAAATAATTGCCACAGGCCAGCCGCTCACGAACGCCCTCTAGAATAGCTCGCTATCTTGAGTTCACCTGTGCGTCCGCTTGATAAATCTACTTTGAGCTGCGTAAATTCACCGCACAAAATTTTTTTCGCGTACACCTATTTTAGCGTAGCGCATTGCTACACCGTTACGTTTGCCGGCCTTGGTAGAGATAATGACCGTATCTCCATCACTTTTTCTGTGGTTTGAAGACGACGAATATTGGCAAGTTATACGTTTATAACGCTCGTCGTATTCTTTCGTGTCGCTCCAAGTTAAACGAAGCAAATGTCTCTTTTGCTAGCCTAAAGGCGTGTCCTCCAATTTCACTCGTCGTTAAATTATGGCACGCATGTGCGCAAACCTCGTCATGGCTTATAAATACTTATCATCATCATAATTGTTTTATTCTCGTCCTGTTTCGTCCACTGCATGACCAAGGCCTCTCCCACTGAATCTTCACTTTACACTATCCTGCGTGAGCTCATTTCATTCTAACCCTGCTAACTTCTTAATTTCGTCGCTCTAACTAAGTCACTGCCGACCTCGGCTTCTTTTTCCTTTCCTTGGAACCCGTTCCATAGCTCTAACTGTTCGCCATTTGTCTGTCCCACACATCACACGGCCAGTCCAGGTAAATTTCTTAGGCTTGATGTCAGCTAGGATATCAGTTACACCTGTTTTTCGTCTGACCCGTTCATCTGTTTTCTCATCTCATAATGTTACCATTTATTTCCTTTTCACTGCGTGCTGCGCTGTCCTTTACTTTTTTTCTGAGTTTTTTTGTCATCCTCCAAGTTTCCGTTTCATAAATTAAATTGGCATTATGCAATACGTCCAAGCGTTTTCTTCCAGATTCCTCTGCAAATAGATTGTCATGATTTGGGTATGCCTGCTGTATTTTCATCCTTAATCTTCGGTGAAATTATATTTTATAAATAGGCTTTACTGTTAGTTACCTAACTATACTTACTCTTGTACAGATTTTAAGGGTTGGTTGCAAGTCCTGAAATGTCTTCCTGTCATGAAGCTTTAATCATTACATTTTAATCGCGGGGCACTTTAAGGGGCCCGGCTGTCGTATTCTGTCGTATCCTTTCGTCATCGCTTGATGTAACGCAGGCAAAATAGCCTAAGCAGCTGTAGAAATATTCTTTCTCTTATTTTTCGAGTGCCTTGATGATGATATCAACGTAGGCGAAACTCCATATAGCATTTTGAGTACGCGCTCGTGCCATAGAGAAGACTTCTTCTGTATGATGATATAAAATGCGAACATTGCTATGACTAGAGAAATGTGACAGCCCAAACCACGTATAAAAAATTGAAAGAAGCAAGCAAAAATAAATAGTGAAAGAAAATAGAAAACATAGGACGAAAAATTAAAAAAACAGAAAAGGAGAAGAAGAAAAAAGAAGAGATGAGGAAAGAAAGAGAAAGCTAAAGAGGAAGAAAGAAGGCCGGTCTGCATCGCACTTCCCTTAGGCTTTGCACCCACAGTGAGAAGCTGCCATAATTTTTCACATTGGTATGCTAATTTTTCGCCATAATTTAATATTGTGACGGAGATGAAGTGAAGGAAGATGAAGGGTAGAAGCAGCTCACAAGCACCATGGTGGGGCAGTGTATGAAGCAGCGACAATCTGAGGCAGCTCTAGCTGAAGGATGCCATTAGCACAGTCGATAAGAGCAGAAGGATTCGAAAACAAGTTTAGGCCTATGATAACGTCATAAGGGCAGTGGTCAATCATGGTGAAAAGGACAGGAGTAGTGTGGTCGACTATACTTAAACGGACAGTACACGGACCAAGAACCATCGGCGTGCCGCCATCGGCCACATGGAGCATTTGTGCGGCCACTGGTGTCAGAACGTTCTTAAAACAGGTGTGTAGGCTTGAACTCATGACTGATATGCTTGCGCCTGTGTCGACAAGTGCTTGTACAGTCACGTCGCCTACGTAAACGTCTATTACACTTAGTCTGGTGGGAACAGAGAGAGGATTTGCTGTGGAAGTCGTCAATGCAGCACCACCTCCGGAAGCTGAATTTCATAGTTTTCTGTGACCGTGCGGCCAGGAGCTACGGGGGACGAGAGGCGCCGTGGCTGCGGTGAACGGGACAATGGGCGATGTGTTTGTGGCGAACGAAATTGGTGCCCACGTAGTGAAGGCGAGTGGCTGTACCAAATGTTCCGAAAATCCTAAACGGTGTTCGACTTACATATAGGCAGGTGAAAAAGTGGGTGGTACCGTCAAAACAGGTCATATTGGTCGTTGCGCAAGGTGCCGAGGACCATGTTTTGCTGCAGTAGCGCGCAATATGTCCATTATGGTGGCAGTTGAAACATATGAGGCGGTCATCTGGAGTTCGCCACTCAGCCGAGTTGCGAGTACGTGGAAGAAACCATCGATCGGAGGAGGACATCGCAAGAGGGCGTTCGCTTACTCTGGGCGCGAAGAAAGGGTGCGCGGAATGCACAACAATGTTTTCAAGCCAGGCCCAGTGGCGAACGATGGCTTGAAGTAGAGAAACAGCAATACCAGAAGTGGCATCGGTGCCGCGTCAATAGAACGCTGAGTGTGCCATTGCTTCCAGTTCGCGACGAACAATGCTTGTCAGGTTTTCCGGCGGTGATGGACGTTGTGGTGTGAGCTGGTCTTCGCAAGTCGTCGTTGCAGTGGTTTTTCGAAATCTAGCGAATGATTGCAGAATGCGGTGACTTCTCACTTGCTCAAACTGATGACACTCTTAGATCATCGCGTCCACAGTGGAACAGCCCTTGCACCTCAAGAGTTGAATGCGTCGTCGGCGGCGATCCCTTTAAGTACATGCCCGACCTTGTCACCATCCGTCATGTCACTGTCGGCCTTTCGGCAGAGGCCCCGCACGTCTTGAATGCATGAGAAATATGATACCGTGGGGGATTGGGCATTGCAAGCAATCCTTTTTGGCGGCAATCTTGTGGCTGGCGGGTTTGTCAAATATATCTCGCTTTTTTTCTTTGCATTTGTCCCAGCATGTGAGTTTTTCTTCGTTGTTTTCGTAGCACACCTTGGCTGTCCCTCTTAATTAAAACAACATATTAACCAACTTAAGTATGGGATTACATCTGTTCGGCCCACACACACGTTCAAACATGGCCAGACACTTTTGAACGTCGACACCATCGTTCCCGCAGAATATACCAGGATCCTTGAAGGGGCCCTGCAACACTTTTTGTGCATGGTCAGAATGCACTGCTGAACGGTAGCAGAGGCTCCCGAGAACACGCGAGCCAATATTATAGCGCAGCAAGCGGCCTGGACAATGAGTTATCAGTCAGCTGAAAATTCCTTTCTCTTCTCTCGACGAATGACGGAGGAAACACAAAAATGACTAGTAGAACGCCATTTATCATCCATTGGCTGATTTCAACATGGTGCGCTCAGTTGTTACAAGCATCGCCGTGGGAGGCCGCCACTTGTCCACGCGTGCGCGCGCGATCACTGACAAAGCCGCGTATTCAAAGAAAAAAAAGAAAAAGTGTTCAATGTCACGAGGCGCTCGTGGCGTATTTTTTGCCCATACCATCCCTCCTTGCTTAACCTCCAGCAGTATCTAGAAACGTTGGCTTCCAGTGCTTTTGTCGGGACAAGGGAAGAGAGATTGTGATGACAGCGTGTGACAAATCATTATAACTCCGCTCGTACTAGACGGATTCTTAAAATTTTTGCAGCGTTCAGTCATGAAGCAATAAGCTCTTTTAATGAATCTGTTTTATGGTAACTTGAAAAACTTTTTCAGGGCTCTTTAAGTGGCGTTAAAACGTATGGTTGCGACGTCGTGTTAACGGAGACATTATTGCCCAGGTTTAAATCTCCGATCATTCTTTTTTTCAGTTCGTAATAATTGTTGCCGAATAGCACAATGTCATCGGCCACTGTTAGATTGCTGTAATATTCTTGTTTCTTCCCAGTCCATTCGTTCGAATACTTCTAAGCGCACAGTGACGAGCAAAGAAAAAGTCGTATTTCTTTGTCTGACCCCTTTTTTGATCATGATTTTACTGTTCTTGTGGGAAGCGAAGGTATCCCGGTGGCGGCGGCTGCTTTTTCGATAGAGGCGACAATGCTGTAGGCCCGTATGCCCAGACTTAGGTGCACGTTAAAGAACCCCAGGTAGTCAAAACTTTCGGAGCCCTCCACTACGGCGTCTATAATAATCATATGGTAGTTTTTGGACATTAAACCCTACATATCAATCAATCAATGGAGAATCAAAGTAACGGCGGAGTCTCTGCAGGTGCTAGCTAAGGTAAATAGTGGATAAGTAAAACGAGAGATATAATGCTTCTGAGACGACTGATGTCTCTACTGAGTCGAATGCATTTTCACAGCCTGTGAAACCTATATGCCCAGGTTTGGTGGGCTGAGCATATTTCTCGGTTACCTGATTCACCATGCGGCTGTGATCCGTTGTAGAGTTCCACTTCCTGGAGATGGTTTGCTCACGATGGTGGCAGAAGTCCAGTGTTTCTACAAATTGCCTTTGTAGAAGTTCCCCGTAGCTCTTAAACTAAGCTGATGGGTCTGTAATTCATCAAGTCTTTATCACCTACCTTCTTCTGTATAACTTCTTGTGTTAGAACTTTTCCATCTTACTGGCGCATTTGAAGTTTTGAGACTTAGGCCAGTGTGCTCAGATTTGGGTGCACGTTAAAGAACCCCAGGTGGTCAAAATTTCCGGAGCCCTCCACTACGCCGTCTCTCATAATCATATGGTGGTTTTGGGACGTTAAATCACACATATCAATCATATCAAGTTTTGAGACATAGAGTGTGGCGTATGGTATCGTATAACACTCACACATATCGCTAAAACCTTCTTGAGATATTAAATCTTATCTCACTGACCAATTGGCGTACTAAATAATTACCAGTGATTGATTAACACAATTTGGCAGTAGAAAAATGTTCTAAATGTTCAAGTGCCACATCGTCGCTGACTAGGACTGCACTATGTAACAAACAGTATTGTAATAATGTTCAAAACTGAATGCCCACTAACCCCGGCTTAAAGATATTGATGTGTAGGTTCTTTGTGCAAACAGTATTTTTTCGTAGAGTATACAATTTGCCGTGCTTTTGGTGGAAGTAATGGTTTCAAATATTCCTACACTGAAAAATTTACAAACGCATAGGCATCACTTACATCGAACTCCGCCAGTATTGTTTGATTGATCAAGTTTCTCGCAAAAAATGAAAACCGTTGCAGCCAAAATACTTGTGAATAATGGTTTTCGGGAACACAAACGCATTGTAGAAATATTTGTAATCTGCACAAAGCGGGATAACTCATAACGTCTGTTTGTTTCTCTCTCGGTTTAAAGCTTTCTTTATTAAGAAAACATTATTTTGTTCACGTTCAGGTGAACAGTAAATTACCATAAAATCAGATATGTACCCTCTACCTCGTAGCCTCCTGCAAAACTTGTTTGGCTTGTACATATTAGCAAGTAAAGTAAATCAGAATGTATATTTTTACAGCCAAAGCTGTCATGAGATCACAACTCGGGTCACGCGCAGTTGTCCTCCGCCACCACCACCAGTGTCCGTAACCACATCGCAAGAAATCAGAAAAAAAAGCTATAGCACCAATGACACAGTGGGGCTCGAACTCGGGTCCACTGAATGTCAGCCCTGTATCCATCCACTCATCCACTCATCCAGTGACAAACTTGCCTTAGGCAGGCTTGATGTCGGGAAAGCAATCGCGTTAATAAGACTTATGAAGTGTTTTAAAACAGCGAAAGAACAACCAGTCGTCACTCAATGCAAATAGCATAACGAGTGGGTTGTCCAACGCTCCAACCGATTAAAAAAGCTCATTCTTAATCACCTATTAACTGTGGCGCATGCCCACTTCAGGCATAATTCCTCATTGTCGTCAGCCACTGCATGACCAATTGGCTCAAAATCTTCTTTCATTTGTTTGCCGATTTAGTAAGTGCAAAACTGCACCCATGCAATAAATGTGTCAGAAGCTTTTTGTGACGATATTTTTAGAGGCACTGGGTATTTCAATTTATTTCGAACTTTTTAATGCCTGCACTAAGTCTGATTTAGAATAATCAGCATGGTGTCCTCTGAGATTAGTAGCGGATGAGCGTCTTACAACGTCGCGACCGCAGCTAAACCCAAGGTCACGTGTTAACCATTACGGCCAGCCTCTGCATTCAAGCGTGCTGCTCGGCCGGTGCGCGTCGTCTTTGTTGTCATCATCTGCTAGCACCCGAGCACGTGCGGCTGCCTATAGCTGCACCGCCCAGCCGTCCGTATATGGTATACTTGGCCAGTTAGGTCGGGACATGCTACGAACAAGGTAATTATGCCAAGTCGTGGTAAGACCGAGGTAATTACGCCACATCTTAAGAAGACCATGCTTATGAAGTCATGTAAAGCTAGGACCGGGCTAACTAAAACATGCCAGTTGATAAACGAACTGAACTATGCTAATCGACGCGACGTTAATCATGAGCACGCTAAGTAAAACCATGCTGATTGGTTCTTTTAATATGATTACAATCTAAACTATGCTAACTACCTGTACGTTAGTCATGAGCGCGCTAAGTAAAGTTATACTAATTAGTTTTTGTTAATGTGATGACAATTAGTATCTGCTAATCTGTATTACGTTTAATAGCTCCATACTGATTATGGCCTTGGTAATTGCGCCCGAGATAGTTGCCTTTAATTTGAGTCCTTATCAATGAAGACAAAACAGCTCAGTGTAATAGTCGCCAAGCCTCAGTCAATTTGTACAATCAAAATTAAGACAGAGCTGACGCGGTCTTCCCTTCGAAGCCGACCACGCACATGAGGAGACGACCAACTTTTAAAAAGCTGCAAGAAGCTATAGGTCATCACAAGTTCCACTATGGCTCCAGCCTTGAACAAGTAGTGTAAGCTCACCAAATTATTTTGTATTGAAACAAGCTGCCGCTTAGCGTTCCATGCATCAAACGCTTGATTGTCAGTCACACCGGCACCGTCACAGTCACGAGTTGAACAGGGACCTTCTCAAAATCAACGAGTGTGCATCCGCGTTCACGCGTCCATCAGTTTGATTGACAGACGCCCGCGGCGAAGATCGGGTACGCCCACCTCGTTTGCTCTTGCGGAGGAGCAGTACTCACGCCGAGCGGTTCGATTAATCTGTCAGCTTTATCGCGCACACTATGCAAACACGCACGCTGAAGTAAAAGTGATATCACCACACAGCTCCGATGTCTCACAGCCAATTTCACCGCGCTCACGACGTATCAAATCACATCCGCGTTGCCGCCATGATGCAAGCGCCCCTGGCGACCATCTGTCCTTATATTTATCTACAATATTTGATAGAAGCGAAACGATCAGTACGAGATTGCTGCGAGTGCACCTTTGCTGCCTTAGAGAGTGTAAATTTCTGTCCTTCAAGTGAAGTGAAATAACCTGTCTGAAAGAGGACATATGCCCACGAAGAGGCCTGTGGGAGGCGCGTGTTGAGTTGACAAAACTGACATCGTTGCACCGTTAAATTGTTGACTGAGTGGCGGCGCTGACGTGTTCGCACGCGGTGTTCCTTTGATAACCACCGCAAGTGTCCCCACGAGCGTTCTTGTAGCCACCTTCGACGCAAAAATTTTGGTCTGCCTGCCTGCCTGCCTGTCTGTCTGTCTGTCTGTCTGTCTGTCTGTCTGTCTGTCTGTCTGTCTGTCTGTCTGTCTGTCTGTCTGTCTGTCTGTCTGTCGATTTCCCTGTTTGTCCGTCGCAACGATACCCGAAACGGTCCAAATTCAACCCCATCCACAGCGCCCACCATTATTGCTCAAGTTTCAGGGTTTATACTTTTGTGATTGCAAATTGAAAAGCAATTATTGCGCATATCTGAGGCACAATAACAACACGTCAATATTCTTTATTTATCTCTTTACACTAGAAAAAGCATACATAAGTGTTTCTAAAGACCGTAGCGTTTATCGCGCTGCGCTGACAGTACAACACCTGCACCAAAAGGCAAGTGTTTTCAACTCTTTCCTAAGACACCTACCCGTCGGGTAGTGCGACGGGTGGTGGCACCTACCCGTCGCATTGAGTTCTATACCTTATCGCCCCCGAGACGGGCGTGCACGCCGCGCGCTTCGTTTTCCAAGATAACTGCAAGATAGCGCTCATGTCTCACGTGTGACGTGCCTTGATGCACTCGTTCGCCTCCGCTGCACGCATCAAGGCACTCTAACGCGTGCTTCAGAATACCATTCTCCGATTTTCTCGCGCAGAACATCAAATGAACGTTCACTCTCTCCAGAGGCAAGAATATCGTCTTTTGACGACATTTGCAGTGAAACATGCACGTACGGGGACAATTTTCTCATCAACGCCGCTATCACGTGCGTAGCACTGTGTTGATGACATGACTTCCGTAGAGCGAGCTCTGAGCAAACTCCTCTGCCCGAGAAGCCCGGGTCATCCAGCATAGCACCTTGGATCAGATAGGAGTGTGCACTGTCCAATATCTGACTTCATGTCCGAAAAGTTATGCGCACGAAGAAAGTAAAATTATTTTAGAAGGCATTACCCTTATTATTCTTTCCGCCGGTTTGTGACATATTCAATAGCAATGTCAAAATAACATGGAGTCAAAAACCTGCCGCATCATCCATGTCTATTCACCTTTCTAATGCACTATGTTTGTTTTTCTGGCACAGTCTCCCCAGTTTAATCTATGCTCAAAGAAGCGAGGCATCCGCATAGTTCGGCACAATGAGATTTTAAAGAACGTTCATTATGCTTTCTTTCTCGAGAGGTGGTAACCAATGTAGCCTTTGAGCTTTTCTGTCAAAGAAGCAACCAGCGGAGTTTTCAAGTAATATTTTCTTCGTTTTTTTTTTTGCTTTCGAACCTGTTTTCATTATTTTTCGTCTTTCAAGTCCTATTTTGGAATGCAGTATGGAGTTATGTGGGCTCTAACATGACTGATCCACAAGCTACATTTCCACAGTCCCACATAACTCTTTTACTGCATTCCACCACATTTCACGGTGACCCTTTTGAGCGCAGGAATCCGCCAAGTTTCGAGTACAGTCTTAGGGCAAGCACCAGCTGATTTCTCAAAATAAAGCGCATTACACTGAACCTTAACACGAGCATATAGGCCCGAGCCAAAACAAACCCTTTCAACATAGATGGTAATGCCCCGCTCCTTCTGTGAATTCTTCGAAGTTTAGCATAAAAATTGGTCGCAATCTTTTCAAGTGCGGCCTCATTGTTACCGTTAAAACTGAGAAAAAAGATACTTTGACAAGTTCTGAGTAACTTTAAAGAGCCTTTGTTCAATAAGGTCTTTGGTCAGTGAATGATGATTATTGACTCTGAAATTAATCTGGCACTCATTGACGCAGCATGCATTGTTCGTGTGGCGCTGAATGACGAAAAAAGAACAAGATAGAAACTACTTCGTGCAGATGACCTTATAGATTGACTCTAATAAGCGTATTCACCTTC
Organism: Rhipicephalus microplus; assembly: GCF_043290135.1. NCBI lineage: Eukaryota > Metazoa > Arthropoda > Arachnida > Ixodida > Ixodidae > Rhipicephalus > Rhipicephalus microplus. The sequence continues at coordinate 154,740,924 of NC_134710.1, forward strand.
TTTTTCTGACTGTGTTTTCTTTTTTATATACGCCTCAACGTTGTGTTCCAACTTGTTCATTCTTTTGAGAAAAAGCCCGCAATACAACAAAATAATCGAATTTGGTTGTATGTAACGCTTTCATTGAAACCAAACACTATATTTCTTGTTGTAGTCTTTCTACTCAACTTCCTCGTCAATGGTAGTGCCCCGCACGTCACGAAGCATCCTCGGATATATAAGCTGCAAATATGTGTGTCACGTGACCGAAACTCATATTGGCAGGCTCATTCTCTCTTTTCAAGTTGCATACGCCTTCGGAAAAAGGCAGCACCGCCTCTGGATATGCATGTCGATGCTTTTATGGCCTTCAAGCACATTGCTGGATATCAAAGCTTGCATCGTCATCATCGAGAATAGGTGCGATGTCCACAAGGCCTGGGCTCTACTTTCAATTCCTAATCTATGATTGTTACTTCACTGCGTGTGTGTGTGTGTGTGTGTGTGTGTGTGTGTGTGTGTGTGTGTGTGTGTGTGTGTGTGTGTGTGTGTGTGTGTGTTCGGAGTAACTTCTAACAGAGTGATAATAATATGAGTGAAAGGCAAAGAGATCAACCAGGATTGTGGCATCTGGTTTTCTACCCCACGTAAAGGGGAAAAAAAAGAAGGGATGAAAATCGGGGAGAAAATACAAAAGGGGGCTAGTGACGCAATTAATCTGATGTCAACTTAAACGAAAGCAGGCTTTTCGCACATTCGAGGGTCAACCTGTAATCTAACTCCATGGATGAAAGCAATGATGTCAGAGTCAAGGTGACGCAAATTAAAACGCTTGCAGCCATCCTCCGGGTCAATACTCAGGACTGGCAAACGGTGCGGTATATTATACAGGCGCCAACGTTCGCGCGGGAGGCTACTTTCATTTCGCGAGTGTGTCTGACAGCCGTTGAGCTCATAAGAGTGATCATCTTACACAGGGGGCGAATTGATGCAGTGCCAATCGACGTGCACACCGCGCTGTTCGGTTGCATTGTCGGCAGCGGGTCGCTCGTCAAGCGCCAAATATATTGCGGGGAACGCCGAGGCGTGGCTCTCCTTGCATGATGAATGGACCGCACTCAGCACGTCCCTCACTACCGATTTATTACCGCTTTCATCGCTGCTTTCGAGCGCAGCTCGGCAGTTATGAACTGAGCAGCGAGAAAACGTCCACCTTAACTCCGGGCTCTCACTGCCAAGACGTCGAAGCGTACGTAGCAAATTGTATCGGGTCAAGCAAGAAAACCGACAGACACGGTAGCGCACGCGGCAGACAAGGCTTGACTGAAGTATACATCAACGTGAGGTAACGGACAGGTCGTAAACGAGACTTCTGGCAGTGACAACAGAGTAAGAACAGACGTGGGCGGCCGTCGGCTAGATGCAGTTCCGCAGAGGCCGCTGATGCAGAGGGAAGGAGAGGTGAATGGAGTGGAAAGCAAACAGTCGTTTCGTAAAATGACGCAAAGTCTATGGGGCAGCGAATTTGTATGAGTGCCATAGTGACACGTGAGTTCATACTCACGTCTGCTCGAAGAAGTTTCGGACGCCCTGCTTTTTACAAACTCGTTCTGTTATTTCTGGCGTGGCGAAACCACTGCAGCACGTGTGCATCTCGCTTCTTATAGCGTGTGTGTGTGTGTGTGTGTGTGTGTGTGTGTGTGTGTGTGTGTGTGTGTGTGTGTGTGTGTGTGTGTGTGTGTGTGTGTGTGTGTGTGTGTGTGTGTGTGTGTGTGTGTGTGTGTGTGTGTGTGTGTGTGTGTGTGTGTGTGTGTGTGTGTTTGTGTGTGTGTGTGTGTGTGTGTGTGTGTGTGTGTGTGTGTGTGTGTGTGTGTGTGTGTGTGTGTGTGTGTGTGTGTGTGTGTGTGTGTGTGTGTGTGTGTGTGTGTGTGTGTTTAAGGTAGTACATAGTCCAACTCTAGGACAGCCTAACACGCGTTTAATATTTTCAGAAGGTAATGGTTAGCCATAGGCTGTAAACACAATAACTTGCCTGGTGTCCCGTCTTTCTGCGCGGGACAAACAATGTTTTAACAAGGCGTTGACGACCCCACTGTCACCGCTTTCGAGTATTTATTCAATGCTTCTTCTTCGAGGAACACGCTTTACCATAGCATGGCGTCCTGCTACATTCTCGCGAAGGCTTCATGCTAAACTCACAATAAGCATTGGGCATCCGCATTTATAAAGAGAGCTGCGTTGTGAATATTCAGTTAAGACGTCTATAACGTACCCGACACGACAAATTGGCGCAAAGGAAGCAGCAACCAGATAACATCTTTATTATACCGCGTCTGGCTTCTTACAATAATAAACGTACCGATCGCAAGTCAGCTTCGTTTTTTATTTGATTCTGTGTGCTTCACAACAAGAATTTGGCTGGTTGGAAAGAACAAAATATGAGTATAATATTGGGAGAATAAAAAAGTATTGGTATGGCTACAGCTTTATTGGCTGAAAGAGTGCATGAAGACATTTTGAACACAGACTTGAATTTCTTCCTCCTATACTCCATTACTTTTATGGTTGCAGAAGTGGGCCAGACCGTGTATGCATAAAAATGTGTGCCCTCTTACAGCATAAGGAAGGGAAAATGCGTGGACTGATCAAAAAGCCATTTGTTCGAGGCCGCCTTGCATCCACTCGATGAGCGAATATCGCAAGACCTCCTTACAAAATACATACAGATGGAAGTATATTTACTCTGTCTGCTACGCAGAGCGACACGCGCAGCAACTGGTAGAGAGCTTTATTTTTTAGAATTGTGACTAAATGAATTCAAGTACGGCAGGCGTTGGCGCTGCACTTTGTCGGCGAGCGCGAGGAAAAAACGCTTCCTGCATTTTTGTTCCTCACACAATTTTCGTGAGCGTCGTAGTTCTCCACTCGTTAGCGCCTTGAATATCGTATTGAAGTTCTTTGCTTTGTAGCATATGACATCATAGTGTAGGTAATTTTTGTTTTATTTGCGAAGCATTTCTTAGCGAACTTTGGCAACTTTGACCAAATCTATCTATCTATCTATCTATCTATCTATCTATCTATCTATCTATCTATCTATCTATCTATCTATCTATCTATCTATCTATCTATCTATCTAGCCACCTACGACTTTTAGCTCTCCTGGCCGTTTGGGTTGTGGTATCCATACCAAAATATGTATGTCATTACAGGAATGTATGACGATAATACCTGACTAGTTATAACATAGAACTCGTGATATGTATGTCATGAATGTCATGATTTACGTTTCATGGTCTTGCTGCTCTTACGGTGATTTCGTGCACATGACATATTGCAACACCGGTATAGTATAACTTGACTGCATGGCGAACATAAGTGATAGACCCTAACGTGCAAATCATGGCATGCATGACATATAAGTCATGACTACATGCCACGCTCATAGTGTGCTCGCGGTCATTTCGCTAGATTCACAAATACCAACTTTGGTATTACGTGACGTGAATAGACGGCGAAGGTAAATGACACGTCCAAACATGGTTATCATGACATGCGTGTCATGTAAAACATGACTACATGCTACGCTCATAGTGTGCTCGCGGCCTTCAACTTGCTTCACATATAACAAACTTCGTACAATGGGACGTGAATGGACGACGAAGGTAAGTGACACGTTGAAACATGATAATCTTCACATTCATGTCATGTAAAACATGACTACATGCTACGCCCAAAGCGTTTTCGCGGCCGTTTCGCTAGCTCTACATTTACAAAATTTGTTATCACATGATGTGAGCAGACAACGAAGGTAAATTATACGTCTAAATATGATAATTATGATTTGCGGGTCATGTAAAACATGACTACATGCCACGCTTACAGCGTGCTTGCGGCCGTTTCACTAGCTTCGCATATTACGTGACGTGAATGGTCGACGAACATGAATGCCAGGCGAAAACATGATAATCATGACATGGAAGCGATGAATGGCATTATTTGCGTCCATCTTGTAACGTTGTGCGTATTTCAAAGTGACATATCAACCTTCAACATTCGTGCTGCGTATATCATCGATTCCTGCCGTACGTGGGATCGGCCATTCTTTTATATCAAATAGCCATCGCTGAGCAATCAACATCAAGAGTATCTGTTAAACGCGAGGAATTCGTTCGCGTACCTCAAGCACTTTCGGCGTCTATGTACACATTTATCTATCTAGCCGCTTAGGTCTGGGTGCTCTCATGGGGACCCCCTTCCCTTGGCGTGTGCCAAAATTAGCTAGAGAGAGAGTATGATGGTTTGACGAATATGACTCCATGGTCATGGCATGAATAATTTAACAATATCGTCGCGTACGTCTTTTCGAAAAACAGTTGCAGATACCCGGGGACACGTATGTGTCACTGGTATGCGTGTATTTGCCACAAGCGATTGACATTTAGTGTCTACCCGGGACGGCGAGAGCACACATGGCTAATTTTAACGCGTGAGCGTTAAGAAAAAGCTGACATTGGTAGCGTTGACCTGACGAATGCAAACAGTAAATGCCAGGGTCCAAGCAGGAATCAAAACGCAGCATTGTGCGTAGCAATCAAGTATTGTACCAAAGGTTCATGCGACGTCTCGAAATGCCTTTTAAAATAGAACCCGATGTTCGTGGAACGTCAATTGTGGTTGCAGTGCTGGCCATATAATTTTATAAACATTACATATCTACTCCTGTAAAAGAGCCGTCACGTCGGGACAACGTCAGTTGTGTTTAGGAGCCACCTCCTGGAGTTTATTTATTTAGCAGCGTCCAGGGTTACCATCCTCGCGAGTAGTAGGGCTTCTAATCAGTTTATTGCTCCTGGTGGTGCTATTGCTCATTTTCTTGTTGTCATCGTTGCGCAAATGCAAACATCTGCTACTGTTCAACATACTTCTGTGCCGGCAACATGCGTTTGTACACGAACACACACACACACACACACACACACACACACACACACACACATATATATATATATATATATATATATATATATATATATATATATATGTGTGTGTGTGTGTGTGTGTGTGTGTGTGTGTGTGTGTGTGTGTGTGTGTGTGTGTGTGTGTGTGTGTGTGTGTGTGTGTGTGTGTGTGTGTGTATTATGACGTCTGGGTTGAGACAGCGTTTATTCAGCTTAAGGGCTCAGCAGCGAACGGGCAGTCTGAGAACGAGCGTGCACACACCCTATGATGATTGCGGTGACACCCAGTGAAGATGAGGACAGAGACCCAGACGGATGATAAGGATTATGATGATGCATATATGAGAAGAAGCGCACGATGAATACCCACATTAATTCTCTCCAAATCAAAGCGGCCAACCTCGCCGTAACAAGTCAATGTTCCAGAGAACGTCGCCAAAAAGGCTTCGTGCGAGACACGTGCACTATCTCTGTGGTGCGGTGACGGTGGTCTGTTGGGATGACAAGTGTGGAGTGTGGTCAGACGATAATTAACGGGCGAAGTCTGCTCGATAACTACGTAAGGCCCAATGAAGTGTGGCTGACACTTGTCACACAGACCAGGTGTACGAACAGGTGTGAATAGGAGCACCTCGTCACCAGGTCGGAAGAATACAAGGTGATGGGATGCGTCATAAATGACTTTTCGATCTTGCTGTCGCGCTTCCGTGTTTATGCGAGCACAATCGCGACACCGGGCTAGTCTTGAAATGTATTCCTCGCTGGAAGACGGTGACGAGTTGACGTCACTGTTGAAAAAGGAAATGATGAGGAAGAAAGTAGGGGAACGTTCATAAACGAGGTAGAACGGCGAATATCCCGTGGTGCACTGAACAACCGTGTTGTAGGAAAAGGTGAGAAATGGGAGAAGAGTATCCCAGTTTTTGTGGTCTGGACTTATGTAGACGGCTATCATATCAGCAAGAGTACGGTGAAACCTCTCGGTGAGACCGTTGGTCTGAGGGTGGTAGTTTGAAGCTGTCTTGTGTGTTATTCCAGAGGCATGCAATGCTTCATTGAGCACTTCTGACAGGAACACCCTTCCACGGTCACTCAGCAATATACGAGGGGCGCCAAGGCGCCGAATGATGGCGTGCAGAACGAAGTCGGCAACTTCCGAAGCAGAGGCAGTTGATACAGACGTTGTCTGAGCGTAGCGTGTCAAGTGGTCTACTGCGGTCACTACTCATCGTTTGGCATTAGATGTGACGGGAAGAGGGCCGTAAATGTCAATACCTACAACCTCAAATAGCGTTGTGGGGCACGGGATTGGCTGCAGAGGCCCGGCCGGTGCAGTTATATGGATCTTACGACGCTGGCATGGGACACAGGAACCGACGTAGCGCGCGATGCTAGTAGAAATACCGGGCCAGTAGAAGTGACTTTGAATGTGGTCGTAAGTTTTTGAATACCAAGATGCCCGGCAGTCAAGTCATCGTGGAAGGCTTTGAGCACGTCAAGTCGAAGAGAGCGTGGTAGCACGGGAAGCCAGCGTTGACCATCTCGGTGGTAGATGTGACGGTACAGAACTGCATTCTCCAGCTTGAATCGCAAGAGTTGACGACGATGTCACGCGCTCGGTGGATGGGAAGCTCGTGAGAGCTAGTTAATAATACGCCTACAGTACGGGTCAGAAAACTGGCAGGAGTGAAATGTGCGCTTGTCATCCGAGAATAGCGTGTCTATTGAGGCGAGCGCGGGCGCTGCAGTAGAAGTGATAGCCGAACTTTTACCGCTGCTGAGCGAGGTATTCGGTAGCGGGCAGCGCGAAAGGGCGTCGGCGTCTTGGTGTTTTCTACCTGACTAGTAAGTGATATCTAAGTCATACTCCTGTAAACGTAGAATCCACAGACCCAAGCGTCCAGGAAAGTTCGTCAGCGGGGAAAGCCAGCATAGGGCATGGTGGTCCGTAACGATCGTAAAATGACGGCCGTGGAGATGGGGATGGAACCTTTGCACTGACCAGACCGCAGTCAAGCACTCCTGCTCAGTTATGGTATAGTTCTTCTCGGTCTCATTTAGAACTCTACTGGCATATGCGACTACTCTCTCTTGTGAAGAGGTGTCACGTTGGAGCAGAACAGCCCCTATACCACAGCCGCTAGCGTCCGTATGTAGGATGGTCGGTGCGGCCTCATTAAAGTGGCGGAGTACAGGTTCGGACATGAGGACACACTTTAAAAGGACGAATTCTGTTTGGCATTCTTCCGACCACAGAAAGGGCACGTCGGAAGCAAGAAGCTTGTGCAGTGGAGCCGCTATTGATGCGAAGTTGTGTCTAAAACGGTGAAAATAGAAGGCGAGACCAAGAAAACTTCGCAACTCCTTCGGCCTTTCAGGGCGCGGAAAGCGAAGCACCGCAACAATTTTGTCCGGATCCGGCCGAATTCTGTCTTTGGCCACGACGTGTCCCAAAATCTTGATAGCTTTTGTGGTGAAAGGGGGAATTTTTGGTGTTGAGTTGGACACCAGTGGTGGCGAGACACGTCAGAACGTCATCCAAACGTTGTAGGTGCTGAGGAAACTTTGACGAAAAAATGACGATGTCATCCAAGTAGCAGAGACAGGTCTTCCATTTGAGGCCATGCATCACGGTATCGATCATACGCTCAAATGTAGTGGACGCGTTGCACAGCCCGAAAGCCATAACTTTGAATTCGTATAGCCCGTAGCGGGTTGCGAATGCCGTTTTCTGTTTATCCTCTTCGTGCATAGGAATTTGCCAGTATCCGGAACGCTGGTGGATGCTGGAAAAGTATTTCGCGCCTTGTAGAGAATCAAGGGCGTCGTCAATGCGAGGCATTAGGTGCAGATACTTGCGAATGATTTTGTTGAGTGCCCTGTAAGCGACGCAAAAGCGCACGCAGCCATCCTTCTTACGAACCAGAACCACAGGCGACGACCAAGGGCCAGATGAGGGGCGAATTACCTCTCGTGTGAGCATGTCAGCTGCGTTTTCTTCGATAATTTTTCCCTCAGCAGGTGACACGGGGTAGGGCCGGCGGCGTACAACAGATGTTCCGACTGTGTGGATTCGATGCGTTGTAGTAGTAGTGCGGCCCAACGTCGAGGAGTAAACATCGTAGGAACTTGCGTGTTTTTTTTTAATAAAGCAAGTAGCTGTTGCGTCTGTAAAGGTGTCAAATCGTCGCTAATGGCTGCACTATAGGCGGAAAAAGCAGGCTCACCAGTACGGCTGTCGTTGGAGGGGGCGGCAAGAAGTGGCACGATGCACCCAGGCTCGGGATCCGTCACGCAGGCCACCGTGGTGTTGTGAGGAAGTAGAATTTTTTCGAATGTTGCATTCATGGCGGTGACAAGTGCAGTTGAAAAAAACGAACTACACTGGAAGCGAGAATGATGCCTTTACCCACGCAACTAAATGATGGTGAGACCAAGACGTCACCATGGTCGATGTCTTTGGAGAAAATAGTTATAATTCGCTCTTGACCTGGTGGTAATTCGGTATCTTCCGCAGCTGTCAAACGAAGTGGCCTGTGGGGGTCGTCATTGAGCGTATAGTCCATGTCGGTGAGGTGGACGACGCGTTGGCCACAACAAATAGCCGCGGAAGCAGAAGAAAGAAAATCTCACCCTAAAATTAATTGGTGAGAGCAATCAGTCAGGATGACGAAATGGATGTGGTGTCGGATACCATCAATAAAAACGCGGGCTGTACAGAAAGCAGAAGGGCGATTGTATACCCCTGGGCAGCAACCAACGTGAGTCCATCGTAAGGGGTCATCACTTTTTCCAGACGTTGGCATAAATCAACACGCATAACAGAAAATGCTGCACCCGAATCCACCAGAGCATCCACGTACACTCCTTCGACTAAAACCAAAATCGTGTTGCACGAGCCTGGTGGAGGAATATCAGTCCTAATTTAGAATGCAGTTTTTCCCACAGAAACTGCATCACATAGTTTTCCGAATGACTACAATAGCAAATGAGGCAAGCCGAAGTGGGGAGGAGGAGCGGCGAAAGGGTGAAGGTGTATGGCGACTGGAGTTCCGGCTGTTCCGAGGTGCACTCGATGCCGGTGGAGAGGGAGACCGGTGCGGAGGTGAGGAATGGCGTTGACCTTGATAGTACGAAGTATCTCGTTCACGCATGCCGTAACCACGACGCTCATCTTGCTGGTGCTTTCGGCAGAATCGAGATATGTGGCCGCGATAGCCGCAGTAATAGCAGAGAGGGCGGGACGAGCGCCAGGGTGGGCAGTAGAAGGTGTTAGGGGCACCTGAAGATAGCGTGCTGAGGTGTGCCGAAGAAGGTTCAGGTGGCATCGAACAGTAGTTTACCGGGGGAGCGGCAGCAACTGACGCGTAGGATGGTTGCGGCAATGTCATGTGTACGTTGCTCGGAGGCGCGGCAGCGACTTGAGCGTATGTCGATATGGGGCGAGAAACAGATGGTTGTACGAGATCAGGGCCGGTCAGGGATGCAAATTCATCCCTAATGAGGTCACGCAAAGGAACTCCTGACGACTGTGTTGAATGTGGCGAAGGAGGTGTGAAACCCATAGACCGCAATTCTTCTCGTATAATGTCCCGGATGAGGTCACGCAGATGGCCATGGGACGTGGAGTGGTGGTCGCCAATGTCCGGTTGGAGACGAACGGAGTCAAGCGAATCAAGGCGCTGGCATGTCGCGACGACGTCAGCGTTGGTAGCTGGTTTTTACGCAGCGAGGGCATTGAAAGCAACAGGTCCAATGCCTTTCAAGATGTGACGTACTTTGTCCGATTCTGGCATAGATGAATTGACACGCCGGCACAGTGAAAGGACATCCTCAATGTAAGAAGTGTAAGATTCGCCGGGATGTTGTCGGCGAGTATCGAGGGTCCTCGTTCCGACGGCGGAACGAATGGCCGGTGTCCCAAACACATGTCGCAGCTGGTGCTGGAAGGTCGCCCAGACAGGTAAGTCCATGACATGGTTGAAATACCATGTCTTCACCACAACGGTGAAGTAGAAAGAGGCGTAACGGAGCTTGGCGCTATCGTCCCAGCGATTAGCAACACTCACGCGGCTGTACTCATCGAGCCAGTCCTACACGTCTTCCCCGCGAAGACCAGCGAGGAGAGGGGGATTACGCTGGTGGCTGTGTACCTAAACAGGTAGCGCGGCTGAAGACTGCGGGGGAGAGATGGCAGAAGCGATGGCAGCAGCACCGGCAGCCTCGTTCTGTGACATGCTGCCACAAGGGGGGGGGGGGGGGCAATCGGTGGCCTTAACGCAGCTCCAGGGATTTGAGCGAAGTGGGAGAGGACGGAGGACCAAAAAACCACCTCCACCATGTATGACGTCTGGTTTGAGACAGCGTTGCACGACCGTTTACTGTACCTTATTCAGCAAATAGTGCCCCTACCATCAGCCAATGGCGCACTCCGGATAATCGGCCAATATGTTCTTCATGTGGCATCCCAGGCCACATAGCTCGTCACTGCCGCCGTAGCAGCTTCCCTTCTCATGACATTGCAGGGGCCTCACACTACATGCGCACTCAGCCGCGATATCCCATTCCTGCCGATCCACCTCTAGACGTACGTCCCGGTCGCCGACCATCCGGCTCAAGCCGTTCACCTTCTCCTCGTCACCGATCTATTTCTCCAATGTTACGTCGCAACAGCCCACCGCGAGGGGAAAACTGGCAGGCGCAGTTCCGGAGGCAAGAACTGCGTTGGCAGTGAAAATTTCAAGCCCTCCAACTCCAAGCCCTTCAAGCCCTCCAATTTCAAGCCCTCCAACTTTCAAGTCCCCCCAACTAAATTGAACTCTATATTGATGGTATTAAGGTGCACCGACTTGTTGACACTGGAGCTGCCGTATCTGTAATCAGCGAGAAACTGGGCCGAAACTTGAAGAACGTGACCACTAAGCTCACCGACCTATCTTTGCAGACAGCTACGTCCCACCATGTTCAGCCTTCAGCTTTATGCACTGCACGAGTCGTCATTCAAGATGCGATGTACGTCGTCACATTTGTAGTTTTATTCTGTTCTTCGCATGAAGTTATCCTAAATGGGACTTTCTTTCGTCAAATTCTGCTTTGGTCGACTGTGCTTGTTCCGAACTCCCGTTATCTGTGCCGTGCTATGACCCCGACGATGGCGCTTGGTGCAGAGTGTTTGCTGCTTCTGACGTTTACATTGCGCCTTTCTCAGCTGTTGTTGTCCCGCTGTTGTGTGCCTCCCCTCCGAAATCGTCTGTGTTGTTTATGCCATCGGTCCCATCTGCGTGCCGTCGAAATATTATGGTTCCGTTTGCCGTCGTCGTTTTTCGCAACGGTCACGCTGCCATTTATGTGTGCAATCCCTTTGACAGCCCGTCATCCCTACTACGTGGAGAATGCCTGGGAAGTTACGAACCTTACGAGTGCATTCTTCTAGCTACTATACCCGATTCTACGGTTTCGCTCCAAATTCGTGCTGTCACTCCTACACACGCGCCTAATGATTTTCTGGACGTCTTCTCGGATGCCGTCGACTCTGAGCTCACACCAACTCAGCGCCGAGAGATTATAAATTTTCTACTCCGTTTTCGCTCTTCATTCGATCGTGACCAGTCAGGTTTAAGCTGAACCTCTGTGATCATTCACCGTGTTGACACCGGGCAACAAGCACCGCTAAGACAGCGTCCATACCGTGTGTCATCTGCTGAACGCTGTGCCATCGACGAACAAGTGGAAAACATGTTAAAACGTGGCATCATCGAGCCCTCCAACAGTCCCTGGGCTTCGGTGGTTGTTCTCGTCAAGAAAAAAGACGGATCCATCCGGTTTTGCGTTAACAACTGCCTACTTAACAAGATAATGCGAAAAGACGTATACCCTCTGCTTCGCATCGACGATGCTTTGGACTGCCTACAAGGAGCAGAGTTCTTTTCTTAGTTAGATGTATGCTCCGGCTGTTGGCAGGTGCTAATGGCAGAGGGGGACCGCCCGTAGACAGCCTTTGTAACACTGGACGGACTATATGAATTCACCGTTATGCCCTTTGGCCTCTTCGAAAGGATGCCGCTTTCGAAATGATGATGGATACCATCCTGCAAAGTCTGAAATGGAAAACGTGCATCGGTTATTTGGACGATATTGTGGTATTCTCAAGCGACTTTGTGACCCACCTCAGCCGCCTCGAGCAAGTTCTTACGTGCCTTCCATGGCAGGACTTCAACTTAACTTGAAGAAATGCCATTTCGGCGCTCGCAAGCTCGTAATCCTCTGCCATGTAGTTTTTAAGAATGGCATTCTTCCGGACCCTACAAAACTTAATGCAGTCTCGGCGTTCCCAAAACCAACCGCCATCACAGAGCTCCGAAGCTTCATCGGCCTATGTTCGTACTTCCGGCGCTACATCCACAATTTCGCCTCCATTATCGTCCCCTTGACCAATCTTCTTGACGGAAGTTTTCATTTATCAGCGTGGTCGCAAGCGTGTGATGATGCATTTCAGGAACTCCGACAGCTCCTCACTACGCATCCCATGCTTTGACATTTCGATCCGTCTGCTCCAACGGAACCTCATACAAACGCTAGTGGTGTCGTGCTAGGTGTCATACTGGCCCAACACAAAGATGGCTTTGACGAGTACGTCGTTGCCTATACCAGCCGCACTCTCAGTAAAGCCGAGAAGAATTGCAGTGTCACTGAATAGGAGTGTCTCGCCATTATTTTTGCACTCGGAAAATTTCGACCTTATTTATATGGACGTCCGTTTGATATTGTGACAGGCCACCATGCGCTTTGCTGGTTATCTTCACTAAAAGATCCTAATGGTCGGCTCGCTCGTTGGGCATTGTGGTTACAGGAGTTTGATATCTGTGTTATCTACCGTTCTGGCCGGAAGCATTCCGACGCCGATGCCCTGTCACGCTCGCCGCTGGCTTCAGAGTCTGTCTGCTTGCCTATCTCCACCAGTGCTGCCTTGGCCATCAGCATTTCGGACATGCCTTCTGAGCAACGCAAAGACGCTTGGATTTCTTTCCTTTTGGACTTTCTCTCAAACCGGACGCCCTCTGGAGTTTCCAGGACGCTTCTCCGTCAAGCACAACACTTTGTTGTTTGGGATAACCTGCGTTACCGCCGAAACTACAGCTCGATCGGCCGTAAGTGGTTTCTCGTCATTCCCCGGCATCTCTGCTCTGACATCGGCGACACGTTCCACGATGTTCCGCAATGTGGCCGCACCGGTGCGTTAAAAACATACACTCACTTGCATCAGCGGTACTACTAGCGCAGTATATATCGTTTCATTCGCCGTTACGTAAGGTCCTGCCTTACGTGCCAGAGATGCAAGATGCCCGCTCAACATACCACCGGTCCTTTGCAGCCGTTGCCATGTTCAACACGAGCTTTAGATCGTGTCGGAATCGACCTTTACGGTCCACTTCCCTATGCTTCGAGTAGCAACCGCTGGGTCATTGTCGCTATCGACCACCTAACGTGGTACACTGAAACAGCTGCTTTACCTTCTGCTACCACAAAAGACGTTGCATATTTTATAGTGCAAAGCCTGGTTTTAAGGCATGGAGCACCTCGGGAGTTACTAAGTGACCGCAGCCGTGTTTTTCTCTCCGATGCCATCAAAGCGTTGTTGAGCGAGTGTCGCATCATACACCCCACTACCACAGCCTATCACCCGCAAAGTAATGGGATGACAGAGCGTTTAATTCGTGCATTTGGAGATATGCTGGCCATGTATGCTTCATCCGACCAGTCAAATTGTGATAGCATACTGCCTTTTGTGACATATGCATACAACACTGCAACGCAAAGCACCACCAAATTTTCACCTTTCTTCCTTCTTTATGGACGCGATGCCATCATCAACAATGGATACTATTCTTCCTTATCGACCGGACCCTTCACAGTTTATAACCATTTCACGAGCAGCGGCACACGCTAGAGAATGTCGGAAGCTTGCGTGCGTTCACGTCACACGACCAGACGCACCAAAAACATCGCCACAAAACGTCAACCACGTCTGTGAGCTTTGCTTCTAACTCACTGGTGTGGCTACGGATTCCTTCTACTCCTCCGGGACTCTCCCACAAGCTTTAGTCCAGGTACCATGGTCCCTATCGAGTTGTATGCCAAACATCCTTTGTCAACTACCTTGTCGAGCCGCTGGACGCATCTCCGGACAAGCGCCGTCGGCGACAAGAAATCGTATATGTCTCTCGGCTCAAACTGTATCATGACCCTTCTGCGTACACCTGTCCTTAGGTCACCAGGATGGCTCCCTCGTCACCCGGGGGTGACTGTAACGAGAGTAGTGGACACGGAGCTCGAATAGAGAAAGAATAAGAAGACGCGCTGGGGTCGCAGGCTTGCATTCAGTTAGCCCTTGCGCTAGATACATCTCTCGTTCGCCGAGTGAACTCCTGCTTGTTCAACACCCCGTTTCAATAAATATATATATATATATATATATATATATATATATATATATATATATATATATATATATATATATATATATATATATATATATATATATATATATATATAGAACTTGAAGGGAAGGCACGACAGGTCCGGGTGTTTTCTATATTGAGTTAACTTGCAGATAGCACATAAGAAAAAGATCGTATTTACTAACGTTTCGGCCGTGGCACGGCCTTCGTCAGAGAGTAAGTAGGTATGATACAATGCAGCCGCTTTTATAGGCTCACGTGATGAACTCTCGGTATAGCAGCTAGGACAATCAAAGTAAAAAAATGGTAATCTGTGAGAACCTTGTGTTGATATGACTGACATGTGACGGGTGCATGAATATACAAGTCTCAAATTTCCTTGCGCATCGACACGCGGGGCACAGTATGGTTGGCAGGACATGCAAAAGAGCTTTGAAGTAATGAAACCACGGTTGACTAATATACATTCTGATATACACTAAAATATTTTACTAATCTAAGAAGTCGTGTTGTTATAGTGCGAGGCAGGTGAGCTTTCCTACGTTTTCATTGATGCCTGAACGAATGGTGTTAAATTTATGGATCAAGAAGGATTCCCTCACTTCCCTATCGTGATTTGTCTTGAAACCGGACTGAATAATAGTGGCCCTAAATTTGTCGAAACCATGGCCAGGCATACTGACGTGCTTCGACAGCGGTAGATTAGCGAGGCTTACGGCATGTGCACGGTGATTATTAAAACGAATTCTGAAACTTGTCTCTGTTTGACCTATATACTGAGCTCCGCATGTTGAACACTCGAGAAGATAGATGACGTTTATACTATCACACGTGAAGTTCCCATTTATCTTTAAAGAAAAACTGGACGATGTACTTGAAACTGTTTTAGATGTCGTCATGTGCGCGCACACTTTGCAACGTGGTTTGTTGCAGGGATGACAGCCTTCATGATGTGAACACGTGGTTTTAGATGAGGTTAGTAAATCACGAAGGTTCCGCGACCGCCGGTAGACCACGCGTGCTTGTTCTGTAAAGATTCCTTTGAGCTGCTCGCTCTGTATTAATATGTTGAAATGTTTCTTTAAGATATGGTTCACATTTGGAGCTGAGGCCGCATGTGTCAAAATTAGATTAGTCCGCGAACAGTCTTTGGGTCTTTTGTTAGTACTCAGCGGGTCTGAACGGTCAAGCTGTTCGGCACGTTTGATGGCGTCTGTGATTATGCTGGCCGGATAGCTCTGTTTTTCGAGCGCGTTCCGAAGTTGTTCGCAGTGGCGGGAAAATTCGCTGCTATCAGAGCATATTCTTTTAAAACGGACTGCTTGGCTGTAGGGAATACTAGTTTTGTTGTGTTTCACGTGACTACTGCTAAAGTGAAGATATTGCTGCCTATCCGTGGGTTTTCTGTAAAGATTAGTTATCAGCTTCCCGTTACGTAGAGTGACCATGACATCAAGGAAGTTTATGTTCACAGGGGAATATGAGTGCGAAAAAGAAATCGCCGGATGGGCGTTGTTAAGATCTGCTATGAAAGAAAGAAGTTGCGATTCACTATGGTGCCAGATTAGGAAAATGTCGTCAATGAACCGATTATAGTAAAACGGCTTATATTCACAATTTGCAAGAAATTTGTTTTCAAGGAGTCCCATAAATATGTTAGCGTAGTTTGGTCCGATTCTTGTGCCCATAGATGTACCGCTAACTTGAACATAATGTGTCCCATCAAATTCGAAATTGTTAAGTTCAAGAATGAGCTTAAGCAACGTAGCTAACGTAGATGCAGAAACTGGTTTGTTGGCGTCACAATCGTTGTACGCGCAGATAACTGCCTCGATGCCATCTGAGTGAGGGATATTAGTATATAGTGACGTGACATCTAACGTAACGAGAAACGAATTTTGAGGAACCTGTAGGTCAACAATATCTGATAGAAAGTGATTGGTATCTTTAATGTAAGAAGAAAAGCTGGACGGAATGGTGTTGATGAGGCTGTCTACATAACGGGAAAGGTTCTCAGTCACTGTTCCAATACCAGAAATTATCGGTCTACCGGGATTATCTCTCTTATGAATTTTGGGAAGAAGGTAAAACCTGCCAGCTACTGGGCTCAACGGTATTAGGGATTTCAGAGTGCTATAGCTCATTTCCTTATTATTAAAGAGCGCAGTCAAAGTATCACGAACAATATCTTTGAACTCGTTTGTTGGGTCATGATCTTGCCGCTTGTAATATGATGCATCACTGAGCTGCCTATGGCCTTCGCTGATATATTTGCTTCTGTCCATTACAACAATGGCGCCTCCTTTATCTGCAGGTTTTATAATTATGTCATTACGACTAGCGAGGGATTCAATTGCTTGTTGCTCTCTGTCAGTAAGGTTGCGGTGCAATGGTGTACGTTCTTTATATGCCTGCATGACATCGCGTTGTACAGCTCTGATATAAAGGTCCAGACATTTGTCTCTTTGGGAGGGGGGTGTCCAATGCTTGTAAGATGGCAATGATGAGCTATCGGTATTGTGAGCCGAGGACCGATCATAAAAGTACTCACAGAGGCGCATGTTACGTTCGAAATTGTGAAGATCCTTCACCAACTGAAATTCACTATAACCTCCTGTTGCAGGGCAAAAATTAAGTCCTCGAGATAACACACTACGTTCCTCAATTGATAGATCGTAACATGACAAGTTTTTAATGTTATCCTGTCCAGAAGATTTACTTTTCAGCTCGGGCTGGCGCATTTCAGCTGTAGTTGGAATGTTTCCTCGTCGGGAGCGTTTCTTTTTTCCTAAGTTGTCACGCGCGACCTTCTTTGACTTTTTAGCATCCAGCTCGGCTAACTTCTGTGACCGGTATAATTCGAGAGTTTTTAATTCTTCAGTCGTAAACTGAGAGGATTGCACAAGCTGTTTTTCCTGATTCCGCAGACCTTTTTCTGATGATTCATAATGGCTAATAAGTATGCTGGTTAGTTCAACAGACGCCCGATTTAAGGTGTTGTGCCACCTTGACAGGTTTTTCTTTGACATCTCTGATGTGGCCGGCTGCAGTTTTAGTTGTAAACCTTTAGGAGCACTTGTTGCCGCGACATACATTCTAAGCATAGAAATGTGCGATTCACAACGAGTACGTTTTTCTATAACCTTCCTGGTCTTTAAAAAATTCATTGAGCCAACAGATAAAGTACTCTCACCCAGCTGGCGTTGTGTTAGTCAGTTCGTTCCTCTCGTGGTTGTGCCCCTGTTCCGGAGTCCGTAGCGTGGTTGAGACGGCGAAAGTGATGCAACGACCGCAGGCGGTGGTAGGCAAGATGTAGGCTGTGTAGATTGCAACTTGTTCATGTGGGCGCGCGATGCTTTTGAGGTGACGTTCTCTGCTACGGAAGGCTTGTTCGTCAGGGTGAAGGTTGCTGTCGTTGCTGTATATTATATATATACATATATATATATATATATATATATATATATATATATATATATATATATATATATATATATATATATATATATATATATATATATATATATATATATATCTCAATAACGAAATTTCACCATAGTCACCTTCCATCCGCATGCTTCGCGTAACGTTGTTTCCCATGGTGCGTGAGATCCACCGCATTTTCATAATGTTTTTTCTACAACTTACAGGTGCTTATAAAAACCCACAAGCAAAATTGATTGATATGTGTGGTCTAACGTCCCAAAACCACCATATGATTATGAGAGACGCTGTAGTGGAGGACTTCAGAAGTTTTGACCGCCTGGGGTTCTTTAACGTGCACCCAAATCTGGGCACACGGTCCTACAGCAATCTCACCTCTATCGAAAATGCAGCCGCCGCAGCCGGAATTCAATCCCACGACCTGCGATTCAGCAGCCGAGTACCTTAGCCACTAGACCGCCTCGACAGGCCATAGGCAAAATCAGTAACGGTCGACTTCATAATAACATTTCAATTACAATATGTTTATTCACAATAGCAGGTAGGAGGAGAAAAAAAAGCAAAAAATGTTGTTACGCAAAGCTAGTAACCATCACGTGTCATGGATCAAGTCATGTATCGACATGAACCGGTAAATGTGGCTTGATGAATCTTTGATTTCGCGGTGCATTTGCCGATCGGCGTGAGAAGATGACCGCCTGCTATGTGAATGGGCCCTGGCGATTGCGTCATCACCTTGCGAAGTGTAGTAGGCAGTTGGCTCCTCATAACCGAGTAATCAGTACCAGTATCGACGAGAGCTGTGACCGAGTGGTTGTCAATGGAAACAAGTATGTTGACTGAAACAATGTCATCATTCTCAAATTAAGGCTCTGAGAGTGAATTTTCATTGTTTTTGTGAGTGTCGTAGTCACCGTCGTCGACATTACTATCGCGATTGTTGTCGATATCGTCATCATCGTCAATATTACCATCGTTATTCTCGTCGTTATCGCCGTCGTTATCGCCGTCGTCATCGCCGATATCGGATTGGAGCCGCTGACCATCGAAGTGCAATGGTCAGGGGCCCTAAACAGAGAGATCGCTGCTCTTAGTTTCGGCGACTTCGCGGGCCGGTTTCGCGGGCCGGTTGCCCACGGAAGCGGAAAACGTAGGGTAGCGGCTCGTGACGTGGATCGTCAAGGAGGTGGTGACGAGACTGTCGTCTCTGTGGAGCAGAGACGGTTTGAAAGGTGTGAACTGGTCATATGGCGACGAGTGTTGGCTGGACAGATATAGTTGAATTTTTCGGCCGTTGTCCCTCGCGTAGACGAGGAGCGCTGCGGTGAAATTCTTGGAGCCCCACTTGGTCAGTAACAGCAGGAACGATACAAGTGAACCACTTCGCCACAGTGAGAGCAGAGTGGTTGATTCTCAGACGTACGCCACACGCTTGACTTTCCCAGATTCTGTCGGGGGCTCGTAGACTCCTCCGTACAGGCATATGCGAGGGGTCTCTAAAACTGGTGCAGGAGTCCTTTAGAGGGCGGATGGTAACTGTTGGTCAATGGCTGCTATGCGTGGGTCGCCGCAGTGCTTGTGCGTAAATCAGAACGGGGGCTCCTACGCATCTCGCTGGCACGAATGGCTGTATCGCCTGTCGACCTTCGCGCACAATATCGGCGAGCAAAGTTTCGGGTGGCTGAAATCATGTTCCCTGAAGTTGAGCGAGTTCCTCACGCACTGCATTGCGCGCAAGTTCACGAAGGGTATCAGTGTCGCAAGGCAACGCTGGGACTGATGCTGATCACAGAATGTGATGGCAGTTGTAGACTGAGAAGCGTTGCTGAAGAGCTCGTTTCATAGAAGTTAATTCACTGACAAACTCAGCTACTGTAGCTGGAAGGCGTCGCATCAATCCAGCAAACAATTGCTTCTTTACGCCACGCATAAGCAGGCACACCTTTTTCGCTTCCGACATGTTAGGATCAGCATGCTTAGAAAGCCGCGACATCTCCTCCACGAACATGGCTTCGTTTTTATTCGGCTTCTAAAATCTGCTCTAGACGGCCTTCTCGCTCTTTAGGTTTCATGTGACTGCTATGGGTGTCGCGTAGGTGTCAGAGTCCTCCAGGGCCAAATACACATACCCTAGCTTCTTCCTTTCACTCCAACAGATAACATCGGCCACCCGATCGAAGTCATCGAGCTAGTCCTCCGCGCCCTCAGAGTGTCACCATGGAAAGGCCGCAGCAAGCGTGAAGCCTCGAAGACCAGTGACGATGTTACGTGTCCCACACCATGCGTCTTTAGTGTCTGACTTACTGTTGTGGTCGGCACCCTTGATACAACTCGCGGGCCGTACTTCGGAGGCAGTCCTTGAAGCCGTCGGTTTTTGCGTGGGCTGTCAACTTCCAGTGAGGTTGAACTGATGTCGAAAGCTTCCAACTCCTGGGCATTAGAGCACATAGACATCTACCCAGCACCTCCTCCGGTTTGCCACGGAGAAAACCGTACAAGGCCTTGGATCGGCTTAGATTCGTTTACTCAAGCGCCTCATCGTTCTCTTCTTCGATCATTCCCCATACTATCCTCAATTGTGTCAGTACCGTGGCATTATTTATCCTTGAACCAAGCAAGCATCATTCACTCTGTAGATATGCTGTGATTTTTTCTTTCTGTTCACTTTGGTTACTGGATAGCACGAAAGAAAATACTTTAACGCACACGCATAATCCAGATTGTTTATTATCTCACCTTCGATAAGTTCGCTAGTAAGCTGAATCCTACGTTTTGCACAACGCCGGACTGCGAACAAACACGTGCCTTCATTGTCTTTTAGGGGCGAAGCTGTTTAGGCCGTGGGTTGGTCTCTCCTTCGTATGTATGTATGTATGTATGTATGTATGTATGTATGTATGTATGTATGTATGTATGTATGTATGTATGTATGTATGTATGTATGTATGTATGTATGTATGTATGTATGTATGTGTGTATGTATGTAGCCACTTCTAGTTTATGACTTGCTCAATAGATGGTGTTGTGTGTATGTGTCCTCGGTTCGGGCTGTCACGGTGGATGGACGTGTTTTTTGAGCGCTTCGGATCGACTGCGCAGATAAGTGTTTTTGCATGTTTTGAGCTTGTCTTTATAATTATAAGGCAGCAGTTGAAATCTTTGTAGCACTTATTTTATGGTACGGCTTTTTCGGGGGCCAGTCACTAAGTATTTATTAGTTAGTGCGGGTGTGTGTGTTTGAAATTTTTTGTTATTTTTTGCCTTTTGCCACCCCGTGGGGGAAGTGCGCGTACATTGAACACGCAAATTTTTGTAGTAGAGCTTAGACTTTCTTTTTTTTCGTAGTGCAGGGCTCGAGTTTAGTAATTATCGAGTATAGGGACAATTGGTGTCAGAAAGACATGGTTAAAAAGGCTGTAAAGTGTTCAGGATGTGGAGTGGTTTTGAAAGTGGACCCAAGTGTAGAAGCGGATGGAGAAGAAGCTGACGCGAAGTGTAGGCAATGTGAGGTCGAGGAAAAAAATGGAGAAAATGATGGTTGCCCAGAGTGAACTGCTGATGAGAATCGCCGAGCTCGAGACTGCGTTGGCGACAGAGCACGAGAAAACGAGGGCAATGGGAGAAAGACTGAAGTCCGCCGAGGAAGCACCAGCGAAGCTGAACAGAGGAGCGGCCTACGGAGAGAACAGCAGGTAACCGGCAACAAGAACGGTGGAGAAGGAAGAGCAAGCAAGCTTGGAAAAAACAGGTTCAGCTGGTTCAATAGGCAATATGCGAAATTAACAGCGCCATCTAGTGAACGCAGCAGGTACCATATCCGCCATTTTGATGCTGGCGAGGCTTGACCACTACGTGCGGGCGACCCACAAGCGAACGTACGCGTTTCAGCGCTTCGACTGTCGCAGTGAGAATTTTTTGCTGGCGAAATGTCAGTACACTGCTGTGTGCCGCTGTGCAAGCAGCGCGGAGTCACAGACAGTGATGGGAGCTAGGTATGTGGCATGAATTACGATTTTGCAGCGATCATTTAAACGCACAACAGGGTATGGCGTGCACAAGCTTTATGGGCACAGTCTAGGATGCATGTATCTTCGCGGTGCGCGGGGTGCACGAGAGCAATGCAGAACTAACCATTTTTCTGTGTTACGTGGACAGGCCGTGTTTTTATAGGTTTGTCAGCTTTGCGGCTAGGTGTTTTCACTACGTCGGGCCTCTATACGACAGCGGTGCTCTTCGATTTACCGTATCGAACTCTCTGAGAAGCTGTGCGGCATTCAAATTTTCATATGACTTCGGGGAAGCCTCGGACTACCCGCAGACTATCCGCGGTGAGTCTGAGACGGTAAATGGAAGAGCCCCGGTGATTCCCTGCAGTCGAATAGAGAGTCCGCCATTGCTGGTTGGGTAACTAGTGTGACAGAACCGAACTGTTAGGACGGGCTTTTTTGTGACGAGATTACACCATGTAGGTAGACGACGTAGAAATGTTATTTTTTAAGGTGATTGCACTCAGAGACGTGCAGAGCTTCCGCTACTCCGAGTAACATGCCGTACATGCATCCTAGAAAGGCAGCTCGGTTGCTTTCCCACGTTCAAGCTCCGTTGTGTCCTCAAGTACAGTCACCGCGTAACAATAAAACAGTCATTCGGAAGATAAGGGCTATGCCCACTTTGGAACAGAAGAGTATCTGCTCAGGCACTTAACTTCAATTCCCCCAACGTGCGCGGACGCAACTTTTTCGTCGGGGCCTCCCTCACTAATTTTCCTTTACCAACTAAATAAAATTGAAAAGATAGCGGGGCGCTCTGCCGTACGTTTCGAAAACTGGCACCATGAGTATCGCCAGGGCTTCACTGAATGACGTTCTGCGTGAGTTCAGAGCGCGGCAGTCCTACTTATTCGTAAGACGGGATTCATTTCCTGCATTTTAGTCTCTTTGGCTCACTTGCGTTGCAGCTGTTTTTTTTTTTGAGTTGCAACTCACCTCACTTGAAAAAAATGTTTCATGTTGCATTATAAAACATAAAGCTGTGGAGACAGCCATAACTTAGTTGTATGGGATTCAGCATTTTGGCTGCCTTACACTCGCAGCTCCTAGAAACCTTTGAAGCTACTTAGATATAAAAAATAACTGATTTAAATTCCCCCGAGTGTCCACAAGTGACTATATGCCTCTTAAGGCTTGCTGTGAAGGGCCATATCTAGGAAAGGCTGCTAGGAAACGGGAGTGTGCGCAGAAAAAACTGAGGGGGAGGGGTCACATTACAAGTGCATCATTAGTCCTGCAATGCACATATAAGTGTGACCTCTATTCCCAGTGAGTTGAATTTGTGATAGTGCCTGTGTTTGTAAACAACAATCGTTTAAACAGCTAAGAGAAACCTAGCTCATGACGCCGCACTGAATGTTTGTTTGCTTATATCTTGTAGGTATCCTTCCACCACTTTCCGAAAAATGCAATGACAAGCAAGTGGCAAGATGTAGCAAGATTCCTAAACAGTTTGTCCACATCACATGGTCGGGCACTGGGAAACGTCTTGCTGTGGCCATCGCAATAGCTCAGCGCAGTGAAGCAAGTGTTCAGGAGTCGTACGGCCGTACTAGCGAACGCGTTGCCGTCCACCGCTCGCCCGCATTAAAATGGCGGTGGGGTCAAAATGCACAGTGTTGCCAGAACACAAAGCAATTTCGCATATGGTCCATTGTCGCAAGGCCCAGCTTCAGCGAGGTAGTGGTGGGGCTGGCAGGTGAGACAAAGCAGCCGGCGTCACAGGTGCAAGTAGCCCCCAGGTGCAGAACGCTCCCGCTGAAAAGTCACAGCATGTGATAATCGCCGGGCACTCGAATTTAAATCGATGCACAGAAGCCATCAAAGAGAGGGTAAGAGGTGACAAGAGGGTTGCAGTAGGGGTGTTCCCAGGACGCAAGCTTGAAGCAGTCATGAGGCAAGCGAGCGCAAAACTCAAAACTACAGCTGATAGACAAAACCTCGTGATAATTTCAGGCGGTTTAAACGATGTCTTAAATGAAGATACAGCAGGACTAGCAACCACACTGGCGAAAGGCGTCGATGACATACGCGCCACTCTCCTAAGGCACAGGTAGTGATATGCACAATACCGGAGGTACCGGTGCGTGATAGCCACCTGCAAAGAGCGGTGGTCAACGCAAGCCAAGAGATATGGCGGATGAGTCGAGAGAAAGGCTTTGAGGTGGTGGAAATAAACAGAGAGATGCATAGGTGGGGGGGTTTTCAACGAGACAGAATTCACTTCGATGGGCGGCTAGGTCATGAGGTGGGTTGGCGACTTGCAGGACGCGCAGTAGCTTTTTTGGGGGGCAAGCGAGCCCTTCGGGGTGCAGGATAGCTAGTAACGAGGAACACAGCCAGGGAGACTCTTCGACAGGTGGTATGGACAGATACGATTCCAAAGTGGCACCAGTATCTAAGATAGGTAGAGTCCGGGGCATAAATAGACCTAGCCACGAGCGCCGAGCCAATTCAGACATAGGGTATATTAACATGCAGGGTGGTAGGAACAGGCTGAAGTGGGAAGAGATAGAAGAACAGCTAAGGGAAGAGAGGCCGATGGTATACGGTTTTGTAGAAACACATCTCAGGGACATGGAACAACCTCTGAACAATCTCGACTACGCGTGGGACTATTGTAATAGTGTAACGAGGGCAGCGGGCATGGAGCTCGAACATAGAAAAGGAAGAAGACTTGCTGTGATCGCAGGCTTCAGTTCAGTTAGCCCTTGCGCTAAATAAAGCTCGCCTTCGCCGAGTCAACTCCTACTTGTTCAACAACCCGTTTCAAGTGGTGGAAGTGCTGGGTACATCTCGTCCTCACCCTGGAAATTCGCAGCCGCACACTCCAACGACCTCCTACAATGACTGATCCGGGGCCATCTCATGCTGCTACTCCAGATTTCGCACCTGTGCCTGTATTCTGCGCTGGCGCTCTCCGGCAGCGCGACCCCCCCATATTTGGTGGCACAAAGGACCAAGATGTGGACAACTGGATTGCCGAGTATGAACTGGTGAGCGCCGTCAATAAGTGGAACGCAGCCGATAAGCTCACAAATGTGAGTTTTTACCTGACCGACGTCGCAAAACTATGGTACAGAAATCATCAAAGTGATTTCAGTACCTGGTCGAAATTGGCGAAAACCCTCGCGGAAGTCTTTGGCCGTCCTGCTGTCCGCCGCCTTCGTGCTGAACAGCGCTTGCGGGGCAGAGTACAGAGAGCAGATGAAACTTTCACGAGCTACATCGAAGATGTGCTATTTCTCTGCAAGCTCGTCGATTCGACTCTGGACGAGGCAGGCAAGATCAAGAACATCATGAAAGGAATCGACGACGGTGCATTCCAAATGCTGGCTGCGAAGAGTCCCCAGACGGTCGCCGAGGTGATTCAGCTCTGCCAAAGCTATGATGAGCTGCGTAGGCAGCGCGCTTCTACACGTTGTGCTGCTCAAGACACCGCGGACATCTCATTCCTCGACTATCGCCATGACACCGCCGACCACTCTGCGTTGATGCCAGTCATAAAGCAATTCATACGCGAGGAGGTCGCCCGGCAGCTAACTATAATCACAAGAACTACCGAGCCGATGGCACCCTTGACGCCTTTGCTTCGCCAGGTCATTCAATCGCAAGTTGCCGAAGCATTGCCGCCAGCTCAGGCTCCACCAACTGTTACCGCACCACTAACGTATGCAGCCGCAGTTGCTCGGCCACGTGCGCCAGCGTCTCCTACCATCTACGAAGCTACTCGCCACGTTTATTCGTCGACGCCACCTTCCCGCTCGCTGACCGTCCCGTATCCGGCTGTATATGAAACAGGTCAGAACGTTTATATCACGCCGCTGCCTGCACGACCATTTACGGTACCTTATTCAGCGAACAGTTCCCCTATCGTCAGCCAATGGCGCACTCCGGATAATCGACCGATATGTTTTTCATGTGGCATCCCAGGCCACGTAGCTCGTCACTGCCGTCGTCGCAGCTTCCCTTCTCACGACATTGCAGGGGCCTCACATTACATGCCCACCATGCCCACTCAGCCGCGATATCCCGTTCCTGCCGATCCACCTCTAGACGTACGTCCCGGTCGCCGACCATCCGGCTCAAGTCGTTCACCTTCTCCTCGTCGTCGATCTATTTCTCCGATGTTACGTCGCAACAGCCCACCGCGAGGGGAAAACTGACAGGCGCAGTTCCGGAGGCAAGAACTGCGTTGGCAGCGAAAATTTCAAGACCTAACTGCTGTCCCCTGAACGAAATCGAACTCTATATTGATGGCATTAAGGTGCAGGGACTTGTCGACACTGGAGCTGCCGTATCTGTAATTAGCGAGAAACTGTGCCGAAACTTGAAGAAAGTGACCACACAACTTACCGACATATCTTTGCAGACAGCTACGTCCCATCATATTCAGCCTTCAGCTTTGTGCACTGCACGAGTCGTCATTCAAGGTGCGATGTACGTCGTCACATTTGTAGTTTTATTCCGTTCTTCGCATGACGTTATCCTTGGGTGGGACTTTCTTTCGTCAAATTCTGCTTTGGTCGACTGTGCTCGTTCTGAACTCGCGTTATCTGTGCCGTGCTATGACTCCGACGATGGTGCTTCGTGTAGAGTGTTTGCTGCTTCTGACGTTGACATTGCGCCTTTTTCAGCTGTTGTTGTCTCGGTGTCGTGTGCCTCCCCTCCGAAATCGCCTGTGTTGTTTATGCCATCTGTCCCATCTGCGTGCCGTCGAAATATCATGCTTCCGTTTGCCGTCGTTATTTTTCGCAATGGTCACGCTGCCATTTATGTGTGCAATCCCTCGGACAGCCCGTCATCCCAACTACGTGGAGAATGCCTGGGAAGCTACGAACCTTGCGAGTGCATTCTTCCGGCTACTATACCCGATTCAACGGTTTCGCTCCCAATTTGTGCTGTCACTCCTACCAACGCGCCTAATGATGCTCTGGACGTATTCTCGGATGCCATCGACTTTGAGCTCGCACCAACTCAGAGCGAAGAGGTTATAAATCTTCTTCTCCGCTTTCGTTCTTCATCCGATCGTGACCAGTCAGGCTTAAGCCGCACCTCTGCGGTCGTTCACCGTATTGACACCGGTCAACAAGTCCCGCTAAGGCAGCGTCCGTACCGTGTTTCATCTGCTGAACGCCGTGTCATCGACGAACAAGTGGACGACATGTTGAAACGTGGCATCATCGAGCCCTCCAACAGTCCCTGGGCTTCACCGGTTGTTCTCGTCAAGAAAAAAAGACGGATCCATCCGGTTCTGCGTTGACTACCCCGACTCAACAAGATAACACGCAAAGACGTATACCCTCTGCCGCGCATCGATGATGCTTTGGACTGCCTACAAGGATCAGAGTTCTTTTCTTCTTTAGATTTACGCTCCGGCTACTGGCAGGTGCCCATGGCAGAGGGTGACCGCCCGAAGACAGCCTTTGTAACACCGGATGGACTATATGAATTCACCGTTATGGCCTCTGCAATGCGCCTGCCACTTTCGAAAGGATGATGGATACCGTCTTGCGAGGTCTGAAATGGAAAACTTGCCTCTGTTATTTGGATAACATTGTGGTATGCGACTTTGCGACCCACCTCAGCCGCCTCGAGCAAGTTCTTACGTGCCTTTCCACGGCGAGACTTCAACTTAACTTTAAGACATGCCACTTCGGCGCTCGCAAGCTTGTAATTCTCGGCCATGTGGTTTCTAAGGACGGCATTCTCCCGGACCCTACGAAACTTAATGCAGTCGCGGCGTTCCCAGAGCCAACCACCATCAAAGAGCTTCGAAGCTCCATCGGCCTATGTTCTTACTTCCGGTGCTACGTCCGCAATTTCGCCTCCGTTATCGCCCCCTTGACCAATCTTCTTGCCGGAAGTTCTGATTTGTCAGCGTGGTCGCAGGCGTGTGATGATGCATTTCAGGAACTCCGACGGCTCCTCACCTCGCCTCCCATACTCCGACATTTCGATCCGTCTGCTCCAACGGAGCTTCATACGGACGCTAGTGGTGTCGGGCTAGGGGCCATACTGGCCCAACGCAAGGAGGGTTTTGACGAGTACGTCGTTGCCTATGCTAGCCGCAGCCTCAGTAATGCCGAGAAGAATTACAGTGTAACTGAAAAGGAGTGCCTCGCCATTATTTGGGCAATCGGAAAATTTCGGCCTTATTTATATGGACGTCTGTTTGATATTGTAACAGACCACCATGCGCTTTGCTGGTTATCTTCACTAAAAGATTCTAATGGTCGGCTCGCTCGTTGGGCATTGCGGTTACAGGAGTTCGATATCCGTGTTATCTACCGTTCTGGCCGAAAGCATTCCGATGCCGATGCCCTGTCACGTTCGCCATTGGCTTCAGAGCCTGTCGGCTCGCCTATCTTCACTAGTGCGGCCTTGGCCATCAGCATTTTGGACATGCCTTCCGAGCAACGCAAAGATGCTTGGATTTCTTCTCGTTTGGACTTTCTCTCAAACCGGACGCCCACTCCAGTTTCCAGGACGCTTCGCCGTCAAGCAGGACACTTCGCTATTCGGGATAACCTGCTTTACCGCCGAAACTACAGCTCGATCGGCCGTAAGTGGTTGCTCGTCATCCCCCGACATCTGAGCTCTGACATCTGTACCACGTTCCACGATGATCCGCAATGTGGCCACGCTGGTGTGTTAAAAACATACACCCACTTGCAGCTGCGGTACTACTGGCGCGGTATGTACCGTTTCGTTCGCCGTTACGTAAGGTCTTGCCTTACGTGCCAGCGACGCAAAATGCCCAATCAACATGCCACAGGTCCCTTGCAGCCTTTGCCATGTCCAGCACGTGCTTTCGATCGTGTCGGAATCGACCTTTACGGTCCGCTTCCCTATACTTCGAGTAGCAACCGCTGGGTCATTGTCGCTATCGACCACCTAACGCGGTACGCTGAAACAGCTGCGTTACCTTCTGTAACCGCAAAAGACGTTGCGTGTTTTATACTCCAAACCTAGGCATGGAGCACCTCGGGAGTTACTAAGCGACCGCGGCCGCGTTTTTCTCTCCGATGCCATCAAAGCGTTTTTGAGCGAGTGTCGCATCATACACCCCACAACCACAGCCTATCACCCGCAAAGTAATGGGATGACAGAGCGTTTAATTCGTGCATTTGGAGATATGCTGGCCATGTATGCTTCATCCGACCAGTCAAATTGTGATAGCATACTGCCTTTTGTGACGTATGCATACAACACTGCAACGCAAAGCACCACTGAATTTTCACCTTTCTTCCTTCTTTATTGACGCGATGCCATCATTAACAATGGATACTATTCTTCCTTATCGACCGGACCCTTCACAGTTTATAACTGTTTCTCGAGCAGCAGCACACGCTGAAGAATGTCGGAAGCTTGCTCGTGCGTTCACGTCACATGACCAGACGCGCCAAAAACATCGCCACGACGCGTCAACCATGCATATGAGCTTTGCTCTGAACTCACTGGTGTGGTTATCGATTCCTTCTACTCCTCCAGGACTCTCCCACAAGCTTTCATCCAGATACCATGGCCCTTATCAAGTTATACGCCAAACATCCCCTGTCAACTACCTTGTCGAGACGCTGGATGCATCTCCGAACAAGCGCCGTCGGGGAAAAGAAATCGTACACATCTCTCGGCTCAAGCCATACCATGACCCTTTTGTGTACACCTGTCCTTAAGTCGCCAGGATGGCTCCCTCATCGGCCGGGGGTGATTGTAACGAGGGCAGTGGGCATGGAGCTCGAATATAGAACAGGAAGAAGACTTGCTGTGATCGCAGGCTTGCGTTCAGTTAGCCCTTGCGCTAAATAAAGCTCTCCTTCGCCGAGTCAACTCCTGCTTGTTCAACAACCCGTTTCAATAGAATAGAAGGCAGCAGAAAGGGGGGTGGTATTGGGGCATTCATTCATAAAAGTACAGATTGGCAAAGGGTCAAGCAGGAGTGCAAGGAACATTTATGGCTAGAAGGGAAAGTGGCAGATCAAATGACAATCCTTGGTTTCGTGTACTTTTGGATGGGAGCAAAGGCCTGAGAGGAAAACCAGGCAATGGAAGAGTGTATATCAAAGGACATTCAGGAGTTAGGAAGAGAGTGCGAGATAATCATACTAGGAGACATGAATGCGCACATAGCAGAGATAGATGGGTATACCGACCCTACAGGCAAAATGATCATGGATATGTGTGAAAGGCTTGATTTGATCATTTGCAACAGTACCGAGAAGTGTGAAGGGCAAATAACATGGGAGGTAGGACGGCTGCAGTCGACGATAGATTATGCACTGATGTCACATAGGATGTATGATAAGCTCAGGGGAACGCACATAGATGAAGGTGGCTCTAGAAGTCTGGGTAGTGATCACAAACGTATCGACCTAAGTTTTGGAAGAGCAGTGAAAGTTGGAAGGAGACAAGATGAGCAACTACAGCAAAATTTTTATTCAGAAAGGCAAATTGAAATAGCCACTAAACAAATTGAGAAAGTAATCACGGAGGATAATAAGACAGTGTGGACATACACGAATCTAATTAGACTGTTTGAGCTAGAGCTTGCCAAGACGCGTGACAAGTCACCCCGGAAAAGAAGACACAAACCCAAAAGTTGGTGAGATGAGGAAGTTAAGAGAGCCATAGCAAAACGTCAGGAAGGCTCTAGGTAACACAGACATGCTAAGCAGTGGGGTGAACCGACAGGTGATGTTGAAAGAAAATGGGAAACCTTTCTAAGCTGTAGAAGGAATGCATCCCTTCTGATCAATGAAAAGATTAGAAGAAAAGTAGCTCAGTGGCTGGCAGAAGTACATAAAAAGATAGAAAGGCAGCTGCGAAATTTAGGAACCATCTAAACTCCCTAAGAAATGAGACGAGCCTAGAGCAGAGGTTTATAACTACAGCCCAAGGTGCTAGGCTAGAAGGGGACGAAGCTATTGAATATATAAGAACAAGGGTGACAGAAAAATTTCAACAAAGCAGTGCTTTATGCACCACAATAGACAAGGACGAACCAAGTGGTGCAATGGCTCCATTTTCACAACGTGAGAGGGAAAGAGCTGAGAAAAGGGTTCCGAGTAGTACATCAACAGGTCCAGATGGCATTCCAATTATGCTGATAAAGACATTAGGTCCGAAGTCTAAGCAGGCTTTGAGAGAGTCAGTAAGCAAACTAATAATCGATGGTGAAGTTCCCGATGGATGGAAATTTAGCAGGATGAGCATGATCTATAAAGGAAAGGGGGACAAAGCTGACATAAACAGCTACTGTCCTATAACAGTGACATCAGTGGTCTACAGGCTGGCGATGCAGATTATAAAGGAAAGACTGCAGGCGTGGATAGAGAATGAGGGGGTGCTGGGGGAACTGCAGAATGGGTTTCGGAAACACAGGAGGTTGGAAGACAATCTGTTCTCACTGACGCAGTGCATCGAAATAGCAGAAAAGGAACACAGGCCCCTGTGGCTAGCATTTTTGGATATCAATGGAGCGTACGATAGCGTGGTTTAAGAGGAATTGTGGGGAATACTGGACACACTAGGCGTGGAACACGTAGTCACTAATCTTTTAAAGGGTATCTATAAAAGTAACAAGGTAGTTATAAAGTGTGAAAAACAAGTATCCAAGCCTGCAGAGGTAAAACGGGGGCTTAGGCAGGGGTGCCCCCTGTCATCCTTATTATTCATGATGTACCTACAAGGATTAGAGGCAAAATTAGAGGGAAGTGGACTGGGCTTCAACCTCTCTTTAGTCAAACAAGGAAAACTCATTGATCAGGCACTACCAGCATTAATGTACGCAGATGATATAGTGCTAATGGCCAACAACAAGAAAGATTTGCAGAAATTGATGGACATCTGCGGTAATGAGGGAGATAGGTTAGATTTCAGATTCAGTAAGGAAAAATCAGCAGTCATGATTCTCAATGACAACGAAGGTAGTGAGCTTAGAATACAGGAGGTCACGCTGGATATAACAGATAAATACAAATATCTGGGCGTATGGATAAGCAACGGGACCGAGTATCTGAGGGAACACGAAATATACGTGACGACTAAAGGTAACAGGAATGCAGCAGTCATGAAAAATAGGGCACTGTGGAATTACAATAGGTATGATGTTGTGAGAGGAATATGGAAAAGGGTCATGGTTCCTGGGCTGACGTTCGGCAATGCGGTCTTGTGCATGAGATCAGAAGTTCAAGCAAGATTAGAAATTAAGCAACGTGGAATAGGTAGGCTTGCTTTAGGAGCTCACGGGAATACACCAAATCAGAGAGTACAAGGTGATATGGGATGGACATCATTTGAGGGCAGGGAAGCTAGCAGCAAGATATAATTTGAGAAGCGATTGAGAGAAATGGGGGAGGAGCGTTGGACTTGGAAGGTTTTCAGCTACTTGTACATGAAGAATGTCGATACAAAATGGAGGAAGCGAACCAGGAAATTGACTGGTAAATACTTAGAAAACAGCAGGTGGCCAAACCAAAAAGAACTATCGGTTAAGAAGATTGTGAAGGAAACGGAGACTGACATGTGGAGAATGGGCATGATTAAGAAGTCCGCACTAGAGATCTATCGAACCTTTAAGCAGGAAATTGCCAAGCAAAGGATCTATGATAATACTCGGGGTAGTTCTCTACTATTTGAGGCCAGGACGGGAGTATTGCGAACTAAGACATATCGGCCCAAATACGAAGGGATAAGGGATAGGCACAGTATGCAGTGCGTGTGGAGAGGAAGAAGAAACTGCCGAACACTTGATAATGTTCTGTAAAGGGCTTCACCCTATAGTTCAGGATGACGGCGCAGAGTTTTTCAAAGCACTGGGGTTTAGGGACCGGGAGGGCAAAATAAACTTTAAGCGGGTAGACTTAACTAGAAAGAGGTTATCTGATTGGTAGCTAAAGTCAAGGCACGAGTGAAAATTAAACTCTTCACTGCAACGTACGAATCCTCAAACTCACTTTTTAAGGAAAAAAATAAATCTAGTTTTTGGTTCATCAAGTATTACGGCTTGGTGGCGCTAGCCACCGCCCGATCAAAAGGGTACAGCCATATCCACCCATCCATCCATCCATTCTTGGGAATATTATAACTAGATGACATTAACGGTTTTCACAGCATATTCATGGAGTGAATGATGATGAATGGGGTGAAGCGTCCGTCCGTCCATCTGTGTCTCCAACCGTCCGTACGTCCTTCCGTCCATCTATCTGTGCTTCCGTCCATCTGAGCTTCTGTGCGTCGATGCGTCCGTCTGTCTGTCCGTCCGTCCGTCCGTCCATCCGTCCGTCCAGCCGTGAGCACGTCCGTGCGTTCGTGATTCTGTCCGTGCGTGCTTCTGTCCATGCGTGCGTCCGCGCCTCTGTGCGTCCGTTCATCCAGATGGACGGACGAATGGATGAACAATGCGCCCCCCTCATCATCATTCCATCCGTAGATATGCTGTGATTTTTCTTTTTGTAAGACAGTGAAGCGTTATCACAAAAGTTGAGTTTTCATAACCCTCTGTAATAGTTTTTTTTTAATGCGAATGAATTTCTTAGTCGGGCTATGTCAGGCATTTGGCATTGTCCGCGGCGCCGCTCTCACTCTCTCTCCCATAGCAACAGCTGTGGGCGCGCGCGCTTATCCTCAACCCTAGCAACAGGAGCATGTGTTGCGGGAGGGTAGGATAAGGTAGATGCAGTGCTGCGCAACTCCTTCTCTCGCCATTCACTCTCTCTTCCCTGTGCGCCCCACTTTCCGTCCGCTCGCAACTCACTCTCGACCAATCTCTGGCTGGGCGCCTCTCAAGAACATTCGTAAATGTGTGCTCGAGACGCCGCTGTGTAATGCCAGCGCCGAGCCGAGAACGCTGTGTGTTTTGATCACTTCATAGTATGTCTTAACAATGCACGCTAGCTACTAAAGGGAAACGCATACCGCTTTTTTCGCGACAAAAAAAAAACGCCACGTGCGGTGAACGGCGCTGTTGGCTGCACGATGTGAAAAAAAAAAGAAAACATTATTCTTCTCACGCTGGGTTCTTACTTGCGAAACGCTGTTATGGATGCTACGCAATGCATTCGCATTTCCTCGTGATTTCCTTCGGGGAGGTGTGGCCTTTTCTTTTTTTCTGGTCTCCCAGGATATTGCATTGCCGTGGTGTCTGCGCCATTTTCAAAGACCGAGTCACTAATCCTGCTGCGCTGTCACTATAGAGTCAAGCCGACGAATCTACCAGACTGATTACCCTCGTGCCTGTATAGGATTGCGCACATAATGAGAGCATGTGGGAAGTTTTCCCTTCGGAAGAAGCGAAACCATGTCGAGCGTGGGTGTGCATCGGCTTCGTGGCAATGTACGGAAGGCGAAGTTGCGACATGTCCCAACCCCCGAGTATTGTCAAGTCTACGCTAATTATTACGCTTGCCTGCATCCACTCTTTCGACTCTATAGAATGAAATTGCAAGCGCCATCCCGCGCAAGAACACTCTGGTTATGCCAATGACAGACACGGGTCCCGTAATGAGCATGCTACGCGAACAGTATACGACTCCAGCCAAACTTCGCGAACAGCCACATTACAGAGATGATACGCTGTCAACGTATTGCCGAGGCTTCCACGCATGAGGCAGGTGAACAAAATAAAGAAACACGATGGCAGCTGGGAGAGAGGCTCGCCTTGCCGAGAGAAGAGAGTATCAAATATGTTGCTAGAAATTCACGTTCTTTAACTAATTCATCTTTCTTCTTTTGTGTTTCAGAGACCCATGAGCCACCACCCGAAGGTAAGGGGGAACAACGCTTTCTTTTTCATCCACTCATACGCAGAGTCATAGCTCTTTTGTAGAGCGTGAAGTATCAATATACTTGAAAAAATGCTTAGACTGATAGATACTAACTACTTTATTAATATATGAATAAGTGATTCGCGTAGAATCACACCTATTCATCTCGCAAATACATTCGCGTTTTATTTAATTGCACATCCTAAAGACTATCGAATTCTGTAGACTATTGTAGCAAGTTACCGAAATACAGTACGACATTGCCATCCCGCTCCTCCAGTCTCGCTCGTTGTGTTTAAGGCGATCCCAGTTCCAGTGATAGCTCGTCTCGCGAACAAGTTACTCGTTAAAATGCGTATGCTGAGCGGCAACAATGAGGTCTGACCACCTCATAGTAGTAAATATAATATGTGGTGGCTGGGGTGCCTTGACTGGAATTAGTAGCGGCAAAAGCAAAATCAGCGAGAAAAGAGGAGTGCTAATACAGTACCGTATTTCCCTCGCTTGCTTAAGAGCTCCGTATGCCGTTCGTGTATTCCTGTCACAAAAGGGCACGAACACAAATGGGTATTATTCGTGTTTCGAGGGCGTTTCAGGGGATCAATACGTCGTTTCCTCGAATCAGCATTCTGTTCAAGTTATGCGACAGTTAATGATTTAGATGTACGTTTGCAATTTTTCTACGTGGCAGAAGGCACGCATAACTCATTCCAGTAGCCTGCAGTGCTAGTTTGCATATAGTGGAGTTGGTGGAGTTCATTTCTCGTTCCTTATATTGAGCAATCGAACAAATTTTTCTCCAAATTATCGGGCAGTAGGATCGCTGTACGGCTGTATGGAACTCCCTATGCCAAAGCGTTCAATATGTCGAGCTGCGCGCAGCGCCACGCCTTCGGCAACTTTTTTGAGCTAGCTCCGTTCCTCTTGACGGCTGTCACTCCATCCTAGCGAATAAATAGTTACCCAGACTCTAAAGCTATTGGAACAGCCGCAATGCACTCTTTCTCCTCCAATTCTCTCGTGTACACAATGGCTACAAACATGTATGTGCCACAGGGTCACTGCCCAACTATACTGGCATGCGTCACAAATGGGGCGCGAAAATTGTCCCTCCAGTGCAGCCCGGGGTGTCAAACGACGCGTCGACGGGGTGCATCGCGTCGCAAAGAACAGTGCAAGATAAAAGTGGGGAGCCCTTCGAAGTATGTGTAAAGAGCTCAAAGCAAACTCCGCTTAGAAAACTCAACTGATATATGAATGGCGTCAGATGGACTACCTGCATAGAATATAAACCTTTGCTGACGCCGGAGAAACGTAAACTAACAATTAGCTTCGCAGTTTGAACAAACAGTTGAATTTTAGCACCCGATGTCTTTCTTCCTGGGCTAACTTTTTCAATTCAATTCAATTGTGTATTCATTACTAGTACAGAAGGAGGTCCCAGAGTTACAAAACTGTCTGGGAGACTTCTTATCAGTCGTTTAACAATGTCATTAAATTGATAGCAGTGGAACAATAATAGATAAAAAAGAATTCTGAAAATAATAAAGCAGGACGTATAGCAGTAAATATTATTAATGGAAAAAAACAGCAAAGCAGTGTAAATGTTCAATAAAAAGTCACTTACAAGAAAATTATAGGACATTCTTTATAAAGATTACAACCAAAATTGCAATAAATATATTGGTTTACATAAACATGATGCTTTATCCTAGAATAAGGGGAGATTTCATAGATAAAAAAACACCTGCACACAAATATGTAATGCACTGCAAAAAAGCAAAAATTATGCAGTCAAGGAAGGAAGCAACAAAAGGGAGAAGGCAGGGAGGTTAACCAGAAAGACATCCGGTTGGCTACCCTACACTGGGGGATTGGGGAAGAGGACAAGAAAGGTGAGAAAGAGTGAAGAGGGGGAAATATAAAAAAAGGAGAGACTGACAGTAATTTCACTGCAGCGTGTAGAGCTGCACCGCATGCCAGAGGTGTTCACACAGGCCCGTCTTTCTCAAAAAATACAGCAGGGCTTTCACTGCCTTGTGGGCTGTCGAGGGATGTGGACGTTGCTGTAATAGCACCTGCACAGGAAGAGGCCGATCGTCCAGTCGCCGCATTGCGTTCGCAAGTACTTGTCTGTCTGAGGCAAATTGAGGACACTCGCACAGCAGATGTTCGATATTTTCATCGGTGCCGCAAACATCGCATGCCGCACTGTCCGTTATTCCAATTAACCTGGTATAAGTTTTCGTGAAAGCAACTGCCAGCCAAAGGCGATAGAGAAGCGAAGCTTCACGTCGATGTAGGCCAGGTGGAGGCCGGAGTTGTAGTGAAGGGTCGAGCTCGTGCAGTCTTGTATGACGTATGCTTGGTGTGTTCCACTCAGTCAGTGTGAGGCAGTTGACGAATCTGCCTCGCCGCGTCGGCTCTTGAAAGCGGCATTGGAACACTGTTTGTTTCTTCATGTGACGTGCGACAGTGCAACACTAAACGTATAATTAGATTTATAGGTGCATGTTGCCTCACCCCAATTAGCCGTGACTACTTCGTAGTCCCCCGCCACCATGTGTCTCATAATTATTTAGCAGTATTGGCACGTAAAATGTCAAGACATGGCTTTTTGTATGTCATTTCATATCAAGCTTGCAGCAAGAAAAGAGGAAATATTCCCAGGTCATTCAAGGAGCAACTCTTTAGCACTTAAAGCCATATTTTGGCATTCGAGGCAGCAAAGCCAATCTTGCGTGTTATTCGTACATTGTAGTATGTGAAAATGGCGTATGCAACTTGTGAAAAAATTTATTTGGCTAGTAAGTTTATCTTAGCAGCAAATCACACCAAGGGGGGGGGGGGGCAAAGGACAAGAAACAAGGTCGATACAAGCACAAAGTATCTTGTGGTCTTCTCCGTATTCTTCTGCATTCCTTGTTTCCTTTGGTGCCTTTGCTGATGAAGTTGTGTAGACAACATTGAGCTTGCTTTCCTTCACTTTTGCAACATGAACCCGACTATAGACGTAAACGTAGTCGGAATGCCCGAGGCTATTGCTTTACAGGACAGCACGAGAAAAATAATGAATTTTTTCGACAGCCTAGTTACGGACCTTTGTAGGATGGACAGCGCTAAGGAAAGGAGAGTATGCAGTATAGGCATTTTCTTTATGTATGAAAACCAAAGGAATGGAGGCTACGCTAGAGGAAGCTATCACATCATCCTGACCGAAATATTCAAAGAACACACAGCCCATGCACCCACTCACCAACCCACCTTCGTCCAAAAAAGAAAGAAAGAACGAAACAATAAGAACTGAGAAAAAAGAACGCCAGGCCTGCGCTGAACACGCAGAACAGTCACAGTGAACGCTGTAATGTCTAGTTCACACTGAAGCATCTGCATTTCTACAGCGAGAAAAATTCTTCTGTCGCCGAAATGCAGCGTCTTTCACACTCGAAGCGCACCGCACTGCCGAATTTGATGAATTAAAACTCCGCTGGATGCATGGATGGATGTATACGGCTGTGCCCTTTAGATCGTGCGGTGGCTCACGCCACCTAGCCATGAAGTACTATCGCTATGTGTTTAAGGATTGAATTTCACTCGCGCCTTGATTGTAGTCACCAATCAGTTAGCCTCCACCTGGTTATTTCTACCCGTTTAAAGTCTATTTTGCCTTTACTGTCCCTAAACCCGAATGCTTTAAAAAATTCTGTGCCATTATCTTGGACTATAGGGTGGAGCCCTTCACAGAACATTATCAAATGTTCATCCGTTACCTTCTCTTATCCACATGCACTACATACCGTGTCTGTGCCTTCGTGTTTGGCTCGGTAAGTCTAGGTCCGCAATACTCCCGTTCTGTCCTCGAACAGCAGAGAACTATCCCGAGATTTGTCGTAGATATTTTCTTTTGCAATTTCCTGCTTGAAAGTTCGGTAGGTCTCCAGTGATGATTTTTCAAGCATTCCAACCTTCCACATGTCCCTCTCTGTTTCCTTCACCTTGTTCTTAACTGATGTTTCCTTTTTTCTTGGTATTCTGCTGTTGTCTAAATACTTGCTTGACAATTTTCGAGTTCGCTTCTTTCATTTAGTATCAACATTCATCATGTACAAGTACCTGAAAACTTTCCTAGCCCAACGCTCCTCTCCCATTTTTCTCAATCGCTCCTCAAATTCCATCGTGCCGCTAGCTTCCTTGCACTCAAACGATGTCCATTCCACGTCACCCTGTACCCCCTGATTGAAACTCTTCCCTTTTGCTCCCAAAGCAACTCTACATGAGCCACTTTGTTTAATTTCCAATCTTACTCCAACCTTTGATTTCATGCACAAGACCGCATTGCCGCACGCCAAACCCGGGACCGTGACACCTTTCCAAATCCTTCTCACAACGTCGTACCTATTGTACTTCCACAGTGCCCTATTTTTCATTACAGCTGCATTCCTGTTAACTTTAGTCATTACGTATATATCTTTCGTGCTTCCTTAGGTACTCAGCCCCGTCATTTATCCATACGCCCAAATATTTGTATTTATTCACTATTTTTAGCGTGACTTCTTGTGTCTTATCCTCACTATTTTTGTTTTCATTAAAATTCATGATTGCCAGTTTTTCTCTGCTGAACTTCAAATTTAACAACTCTGCCTCTTCAACACAGATGTAAATAAATACCTGCATATCTTCCTTGTTGTCGGCTGTTATTACTATATCATCTGCATACATCAATGCTGGTAATGACT
Organism: Rhipicephalus microplus; assembly: GCF_043290135.1. Taxonomy (NCBI): domain Eukaryota; kingdom Metazoa; phylum Arthropoda; class Arachnida; order Ixodida; family Ixodidae; genus Rhipicephalus; species Rhipicephalus microplus. The sequence continues at coordinate 154,780,318 of NC_134710.1, forward strand.
GTTCAATGTGTTTTCCTCGCTTGGCAAAAGAGAGGCTGAAGCCGAGTCGACTCCCCTCTAATTTGGCTCCTAGTCTCTGTAGATACAGCCGGATTAGAGTGCCTCAATGCCCACTCCTCTGCTCAGAGTGAAGACATCTGCGGCGGCCGCCATTATCACTCCCTCTGCGTACAGGCTTTGTTCTGGCGCGTAGTGGCGAATGGTTGTAGCCCTGGGGAATTCAACATCCAGGCAAAACATATCGAAGAATACGCGCACGTGAGTTCCACAGCTTGGAGAAGATGCGGCAGGCACTACAATGGCGGAGGATGCAATACAAAAGGTGTCAGCGCGCTGAGCGGGGGCACGCGCATCGAGGCACCTTAAGCCGAATCATGGAGGAAAGAAAAACTAAGGAGAGGCCCTATCCTATCCCAATGCATTGCGAAAAGTGTGGCGGAAGTGACGTCAAACTTATGGGGCAAACAAACCGGTATGGAGCAAACAAAACAGCAGACGCTCCGCGGCGTGCTCTCAGTGCTGTTTCGCTTTGACTTAACGCGTATTGTATGGTTTGCATACAGTAAAATGTTGCGAGCACACCTTTCCCAGACTGTTCGTGCGTGGCAGGCCCGACCGCGGCGTGCTTAAATACTTCGTGGAGTGTTTTTGTGCACCGGCACATAAAGCACCGGTACGTGTCGGAATGAAAATCATTCAGCTCCTGCAGCATCGTATTCGCACTCACCCGGCAGTGACTTACGCGTTGTGCTCGCCGCAAGGCCTTTCTCTCTCTCTCTTTCTCTCCTAGCCATATTTCTTGATCTACGGGCCGATTAGCAGTTCTTCGCTCGTATATAGTGTCAGTGTGGCAATGCATGATTTTGAGAGCTCGCTTCGTAGCTGTTCCGTGCAACGCCAGCCTAGTGCTTGACGTACTTCACGTCGGTAAGAAGTCGCAGCTGTATTTTATACATGACCATGCACGTAATTTTCAGTGCACACACAACTAACACGCAGCGAGCGCACACCGTACAATGCATACACACTTAGTCCGGTAACAAGAAAAGTTTATTGTCCTTCCGTATGAACAACACAACTTCTAAAAACGTGACACGAGGCCTACAACAGTAAAAACGAGAGTTCGCGTGTGTTCTCAGTTGACACAGTGAGTAAGAACCAAAGGAGTGTACAGCTGAGAGCACCGCCTGCAAATGCTATTAACAGTGAAGCGAACATGCGTGAAAAGTGCCACTAAGTACATCCGACGGTGCACGCGATTTGCACCGAGTATACACTACAGCTGGGCATCGCACAGCTTTTCTATAAAAAAACACCCAAAAGAAGCACCACTCGTGGATTGACTCGCTGCCGGCAGAGAACACCGCTTCCAAGGCCGCTGCGGAGGCTGGTCGCCAAAATTCGCGAAGTGTTTATCTGCTTCTCTGCAAGGAGGTAGTGCAGGTGTTTCCGATGCGGCGGCTTCACGAATATGACGTCATGACCTCTCCTATATTTTTCCTTCCTCCATGAGCCGAATAACCATAGCGCGCCATCTGCCGAGTGAACCATCAACTACGGGGCGAGCGTGGGATGGAGGCGCTGTTAATTACTTGTTCTCGGCGGCTCGCAAGTTCAGCGCGACCATGAAGAGTTACATGAAAGGGAAAGAAGACAACAGAAAAATTCGTCCTGGCCTCCCAGACGAATTTTTCGGCAACTAAGACGTTTTCTTTCTGAGAAATACGTGTGGATTTTTTTTTTTGTGGCTTTGTGCTGCAAACGGGTTGTTGTCTTCTTTCCTTTTCTTAACCCTTCCGCCACGTTGCGAGTTTCCGCAGAACTCATTTGTGAAGAGTTGTATCTTTTTGTTTTGCGCATTTTAACGCTCGTTGCAACTCTGACGAGAAATGCAACTGCATCGCAAAGTGCTCGCGATTTAATGAGCAAAGCAATACAGGCACAGGAACTCGTACTTACCAGTCAATTTGAGCTTGTTTCTTATTTTATTTCACAAATCGTCCTTATAACAAGCTGTCCTCATGCTTGGGGTGGCGCTTGTCGTATAGTACGGGGTGGTTGCGGACCAATTCAATGAGCATTTCTGATAAGCACATGTTACTTGACTGTGACACTTGACTTTTACATGACGAGCAAGTCGTACTTGGCCACAATCTTTTTTGAATCCTTCGGCAAGTGCTTCTATTGGTTCGCGGCGAGCCGATCCGGTGGCAGACACCGGAAAAATCAGTCCCAAAGCGATCGGCGTGGAGAAGGCTTTTTCGGCGGATCTCACCGCCGCCTCTTTGCGCTTTCGGCGGCTGGAGTGCTCAGTTTGAACGAGCCATCAGAGAGGATTTTCTTGAGGCAACTTATACAAGTACACTTGCAAGGTACTCACTGCGCTATACATCTTCTTAACTTTTGCGAAGTAGTGAAAGCACCCGCCATGTTATTATTCGTCATTCTGCGAATACGCCTGGTACATGGTTGCACGTGGTTGATGCTGTGGCTCGTGACGATGAAGAATTATAGCTGAGCCTTTGTAATGAACTAGAAGTTTAACAACTCACTCACTACTAAGTTCGCATTGTGTGAAGCCCGATTGTTATTTTACACTTTTACAACGCTACATTGCATATGTTAACGTGAATCCTTGCCCAACAGGACTCTTGTATAAAATTTTTCTGTGCAGTGGCCTCACGCACCGGCGTGGCGCGGTGGTGGGATACTCGTCTGTGACGCAGAGGGCACAAATTTAAGTTCCGGCCAATCTTGTTTCTTTTTGTCGTTGGTTTTTTTAATTTCGCGCTACAGCGGTTACGACGACATGGGGTGGCCCCGGACAACCACGCCATTAAAATCAGCTGTCGCTTTGGTCTGCGTCCGCAAATACGGTAAAGGTAACGTTCCTCTGCTTGTAAATGCAGAAAAAGATATCTCTTGCTTTACAAGCGCACGCGTTCTGTGCGCAGGCTTCGCCATACAACATGTCATATCGCACTAATATTGTGTGGCACAAGTGTACATTCCCATCGGGCGTCTGAACATCTCATTATAAAAATGACTTAGTGGTTTAAAACCAGCTACTCATTACTAAAAGTGCACACGTTACTCCGTGTATCCACTATAGTGGAGGCATAGCAAGTTCGAAAATATTTTACGCGCATACATGTTCGTGGTTTAAAGCATGCTATGAATTACACAGAATGCAGCCAAATACGAAAACTTCCCTGAAACAAGCCACTTTTAGCTTTATCTAGTACAATGTAGTAATTGCTAATTTAAAATTCTTGAGTACCATTGTCCAATAAAATGTGTGCACTAAATATACGTGATATGAAGTATAAGAACTAGATACATGATATCGCTATCGCGTTCAGCTTTTAAAAGCGAAAATTAAGCCCCCCCCCTCCTCTCATTTTTGTCGCTTCTATGCCACACATAGCCCACACCTCGCAGTGGGTTATGTCATGCATTTCAATTGGGACAGACCGCGCACCCATCAGCTAATACTGGCGGCGAGTGAGAGCGGGCCAGAACCTCCGCCATTCCGGCAAGCAATCGTTCCTCGCCGTTTAAGCTCCCCACTCATAAATATGAAAAACAGCACCTCCTGGTTGATCAAGCAATCAAGCACAGAGGCGACACCCGCCATGAACTCCGAACCAGAAAGCGAAGGCCAGGTGCGTCTGTTTTTGGCCACCTTTGTGAAGCTCGCGCTCGGCCATGCCGTCTTCCTAGAGGAGAACACGGGGGACATTCCTGTTAGTTGTCCGCTCAGGGACCGCTCACAACGGACAGTTCATCTGAGTGCCCCCGGCCATGCGCATGTGCCTGGCGAGCACGGTCATTAGTCCACTGGGCGATTGTACTGGCCAAGCATTTTACCTCTGAATACTCCTTTGCGGGCACCGCTATGAGCTGTTTAAAGCTTCTAACGGGGTTTGCAGAGGACACTGTGGGCTTCTAGAAGATACACTCCTCCGAGAATGGACATGTTTCGTACGAAGATCGTACTTCTCAGCGTCTGCCATACGAGCACCTGCGTGTACTTCCCGTGGTTGCTGTTGGGGAAGACACCGGAACCAATTTCAGCCGAATGGCGTGCTTCTCAGGCCGGTCGCATTTTCATTTCATACGCTGTCATCATGCAATGAATTCACGAGTTGGGAGAGACCCTTGCCATCTGCCGGCCATTTTCCCCATTGCTCTGAGCCTATCGGCATCGTGCTGCTGCTCTCTTGGCTACTCGGCCGTGGCACCAAGCACTGGGCGCCGATGTGTCTGTGTTTGACATCAACCAGTAGTATTGGCCGGTTGATATCGCTGAAGAGCATGCCTGCAATGCCTTCCACCTTCGCTCTTTTTTCAGCCGCTTCTCATCACTTTCGGCATTTTCTCGTAGCGTTGTTATTTATTGTATATTCGAATAGTGGTCAACTTTTTATACTTCAAAGGAATGCGATGTGTTTACATGGAGATAAAGCTTTTATGATTGTTGAAAGAATTTTGTGTATCTTAACACCTCTCGAATCTATAAATCCGTTATAAAAATGGACGCTAAAAAATTTAGTGAGATGTGGTTGCCGAGCGCCCCCCCCCCCCCCTCCTTCCACAGCCTGTACGCCTATGGCTGAGAAATACTTGCGTTTTACAACACGCTTCGCCCATCGGCACTTCTTTTTCGTGATAGAGGTATCTTAGTTTCTGATTCAATTCTTTCACAGGCTTACATATATTTCTTATCTGTATATCATTCTTTAAAAGAACTCGTGCAGGCTGCTTGTACGCTGCCGGGTATATAATAAGGTGTTCTGCAAAGATTAGGGTGGAGGTAAGGAAAATGGTAGGGCTGAACAGAAGTGATGGGAAGTTGGGTAGTTTAAAATCGAGAAAACGTTCGAGGCATTTACAAGATCAATATGAGATCGATACAATGTTTCACCTAAACTTTCCCGAAACAAAGATAATACTCTTATTTCTAGACTACCAGGGGAACTTTAAGTTGTTGGGAGTGAACAAAGAAGTTAGATGTGTTAGGTGTGATAGACTGGAGAATATCACTTAAATGTTACGTATGTGCAACACAAAGCTTTGATTTTGTAGTGTGGCAGCTTGGGCTAGTTGGTATGGCATGACTATAGTTATAGCGCGAGACCAGAACGATGACACAGAGACAAGAAGTCCTTCGTGTCATTCTTGTCTCTGTGTCATCGTTCTATTCTCACGCTATAACTATCGTTTGAATTTGTGTTGCACATTCGTCGTACGCAAACCTCTTGTGGGCTCCCGTTCACTGATGAATACATACAACGCTAGGTATTCTAAAATACCTTATTAACGCGATAGCGTTAAAGAGCTCGTTTCACAGGATTTACAGCATCGGCGTCAGCGTTTGCGTCGTTGGTTGTGTGCGAGAAATCATCAATCATCATATTGTCCGTTAGCGGAAAATTCAGAACGATGAGAAAAATGAACAATTACTGCATATGTACGAGGTGAATGATGATGATGGAGCCAAGCTAGGTTCCAAAGTCTAGAATGTCTACGTTGAAGTCAATCAATAGTATAAAGGACGGATGGACGGACTGACAAGTCACAGATGCATGGACATATTGTGGTATATTTTAAACATATATGCGCTACGAAAGCTCTTAGTATGGTATATGTAACACCTGTGTTTCAGGCCAACGGGAAGCTGTGGCAGTCGCGTCAAAGGGCATCGTGAGATCCTAATGTGGTTCGCTCCTAATAATGAAAATTTCCGGGTTCAAGTGAGGTTTGAACCCAGGCCACCAGCATGGCAAGCAGGGGCTCTACTACAGAGCCACTGTATTTTTTTATTTTTTGTTAATTTGTTTGTATATTTATTTATTTATACATACATACTGCTGCCTCAGTTTCAAGACATAGCAGGCGTGGGTACATGTTTTTAGTACAAACAACAATAACAACAAAAGAAACGCAAAGATTTAACAAGCAAGATGAAGATATAATGAGCTTACATAGCTTTACATAGTCGTTGATACCGCTTTGGAAAAAAATTATATAAATGTCATGTAGCAGAAGCCGTCTCCTTAATTCATTATATTGTCTCCTTAATGCATCATCTATACACGTATCAATATTAATATAAGATCGGCTTTTACTTTTGCTACTGTTGGTGGCAGTCTTGTATTGGCCACTCTAGAAAAGAGGGTAATGACAAGCCTGCGAAAAGATTATGAAGTTGCGCCAAAATGTTGAGAAACGAATCCTTGGCCAAACTCTTTCTTGGGTAGGTGCCAATCATCCAAGCAGCATCGTCATCATGATAAATCAAGCAATCAACCAACCAACCAACCAGTGATCAAACCAGCTTGACGAATGTTCTGCTGTATTGCTAGTTACAAGTTTCTGTTACGGTATAACGGGACATTACTGGCGGAGGTGGGGGGTAGCAGTCTATGCACTGCAACCTCGAGGAAGATCCCGACATCAACATTGAAGCCATAGAAGAATCAGCTGAGCTTTGGTGCAGTCGTCACCAATTAGACCTACCACATCAATTTGACCTTCTTCCAGAACGCTCGAGAAACATGGCAAGTGCGACAACGGCACGCCAAACATGAACAGATTTAGACTCCGCCAGCTCCATGGCCTTTCAACGTCTTGTGAACACCAAGGCCGTTCCAATGTTCATGCTTACGAAGACGTTGAAGACTGGCTGGTTTGTTTGTTTATTCGTTTGTTTTCTTACAATAAATGGCACGTACACACTTTAGGGGATTGGCCAAGAATGCGACGTTGAGACTTTTAAATGTTATTTTAGGAATGGTAGGGGATTAAAACAAAATAAATAAATTATGGCAATAATACAAAATACATTAAATTTAAACTATACAAGTATTATGTTTTTGAGCTTGTATTCCAGACGACTATATAAACCTGATGGGAACAATTTGAAGAACTTAGGTTTTAGCTAGTTGAAATGACGAAGAATTTTAAATACTAGAATAAAATGGTACTTGGTGAGTAGTTATAATGAAATTACACACGGCATCAAAGGCATCTCTGTGGCAGTATCCCAAGCCTAAGGCATCGAAGCTTAAAACATGTCCCTCTGCAACGATTAGGCCTATCTTGGTAAGAGGAGTGATGAGAGGTCGAATACTAATGTGAGAATATCTTTGACCTGACAAAAACTAATGTTCACTATTTTCTAGTTCACCGCAAAATTGGCAGAGGGGTGATATCGTCAGACCAGTCCTGTGCAAGTATATGTTTAATGGGGAGACATGGCATCGAAATCTAGTGATCGTCTCTTCTGAATTTCGAGATTGGCTCCACTGTAACTTTCATGGAAAATTTAAGTGCTTATATTACATTCACGTGGTTATTGCTTCCATCCGATCTATGTGAATAGCTAACTTTCAATACCTGATTTAGGTAACGCCTTCAGACCTTTCCGGAATGGATCCCGAACCCAATCCGGCCTTAACATTTCGAGAAATTACTGAATTCTATCGATTGGGCTATGCGATTTATCATAAACCCTGTAGGGGCCTTACAAAGGCAGAGGAACGCATACTCCTCCACCTTTACACCAAAACACTGCTGTGCCCAGCAGTTTTCAAATATCTTGCTCCTGCGTGTACAGGAAAATGTTCCTGTAAAATGTTCAGCCGTTCCGACCTGGCGAGCCAGAAGGCCCTGGTCAACCGAGCTCGAGTCGCGTTGGCTGCCAATGGACTTCTGTAATGGGGAGCCCACCTAGTGTGTGTGAGGGGTGGCCTGCACCGGGTCATCTCCCTCCTACTCCCTGCATATCTATATAAATAATAAAAATTTTTCTCTCTCTCTACTGACGCGTGAGCTACGGCATCAGCGATTTCATTCAATTTTAACCCACAGTGGCCTAGGACTTACGCTAATTTCATATACCTCAGCTGAGACGGAACCAAAGATCGTAACATTGTGATGGCACGAGAGGTATGAGAAGCTGTAAGAGCTGTGCACAGCGAGAGCGAATCAGTTATTATTGCTGCCCTGTTTTCATCTATCGGAAGTTTTCGCAGTGCCATGATGACAGCCATAAGCTCAGCTTCAAAAACCAGAGTTAAACCAGGGAGCCTCACGGTCAAAGACCACCTAAGTGGCTGGAAAACTATTTCTACGCCTGCCCTTCCCTCATTTACGGAGCATCTGCAGCTATTATGTAATTGTGAGTAAAAATTAAATGAAATACCGATGCCTTAGCTCGCGCATTGATATATCTCCCAATAGTTCAGGTTCCTCCAGTGGTAGAATACTTCACCGCAATCAAGTATATAAGATTACCTAGTCACACAGATCGGATGAAATAAATAATCACGTGGACCAAATATAAGCACCTAAAATATCCATGGCAGTCGCAGTGGAGCCAATCTTGATAATCAGAAGTGACGATCACTAAAATTATTACTGGCTGGACCAATACGACTTCATCGCCTTTTCGACGATGCCATCGTCTTTCAACAATTTTTCAATATATTGTGTGGCTGAAGCGTGCAATCGCGCCAGGCGTCAAAAGATGCGATTTGAGCAACGAGTGATTCTGTTAAAGGCCCACCTATTACAAAGCTCTCAAATACATTTTCTCACCAGTAGCAGCAGCAGAGCCTTTGACAAAATGAGCAGTTGCGTATATATATATATATATATATATATATATATATATATATATATATATATATATATATATATATATATATATATATATATATATATATATATATATATATATATATATATATATATATATATATATATATATATATATATATGGTGGTTGAGTGGCCGTAGCGTTGCATATAGTCTAGTAGATCCTCCGTGAGCGGTCACAACGTGGTTTATTTCGACGTTTCGGCCTAGAGTCTGGCCTTCATCAGGATTCCTGATGAAGGCCAGACTCTAGGCCGAAACGTCGAAATAAACCACGTTGTGACCGCTCACGGAGGATCTACTAGACTATATATATATATATATATATATATATGTGTGTGTGTGTGTGTGTGTGTGTGTGTGTGTGTGTGTGTGTGTGTGTGTGTGTGTGTGTGTGTGTGTGTGTGTGTGTGTGTGTGTGTGTGTGTGTGTGTGTGTGTGTGTGTGTGTGTGTGTGTTACTCAATGGTCGCGTATAGTGTAATATTGGATGTAGCGCCTCGTACAAAATTCTGCCTTCACTTATTGGTCCTTCACTGATTCGCAAAACAAATTATTAAGGATTATGGCTGGCAATAGGCATTCAATGACACTTTGAAACGGCCAATTTCATGCCACAGTTGTTCGTTTTGTTTATACTGCAGGGGTGAAGCATGCACAGAGAACCGAAGCAGGTTAATAGTTCAGAAGGTAGTGCGCACGGGGCCCTAATACGCTAGCGCGACCTACTCTTCAAGGTGACGCTCGCTCGAGTGCCCTGCAATTTTCATGGCTGTTGTTGTTGTTGTTGTTGTCGTCGTCGTTGTTGTTGTTGTTGTTGTTGTTGTTGCTGTTGTTGTTGTTTAAAGGGCAACTCACTATACATGTGCAAGGGCGTGTTGTTACCATTGTTGTTACCAGTGCAAGGGCGTGTTGTGGACATCAGCTGATAGAGATTCCGTATGCAGCTAACGAATTGCTGGCGTGGTACGAAAACAGCCGTAATTGAAAACACTACGTCGTGTGCCCTTTTTTTTTTTTGTCGTAGCTGTGCTTCGGGAGCGAATGGAACCTAACACGCACGTATCCACGTCAGTGGCACTTGTTTGAACGTCCACGCAATGTCTGTGGAGTCATGCAAGGGATACGTGCCGTGAAAGATCGCTCCCCATGGCACGTGACTTCGGTTCTTCATGCTTTATTCTAAGGGCACAATACCACTGCTGCATATGCGCTGAGACGCGAAAAAGAAATGTACGGAAAAACAAGAGTGTGCCCGTCGCGTTCACATAAAAGCGCCTTCTCGCGTTCTGCAGTTGCAAGTACGCAGCACTCGCGAACACCAGCCCAGGCAAAGCGAGACTTTAGGTTTCGCATCGAAGATCGAACCCCGCAGGAGTCACGGTAACTGACAGCTCAATTTCTTCTAACCCGTATTATAATGGTGAAACATGTAGCGCACAAAAAACACGGATTGAGAAGACTGTACGACAATAACGCAGCTTTGAAAATTTTTGTTCGGTAAGACGTTCCCTAGGCAGCATGATACGAGTTCCAGCGATGAACTGAAATTCGCATTTGGGCCGGGTTAGAGGTCCCTTAAAGAATGCGCAGAATTCTCACAAGAACATTTAAGAGCATCGCGAATGTGGCGCTTTTTGTAGATGGTTTTTTAAAGGTGAGAAGGACATACTTTGCACCCAATAACGGCTGTTTCGTGTCCAGGAATAGTCATTTAGCCGTTTTACTGGTACCTAAGGGTATCTTGTCAAAGAAAAAGGTGGCTGTTCGATTGCGCTGTCCTTTTTCATCTTGACACTTTCGGCCCTGGCGTCCTATAAAAAAGACATGAAGCAATTTTGCTGCCAAATGTGACACAATGAAGTCAGAAATTGAAAACGGTGTGCGAACTATCCGCAATACATTTGCGCAAGCATAGATAGTAATTCTGTGTCGTCGTCTTTTTTTGGAATTCTGCAAAGTAGAAAACAAAATGGTGGATTGCAACATTGACGACACTCGCCCGAACTAAATAATGAATGACGCCTTACTGGTTAACTAATAAATCAGTAACTATCGTATTTATCATGTTGTTTATAAGATATCTAACTTGATATTTGCAAAGTGGGGCTTTACTAGCATGAACGTATCGCCCGAAGCAGTTGACAATCTTCATTTCCTAAATATAGGACACCAGGGCTCAGTGGTTGTGAGACCTCTGAATGCATTCAGGCTAATCCAGATGTGTAGCTCTTGTAAAAGCCCCGGTTTCTAGTAACCTGCCCAGATCACTTAGATAATATGTAAAGGGTATCTAATTCTCAGATAGTACGTAATTAATTTTATTTTGTTTTTAAATATAATATTATTCCGTGATTGAACTAAAAGAAGACGACGATGAAGTGTAGTTCAATCAGCTTACCCTTGCAAACATGGGCGGAATCAATTCTGGTGCCGCAAAGCAGCGTACGGCAAATTTATGATGTTGGATCTTCCAAAGTGTTCAATATGTAGACGGTGGCCGTTATGATGCAATGAGGAGCTGTGTATCACGAGCGCAAATCTTTGCGATTGGACAATTTAGGCGCTGTAACTAATATGTGGTTGTGTATGTTAAATTCACAACGATAACTTGCACTAACAAGTTTAAATAAATTGTATGTATTTAAATTCACCATATTTCACTTTGCAACCAATAAGCCCTGGTGTCCTATATTTAGGACATGGAGTCATTTTTCTTGTATACTGATGGGATGCTCAGAAAGAAGTATTTTGGTGTTCTTCAGGTTGTAGTAACTCCAAATCAACGAGAAACAAAAATATCCGCCGGTGAAAAAAGTCAGGGCTGAAAGGGGTAAAATGGGACCTCATTTGAGATAACGAGCAAGCTGGTTGCCTTCTTGCGTATTGTTCCTTGTGCTACAGAGAGTTAAGCAGGTACTTCGCTCGGAACTAAGAGTTCCAAATCATTGTAGGGCTGTTCGTGGCTCGGCGTGGTGTATAAATAGAAGATCTTTTTAATTGAGCCTTTAACATGAGAAAACAGCGATCTAAAAAACCAACCGCGTTTGAGTTGTTGCTAAACGAAGCATGGTATTGTTCTCTGTGTGTTGCAAGGCTGCAAGCAATGCCAATGAGTGCCTCTGCTTTTTTATTATCGTTTTTTCACTTCGGGCAAGACGACACGGCAGCTGTAGTCCAGGAAAGAGCCCGTATACATTTCACGCTCTAGCGTGGAGTAATTGGCGCAGAAGGATAAAGAACAAAGAACATGGAAAAACTAAATTGGGATAGCACAAGGTGAGTCGTTTGAGGCGTGAACGGATATGATGGAGGTGCTGAGTAGTTAGTTACATCATTGGTACAAGCCACCTCACTCATGGCGGGTCCCTAGGCGACGGCTGGGCGTAAATTGGCCATTTATAATGGGCCCCGGGAGTGGCTCGGTTGACCTCGTAAATCGGATTCGAGCGTGCACAGCGGGAACGCCAGGGCCCCACCATGATGCGCTGAATGGAGGCGCCAACAAGAGCAACCGCGGTGGCGGTGGTGGGTATAATCAATCGATCCCGCGCATACATGGCCGGCCGCGCCGTGTTTTCCCTTAGATTGAGATGAGTCTTTATAGACGGCCTGCTCAGTGGTGGCCGCGTTGTTTATGCGTCCCTGGGGCGCTCCTGGCGCGTATCGATGGCGAACGCGTGCCACTAAGTTTGGTGTATAAGGCCCCCGGCAGCCGCAGGTGTCCTTCACATCAGCAGGCTATGTATGCACAGACGACGCTTTCGCGAAGAATATTACGTGACTGCGCCTCGGGCCTTAAAAAGGACGACTTCCATGCCATCGGGCGCTATCCTTGCACGTCCCAGGACGATATCCCCTCCATCCCTTTCTCCAAGCATGTTTGTTGTTCTCTAAAAATTTTACTCCCTTGGCACCGGTGAGGGCCACCGGCCTCAGAACGCACGCGTATGTTGCTGTCGTTTTGTACACCATAAAAGGGTGATGGGGAAATAAAAAAGGGGTGGGAACATTCACGGGAAATATATTCGACAGTAAAACAACACTCCTTCAGCAAGAGTGTAGCCTAAATGGCAGTTGAAATGTAATGACTGATGTTTATATCCAGAAAAGTGTGAAATTTTTAACATACGTGCATATGATAGAACATATAGAATTATGCTAGGATCGATGCTTCAACTTCAGTCTTTCCGTGTATATAAGGTATGAATAAGGCACGCAACATTACTGGTGGATGACGACAAAAGTCACGCTTATTGGTTTTGGTAATTGTGGACAACCCTTCTGAGCCGTTCAGGACGACCGTTTAGAAATAAGGAGATAAACCAATTTGTTGCCTAAACGCGGATGCTTACCTGCGCTCCATCGGCAACTTTTCCGACTGGCTTCTCTCCTTGAAATTGCGTATTATTATACAATCACATGTGGTTCCTCTCATAATCTGTATGCAAAGATCATTTCAAAATGAGACGTAAACCGACACAGTCTATCTTTGTTTTATTGTCTTAGCTTGTCGTTTCTTAAAGGGCATCTCTGCGAACTTTGTTGACAAGCAAGTGACGTGAGCCTCACTTGCGCTTACCCGAGATTCGCTGTGCCATCTTTTCAGAGTGCCTGTTCAACGTCGAAGGCAGCCACGGCGTCATTGGCTCGGAAGACATCAAACCATCCCAGCTGGAACACTCCCGCCAAAACAAGCTCCCCCTGGAGTGCACATGGAGCATTCGGGTGAAGCCATCCTGGAAGGTGTGCAGTCCCACTTTATTCCTGCGCTATATAAATTCTTTCGCGTGGTGATTGGTTTAGGTGAACCAAATAAAGAATGTGTTTACCATGACGACAAAAGCACGCCCCGATACAGGTAAGTTCCGAGTGACATCGCTTATTTGTAGGCGTCTATTACGTTGGCGTAACTATACATTACCTTTGGGAGAGTAGATGCACAGATAGTTTAGACTGCACACACTCGCTGCAGAGCAGTACAGGATGGACGAATATCACCCGAGAACTTGGCGTCTTTCCTTCTTTCTTTCTTTCTTTCTTTCTTTCTTTCTTTCTTTCTTTTTTTTTTCTTCACAGTCAAATGAATTGACACCTACAGAACAAATCGATAGCCACTGGGCAATAAACACAAACGAAGCCTTCCTTTAACCAGTATTCGAAAGCAAAGTCACGCACAGTGCAGAGCGCAACTATTTTATGCAGCCCAGAACCTTTCAGAGCAGCAAGAGTGACGCATCACGATTCAACAATTTTGCTTTGGGTAATGTGCACACAGCGGTGTTTAAAAACAAGTCAGCTTAGCGTCCTTTGTAATTAATTTATATGTGGGACTTAACGTTCCAAAACCACCATATGATTATGAGAGACGCCGTAGTGGAGGGCCCCGGAAATCTCGACAACCTGGGGTTCTTTGACGTGCACCCAAATCTGAGCACACGGGCCTACAACATTTCCGCCTCCATCGGAAATGCAGCTGCCGCAGCCGGGATTTGATCCCGCGACCTGTTGGTCGGCAACCGAGTACCTTAGCCACTAGACCACCACGGCGGGGCAAGCGTCCTTTGTAAGAACACCAAGTACAGTTTTAGATAGAGTGCACTCATTATTCAGAAATATAAGGGGGTCTGGCATTCCACTCTGATGCCCCAAAAACATGTGTGAACGTACCGTATGGGTGGAACAGGAAAGTGGTGGAGCACAGGCGGGCCAGTGAATTATTACGCAAGCCTACCCAGAACTCGGTTCTTGTGACTGGTGAGCTGGAACTTTTGCATCATAGGCATGTGTTGGTGAAAAAGCAATAGAATTATAGCTGTTTTATTATGTGCATATCTTGCACCATGCTTACAGCAAATTTTGTGCAGTTCTTTGATAAAGTTATTCATTGACGCCTGTCGAACAATGGGTCTCTGCTACTGTCACTCTTCTTTGTGAGCCTTTGTCTGCTAGCCATTTTCATGAGTTCAAAGCTAGTCATTGTTTGAAGAAGTGTATGGCTCTTTCCCTAGAATATCTATTACCCTCTTTCTCTCACTCTTTTTGTCTCTATCCTTCTTTAAGTAGACTTTTTCTTTTGAGAAGGCAGGCGTGTTCTTCGCTCTCAAAACGTATGACCTCTTTCTTCAACGCTTGACACTGGTTATACTGGCCAGTTTCTACCAATGAAAAGTTCTCAATCGATGCAGATACTATAACACATAAAAGCATTACGTTCCGAGTGACGTCAGCCCCGTCGCGGTGGTCTATTGGCAAAAGTACTCCGCTGCTCATCCGCAGGTTCCTGGAACAAATCCCGCCTGCGGCGGCTGCATTTGCAATGGAGGCGAAAATGCTGTAGGCTCGTGTGTTCATATTTGCGTGCATGTTAAAGAACCCCAGGTGGTAAAAAGTTCGGGAGCCCTCCACTATGGCATCTCTCACAATTTTATGGTGGTTTTGTGACGTTAAACCCCAGATATTAATCAACGTTCAGAGTGACGTGTGTGATATACAGGGTGCGTGAAACAATCACATAAGTAAATTTTGAAGTGTAGTTGTTCACGCTTAAGCTTGGACATCGACAAAGTTGCTAGTGCGAAGAGCTGAACAAATTTAATGAAGTTCTGTGGCTCTTCGAGCGGCCTAGTCACGCAAAGAGACAAAATGCAGCTTAGTGCTAGCTTTCATGTTTGTCCTTTAAACAAGCAAAGAACTAAAACGCGTGGGCGTATGCAGCAAAATATTTGCTCTCATCTCGCGAAAATGCACATTTAAACAAACAAAAAGGTTATGTGCCATTACTCGCATATATTCGTACATATTAAATATTTGTATGCTGTGCTCTGCCTGTTTTGTATATCATTTTGCCGAAGTTGTGCTGTAAGCTAAAGTGGTATGATGACCAAGACTGGAGGAAGTTAATATTGTCTCTGGCATGCAAAACAGAATATATTTAAAAAGACCCAATGTAAGTGTGTCTGACACTCAAAGAAGGTGGGCGTTGGCGACGCGTTCGTGGTTGGAAAGGTAATAGCTAAGAGGATGACGTGTTTGCTAATTAAATAACCTTTTTATTTAGTATTTTTATTGCCCTTAAAGGCCACAGGAAGAATCATATAAAAACAAATTGGGGAGTAATAAAATTTTAAAAAGTCACAGCTTTCCCACAAAGGTGAAGCAATGAACGCATTAGCAACAAATCAGAAGGTCACGCAAAGAATGCAAGCAAATCGACTCGTTCCCCGCGTTTCTCACGCACAAATGATGCATGAAATGTACTCACAGGTACAGATGAATTCGAATGAGCGTCTCCGCTGTTACTTCGCTGTGCATGAAAAGCGCACCCTCTTCGCAAACAGAGACTGTGCAACGAGTGCAGTGACCTTTGAGCGCCCGGTAACTACAACAGAATCGTTCCGGTCAAAGCCCAAGGCGTACGATTGTCCCCACTGCGAGATAAGCTAGCACACGTGCAAGCGCTTGCAACCACCCTCCCCCCCCCCCCCCCTCAGCTCTCCGCGGCACAAAGTACGCGTGGGAAATGAAAGCGCGCCGTCGCCGCGCCGTGACGATCTGGTGGCGCGCGCTCATTGCGCCATCTCGCTGGTAATGCTGAAAACACGACAGTTTCCCATAAGTGGCCATCTCCTGTGGTAAGTGGTAGATATAAATAGCTTGCTGTTTCGACGTTGACGGCGGTGCTCCTTCGTGGCTCAGTGGCGAAAGCCTCGCACTCACAATGCAGACGTCAGACGCTCGATTCCGCGCGCCGTGGTATTTTCCTAGAGAATTTTTCTTTCTTGTGTTTTCATATATTTAGATACGTATACATATACGGTGATAGACAGCGACGCTAACGTCGACTTTGACGCTGGCGGTAAAATCCAGCCAAGAGTGTCTATGTAATTGCTATCACTATAAAATGCAACACACAAAGACTGCAGTAAAGTAAGATGGTAGAACCATAAACAATATACTCAAATCAAAGCTGCATCACCATTGTGCGCTGTTACAGGAAGCAGGCGAATGCTCGTGAGGTAGAGCTTTTCATAAAATCGCGACAAGCCATAAAAAATTGGTGACTGTTTGTTTGTGTGTTGCTCCTTCGATGTTTTCGATTCAGAGTGATGTAAAACCCCTTTACTCACTTCAGTAAGACCTATTGTAGAGACGCGTTTGAGAGGCGCCACTGTTGCAGCGCGTGTGTCTCCCCCTTTTCGCAGATGTACCTGACATTCCTCGAGTACAAGCTAGCGGACCCAAACAATTGCCGCTCCAACTTCGTGGACATCCTCGCAGAGGAGCCTCAGCACGAGTCATTGAGCCACTTCTGTGGCACAATGGCGGAGCCCACCCAGTCCAAGTCGAACCACGTCAAGGTGCGCTACTACGCCGAGCACGGCGCCCTCAAGGGCGGGAACTTCTCCATCCTCTTCACTGCCTTCAGAGAGATCTCCAGCGGAGGTGAGCACGCGCCCATGCGCGCTACGTACGTGCCTCGGGCAATCAACAGCGAAACACGGCGGCGCACCATTAGATGAACACGCGCAATACATAAACAACGCTGCTCTCGATGAGGAGGAGTTCATTTACATCTGCGCGGCTGCTTTTGCACATGCCAGCAACCGGGGCCGGCAACAGGGCGGCAAGACGAGCGCAAGAAGCAAGCGGTCCAAGGCCGCCGGCTGTAACGTTCGCTGCAGAGGGTCATTCCCGGCGTATGGCAGCGCTGGCGAATAAATTGAACCGACGCAGAAACGCGCAGCGACGACCAGGCCGCTCGCAAGGGAGCGCGCGCAGCAAAACAAGCGAAAGAGGGGAGGCATTTTGGCGGCCGACTACGAGGCTCGGCCATTAAATGGCCGGCTACTCTGGAGCATCGCTCGTCCGTCTGGCGCGCACAGGCTCCGGATTTTTGCTGGCCCTACCGGGTTTCGGTTTTCGCTCGTGGAAGAGTTTGTTTTTCTGCGCCTTATTTAATTCGCGCTGCGGGCGTCTGGTGGCGCTGTCTTGTCCCGTCAAGCGTTATTAAACGCGTTGGCTTGTAAATTTGCCTACGGTGCCGCTCGTTTTTATCAACCGAGGGCTGCATTCTCTGTGGTGGGCGTAATTGGGGCGCCTTAAACGAGCGTAGGTGCGCCGACGATGCCGCTTCCCCACCGTGTCGGCGAACTATCGCGTAATTTTCTAACCTAGCGGAGGGGGGGGGGGGGGCTCACTCGGGGGAAGCCGTTTTCTTCGGTACTCGCTCACCAAAATCTCTGGTCAATTCTGTGGTGTACTCGGATCGACGAGTGTGCATGCCAAGAAGAGCAACACCCCATTTCTTTCATTTTGGCTATAATTGGGTGCCGTCCCTGAGTCAAGAATAAAGCTGCGCATCTAGGGTTAACGTATGCGCAACAGTGCCGTGAATGAGTACAGTTAAGACGTCAAATTTTTTTCATAGGTCTGCTTTAATAGCGTTTCTTATTTTTTAAGATGGCAAACACAAGAACGCATACAGGCGCTGCACAACGACACCACCAATTTGTGACGTGCTGTGCAATATGAAAAAAAAAAATCAGTACAGGAAGCATGAAAGCACGCTGTGAATTCAACAGATATGAAATCTATCTACTAGAAATATTTGCATATAAAGTTATTTTGCACATTTGCGTAACAGAGAGAATACAAACAAGACGCCTACATGGCGGGTAAACTTAATCTCGATCGTTGTCTGTGCGTTAGCGCGATGGCGTTGAAGAGCTAGTTTCGCAGAAATTTCGACGTCGGCATCGGCATCGTTGGTTGAGCGAAAACTCGTCATCTCGTCTGTGACCGAAAAATCGATAAAGATCCAAATAAAACAGCAAAAATTTTCTCATTGGAGTGAGGATTGAACCAAGGCCATTTGCGTGCAAGCAGGTATTCTATACCAAACAACCACGCGTCTGCTTGGAAATGCAGTGAAAATAACTTATGCTTTGCAAACCCACGCGTGCTGTAGACAGGCTTCAGTATACAACATGTAGCCGAATAGCGCAATAATATTGCGTGGTAGAAGCGTACATTATCATCGAGCGTCAGTACATGTGATTACCGTAACGGCTTTGTGGTGTAGGGTAAGACAGGGCAAAATGAGACGCGGACTAAAACGCGACATTTTGACTTTGCCAACCTTTGTAGATAATACAAAAAGTACTTTTTTTCTTTTTTTCTACGTTCCGTTGATAGGTGCATGTACTTGTCCACCTTTTTATGCGTGAAAGTTCATGATTACTCGCAGCGTTCGTGCGGGAAAAATTATGCGACTGGTGTCAATGTGATAGAGCTCCTTGCAACTCTGTCGTGGCGGCGAGTACTAGGCACCGATGTGCCTGTGTTTGACATCAACCAGAGGTACCGGCCCGCAAATATCGATGAAAAGCATGTCTGCAGTGCGTCCCGCCTGCGCTCTTTTTTCAGCCACTTCTTATCGCCTTCGGCATTTCCCCTTAGCGGTGTTATATTATTGTATTTTCGAACATTGGTAAGCAGTTTATACTTCAAGTGAATGCGATGTCTTTACATGGAGATAAATCTTTTATCGTTGTTGAAAGAGTCCTGTCTATATGAACACCTCTCGAATCTATAAGGCCGTTATAAAAGCGGACGCTAAAAAATTTAGTGAGATGTGGTCACCAATGGCTGCACTCTCCTCACTTCGACTAAGGTGCAAGGTTCATAGTCATGAAAGGGATGTAAAAAAAACGCGAAGCGAATTAGGGAAGTTATGTATAGCAAGATTGAGAAATATTTGCGTTTTACAAACGCTTTGCCCATCGGCACTTCTTTTTCGTGATTGAGGTATCGTAGTTTCTGGTTCAGTCCTTTCACAGGCTTGCATATATTTCTTACCTGTAAATCGTTCTTTGAAAGAACTCATACAGGCTGCTGGTACGCTGCTGGGTATAGAATAAGGTGTTCTGCAAATATTAGGGTTGGGGTAAGGAAAATGGTTGGGTTGAACAAAAGTGATGGGAAGCTGGGTATACAGTTTAAAATCGAGAAAACGTCTGATGCTCGTACAAGATCAATACGAGATCAATACGATGTTTCACCTAAACTTTTGATTTTATTTAATATATGGGGTTTAACGTTCAAAACCACCATATGATTATGGGAGACACCGCAGTGGAGGGCTCCGGAAGTTTCGATCACCTGGGGTTCTTTAACGTGCGCCTATATCTGAGCACATGGGCCTACAGAGATTAAACCTCCGTCAAAAATGCAACCGCCGCAGCTGGGATTCGATCCCGCGATCACCTAAACTTTAACGTAACAAAGCAATTACTCGTATTTAGAGTCTACCACTGGAACTGTACATTGTTGGGAGTGAACAACAATGCCAGATGTGTTAGGTGTCATAGACCTGAGAATGTCACTTGAAGGTTGCCCCACATCTGCTTTATGATCTACGGTAAAACATTATTGACAGGCTGTGTCACTTGTAGTTGGACCTCATATATAGTCCGGAAGACTCTCAGCTGCGGCCACCGTCTGCGCTCAGTCGACCTTGACTTCCTGCTGCGCTGGATCAGAACTGAACAGTTCCACCTCCCCCTCATATATATTGTAGGACTGAGCTTGGTCGATATATTTAAGTGATTTAGAACAGCGCAACAAAAAGCTTTGCGTTTGCATTGCACATGCGTCTTACACAAACATCCTGCGGGCTCCCGTTGAGTGATGAACGTTAACGCTACGCCCGAAAGCTTTGCGAACAGTATTGTAAAACACCCTATATTGTGGTGATAGTGTTGAAGAGCTTGTTTCGCCGGAATTTCGGCATCGGCATTGGCATTGGTTATGAGCGAAAAATAATAATTTTGTTTCTGTCTGACGTGTTTCGGTCCAACGTGTTTTGGTGCGACTATGTTTCTGTCTGGCGGGAAGCTATGACAATGGCGTCAACGGACATTGTGAGAGTCTAACCCCCGTATTCACAAACGCTCCTCGACTCGACTTCCACCCTTCACTTGACAGAGTTGAGCACTGCGCCACCATTCGGCTGAAAATGACGCTGCGAAACTCATGAATTGCAGCAGATTATCGCTCATATGCAGTGACTTGCCGTGCCTAGAGACGGCGCTCCCATCGGCTTTCTCAAGTGAAGGTGAAGCGTTGAGTGAAGGAACGTTCCAGAATACGGGGGTAAGAAGATTTGCTCGTAATAATAAAATGTCCCGGGTCCGAGTGAGGATCAAAACCAGGCCATCTGCATCACAAGCAGTTGTCCTGAAACAGGCTGACTATGTTCATTGAAATTGATTTGGAAAAAACACTGTATTAAAGTCATTTACCTGCCGTGGTGGTTTAGTGGCTAATGTACTCGGCTGCTGACCCGCTGGTCGCGGGATCGAATCTCAACTGCGGCGGCTGCATTTTCGATGGAGGCGAAAATGCTTTGAGCCCGTGTGCTTGGATTTGGGTGCACGTTAAAGAACCCCAGGTGGTCGAAATTTCTGGAGCCCTCCACAATGGCGTCTCTCATTATCATATGGTGGTTTTGGCACGTTAAACTCCACATATTAATCAATGTCATGTAGCGGAAGCCGTCTCCTTAATGCATCATATTAATGTAAGATCGGCTAGTACTTTTGCTACTGTTGGTGGCAGTCTTTAGTATTGGCCGCTGTAGGAAAGAGGGTGAGGACAAGCCAGCGAAAAGATTATGAAGTTGCGCGAAAATGCTGAGGAACCAATCTTTGGCCAATCCTCTTCTTGGGTAGTTGCCAATCATCCAAGAAGCATCGTCATCATGATCAATCAAGCAATCAACCAACCAACCAACCAGTGATCGAACCAGCTTGACTAATGTTCTGCTGTATTGCACGCTCTCACGCATGGAACAGCAAACACACACGCCCACACACACATCCGCACGCACTCACGCATAGAATAACGCACACACGCGCGCACTTGCACTCGCCCACACACACAAGCATGCCCACAAAGGCAAATAAGCGCGCTTGCACATACACACACATCCGTACAGGCTCACGCATGGAAGAATTAACACACGCAGACACCACGCCCACGCACTAGACTTCACACAAAAGCGTGCGCAGACCCACACACACACACACACACACACACTCACTCACTCACTCACTCACTCACTCACTCACACACACACACACACACACACACACACACACACACACACACACACACACAATCGCCTCCCCATCCACCAGCACGAAGCCCTCACTTCTCAGCGGAGACCTACACTTTACAGTAAGGAAGACTGAAGTGCAAACACCATTTTCATTGCATCCACCTCAAATTTTTGCTAACGGCCAACGCAGCTGCGCCGCTCACACAGACGCCGACGACATAATTTCTGCGAAACAAGCTCTTGAATTACGTCGCGCTTTAAAACGACAAGCTTCACCTAAACAAAAGAGAGTATTTTGGCGCTAAGGTGACCATTCCTGGTTCCCTATAGTTCGCAGCCTATTTTCACGTTGATATTCGTCTACATGCGGCCTGCGCTTAAAAAAGAACGTGGCATTCGCATCCCTGCCGTACCGTGGAAACTTCAAAATGCTAACTGTCGTGCCCACAACAAAATTTCGCTGATCATCGTGTAGGTGAAAACGACTGCAGCATTACCAGTACTGCTTTAATTTTCCAGCAATGTGATGCCGTGATGACAGAGCTGGACTTCATAACATAGCTATGCAGGATCGACAACGACAAAATGCATTCCTTTTAAGAGAACAAGGCTGCCTAAATAGACGCGCACCGATCCAGGCAGCAGTGAGAAAAACGATGGCTACAACAAAAAATGAAAAGCGCGGCAGATCACGTAGTCAGCTTAGTACATGTGTCATGGAGGCGAAATTTGCGACCAAGCTGCGCAGCACGAAGTTGCCTCACGCTGCTTGGATCTGTCTCGATCACAGCATGCTACACAGAACAACACTCACGGTGTCAAGGCCGATTAAGAATACACATTAGCATATCTTCATGCCAGTCACCCCGTGAACGTCGTCCAATGTGAAATTCTCCAAGCATGTCTACGGCGCGGCGTTGTCTGCAGGGGAGTGGGAGTAGAGCCAACACCACCTAAATGAGTTCACTTATCTAGGTGGTGTTGGTAGAGCACCGCATCGCGGCGCGTGGCGGAACTTCTCGAATTATATTTTTTTTTCAATGGGGCGTGTGCCGAATGGAACGGCCGGAAAAACACCGTCGCACGCGATCCAGGCGGTCGTGGTTAGACATATCAGCCTGAAATATAATTATTTATGTGCATATTTTTCACTATACCCACTTATCACCAGGTACCACATGGAATGAATGCAACCGCCAATGTGTCCAACGAAACCGTTTCTTTAAAGCGCACATTTTTTAATATAGGTTAGTCTTAGGAACACTCTGCATATTATGGAGTTAGTCAAGGAAGCCTTTGAGAATATGGAACACCCAATAGAAAATCTTTAACACATAGACCAATTTCCTTTTTTAAATTCAGGCGAGCTGATGCACGAACGTTGACGTCTCTTTTGGCCAACGTCATGTTTCTCCAATTAGTATTCGGGAAAGAAACAGCGCAAGGACACGTACTCAAAATAGAACAAAGCAAGGGGCAGCTTCGAACACAGGGCGCGAGCTGACTCATAACCTAACTTAGTAGCATATATATGAAACAATGTATCCTAGACACCTTAATCATGATTCTACATAGTGCCCATAAATGATACTTCAGTCACTACTTCCGGAGGGATTTTAACACTTTGATCCCCCTCTTACCTGAGCGTCTGAAGGTGCTGGAAATGTTTTAAATTAAAAACGGTTTGGTAATAATGGAATGCTTTCAACGTTTCGAACACGCTAGTAGCAACAAAAACAGATGTATTACGAATTCAACTGACAACTTTAAATGGCCAATTAAGTACCATTCAAGGCTACAATATGGAATTCTCTCAAACATGTATACCTAGAATACATCATTTCGTCATGCACACCAGTGGTAAGCGATCACGCATCGGTCTATACCTGAAACATCACAAAAACAGCTTAGATGGACAATACTTTATATGTGGTTAATTATTATAATATTACGTGTATTTTTATTAAAAGCCAAACACAACGGCTCGATACTGTATTTCAATACTGTATTGATTTATAATACTTCCGCTTGGGACTAAGAAGCGCGTCAATATAAACTGCCCTTCAATTGTCGAAGGGGGAAGATAGTGCACCGTAAATAAAGCATGCCCCATTTTGCGTTATATACAGCAGTATTACTAAAACGATTGACAAGTAGTTGTGTGACATGCATTATTCGCTGCCGAAAAGGCCCCGCTAGCCTCTCGCGCTGACATTCCATGCAGTGAAGGGGAAGCAAAGGCCGGCTTCTTACTTAGAAATGTTTTTTTCTCCCTCAAAACAGAATTTACTCTCTTGACACTTGCTGCTTATTTTACTGACAAACTACACTATGCAACATTGTAAAAGTCATACTTTTACTTTGATTGCTACATTGAGAAAATTAAGCAGCAGTATGAGTCAAAATGCGACTTTTTTCAAATTTGCCAGAATATTATGGCAATATTTTGGCTTTATTTGCTCCCGAAGTTTTTTAATTATTTAAAATAGGAGCACGTGAAGCGAAAATGGTGAATATATCACTGGCCAAAAACATCTGCCTTTTGTAAAAGACGTTAGACACGCAGCATATTGCAATTTTTCGCCAAAGCGAAAATGAAATAAAATTTAAAAAATGAATAAACCGTCATAGTCATAAAAGTGTAGCGCCTTGAAAATATTCAAAATTTCGTTTCATACCAATTACACAAACCAGTAATATTATATAAATTACTTGGCGTGACACAGTTTCTCTTGAGTGCCCAAAGTTTGATGCGCCATCTAGGCAACACGTTTTTCTTTTTGCGAAATTGAATACCTCAATAACTACTTCTCACAGGTGCATATGCCTGCACAATATTTTCCAGCATGACCGGAGATGGCCAAAATTGACCGCTCACATTTCATCACTTGATATGATTCATATATATATATATATATATATATAGGCAGGCATGGTGGCGAAAATGGCCGTAGCGTTGCAATAAGTCAAGTAGATCCTCCAAGAGAACGGTAACAACGGAAGTGTTTAATTCGACAGTTTCGGCCAGAGTCTGGCCTTCATCAGGAGTCATGGTACATTCTGTTTGCGCTCACATTTATAGTATTTTGGGTAAAAAATGAGAGGGAAGGAAAAAAAAAAAAAAAAAAAAAAAAAAACAGAAAGAAAGAAAGAGTTTGAAAAACGAGAGAGGAAAGGATATCCAGAAAGTTCCAGGTTCCACTGTGCTTCGCGAGTGGCGTCGTCAGTGTGTATTTTCTTAGTATTGCGTTCAGTGCAGTTTGGTGGCGGTCCCTTTATTGTAGACGGGGCCTGGCTAAGGTAAGGGCTTGCGTGTCGCGAAAAATGCTTTTTTTATTATTATTTTTTATTTTTTATTTTTTAAAGACCGTCACTAATTCGGCGTCGGGGACAGCGTTCCGAGGCTCCAGGAAGTCGGCGCGGGAGAAAATGTTTCTTAAGGCGCTGTCTGTCGTTTTGAATGCTATTTTGCTCTGCGAATCCGCGTTTGGGGGTTTTAATTGTGTATGGGGTGGCCCTTCTATATGTCGGGCTTTGTTGTCGAAATGCGGGAAGGGTTTCCAAACTGCGAGAAAGGACGTTTGAAGTGATTGCTATTTTGTACTGGGAAACCGCGTTCGGGGCGTTTAGTTGTGTATGTGGATGTCGGGCTTTGTTGCCAAAATCGGGGAAGGGTTGCCAAAAGGCGAGAAGGGGCGTTTGAAGTGATTGCATTTTGTTCTGGGAATCCACGTTCGGGGCTTTTAGTTGTGCATGCGGTGACCCTTCGACAAGTCGGGCTTACAACTATTGTTCGGTTATTCAGAGAAATAGAAATAGACGACAGTGGTTCACTGAAACACGCAAAGATATTTGTAGTTGTCCAGTCCTCGTCGCCGCCACAGTGCCGCGAAATCTTGAACTGTTATGATTACAATTATAAACTTACATATACACACATACACCCCCATACATATGCGCATATGCATAAGTACATATACACATATAAATGCATATGTATATATTATAGTGCTTTGATTGCTGCAAGTGTACCCGGACTTTCATTTATGCCTTTTTCGAGGGTGTTAAATCGGTGTATGAGGTATGATTCACGTTGTTCACGTTCCCGGTTTGATTTAAATCCTGTTTCTAAAAGTGTGACTGACAATTTGTCGAAGGAGTGGCCGGGAAGGTTAAGGTGTTTTGATAGAGGTAGATTCGGCGCTGATTTCGCGTGGGCTCTGTGATTATTGAAACGAATCCTAAAGGGTGTTTCCGTTTGTCCGATGTATTGCATGCCGCACACGTTGCATTCAAGTAGATATACCACATTAGGGGAATCGCATGTTAGATTTCCTCGTATGTTAATTGAAAAGTTGGATTGTGTGCTGCTTGCCTTGCCTGTATCTCGCATCGCTTTGCATACAAAACATCGAGGCTTCAGACAAGGTCGGCATGAACTGTCGGAAGTTGAAGTATTGATTTGGGAGTTTACAAGTGTGTCTTTGAGGTTGCGTGTTCGTCGGTAAACGACGCCAGGAGCCGATGGGAATGCACGTTTTAGACGTTCACTTTGTTCCAGTATGTTGTAATGTCGTTTAAGGATTTTGTTAACGTTGGGGAAATTCGTGCTGTATGTTAAACATAGGTGTGTCTGTTGCAGGTTGTGTTGTGGTGGCCGCTTCATCAGAAGGTCATCACGCTGAAGTTTTCTAGCTTTTTGAATAGCGTCATCAATTACATGTGGAGGATATTTCTGTTTTTCGAGCACGAGTTTAAGCTTTTGTGAGCTCGCGTGGAAGTCAGTGTCTTTTGAGCAAATTCGCTTAAAACGGTGGGCCTGGCCGTATGGAATGCTGTTTTTACAATGGCGTGGATGATCACTTTGGTAATGGAGGTACTGTTGTCGATCTGTTGGTTTGCGGTAGAGGGTTGTGGAAAGTTTATCATCTTCTATTATTATGGTAACGTCAAGGAAATTTACGGTTACTTGTGAGTAGGTGTGTGTGAAGTGTATGTTTGGATGCACAGTATTGTAAGTATCGATAAAGTTTAGCAGTTCATCCTCGCTGTGAGTCCAAATAAGAAAAATATCGTCAATGTACCGCCTGTATAGGAGTGGTTTCAAGGGAGTTTGGGACAAAAATTCGGTTTCTAGTTCTCCCATAAAAATGTTAGCATAGTTTGGTGCGAGTTTGGTACCCATGGCGGTGCCGCTGATTTGTCGAAAGTACTCTTGGTTGAACTCGAATGAGTTCAGTTCTAATACAAGTCTTGTGAGGCTTGCGATGGCAGAGAAATCTGGGGTGTCAGGTTGTCTATGGTTTGTGTATGTGTTTTTTAATGCCGCTATGCCATCATCGTGGGGAATATTTGTATAAAGTGAAGACACATCAAGGGTAACTAAGTATGAGTGTTTCGGAATGCGCAGGTCTGCAATATCTCGAAGAAAATGTGAGGTGTCTTTTACGTACGACCCGAGAGTGCACGGAATGTGGCCTATTAATTTGTCTACGTACCCTGATATGGGCTCGGTTACTGTGCCTATACCTGAAATGATTGGTCGGCCTGGATTACCGGGTTTATGAATTTTTGGGAGTATGTAGAAGCGCCCTGGACGAGGGTGTACTGGCCGCATTAATTTGTGCTCACTGCGTGTTATTCTTCCCTCGTCCAACAGCTTCTTCAGTTCTGTTGCTACAATACGCGTGTATTTCTCTGTCGGGTCCCCTGGGAGGCGTTCGTAGAATTTTAAGTCGTTTAGTTGGCGGTATGCTTCTTGTAGGTAGTCGGTTGTATTTAGGACTACAATTGCCCCTCCTTTGTCAGCGGGCTTTATTATTATATCAGTCCTAGATGTTAGGTTTTGCATACTCTTTTTCTCGGATTTTGTCATGTTTTCCCGCTTTCCCTTCTGTCTGTGATACTCCTGTAATATATCTTTCTGGACCGCGTTAATATATAAGTCCAGACACTTGTCTCGATGACTTTTTGGTGTCCAATCGCTTGTTTGGTGGCGGGGAGTCTTTGGAATGTTAGACGGCTTGTCCAAGAAATATTCGTGCAGCCTCAATTTTCTAGCGAAGTTGTCGAGGTCTCGGAGTAAGTGAAACTCATCGAAAGATTTTCTAGTTGGGCAGAAGTTTAGTCCTTTAGATAATAGTTTTACTTCATCAGTTGACAAACTCGTGTCTGATAGGTTTATAATCGCAGCGTCGTAGTGAGTGTTGATAGGTGTTTTCTTGTTTGTGCCGTGAGTTTCCTCGTGGGTGAATGTGTTGTAGTCATACAGTGTAGCGTCTGGTAGTGTGGGGTTGGAAACATTGTCTCTTTTAAGTTTCTGTATTTTAGTTTTCTTGACCTCTTGGTATTTATTCTGTTCGAACTCTGTTAGTAGGGTGATTTCCTCGTTTGATAAGTGGTTGTTGTCGCGCAGAATGGCGTTGGTCATGTTGGTCAGTTTCTTTACTTGTTTTTCACTGTGGTTGATTGCAATTTCTGTTAGCTTGAGTGATGCTTCTAGAAGGACGTTTTGCCATGCGGCCCGGTTGTTTTCGTCGAGATTTGTGGCGGCAGGGGTGATGGAGAGTGTCATTCCTTTGGGGGCTATTCTAGCATTTAGGTACACTTGCAGCGTCGATCTATGCATTGCATGTCTGATTCGTTTATCCGTGAGTTTTCTTACTTTAAGAAAAGTGGCACTGTAACCGGAGAGCAGAGAGCTGGACTTACAGATTGGAAGTCAGTCTTCTTTTGGGCGCGGGGACGGCACTGCAGAAGTACGCAGGTTGTAGGTGTGTTGTGTAGGCCTTCGTCGTTGAAAGGATGATCCGGGCGTCGAGCTGCTGGCAGGCGTTGAGCTCCGAGCGAGCGTTGAGGGCAGGATGTCCGTGTTGCTCGATGTTTCTTTGGGTGGGGTCGGCAATAGAGCAACACGCCTCTGTTGGTCGGCAGGTTTCACCTCTTGGGAAGGTGCGGTACTGCTGTCGATGACGGTGGGCTGTATCGGGCGTCGAGGTGTTATACTTTCAACGATCGTTGGGAACTCTGTCGTGGTGTCAGAGGTCTGCAGTGCTCCGGGAACGTGTTGGTGACTTCTGGTTCCCTGGTGATATTCTTCTGTTCGCATTTGGATGGGAGTGGTAGGTTGGGATGACCACCCCGCGGCAGGCTCGAGGTTCCCGCGATATATTGCCCCTTTCAGCGTTTGAGCAATGAGTGCTACCCCCATGAAGCTCGGATGTAGTCCGTCCGCAGCAAGGAAACGTCTGGCTGGCAGTTGGTCGAATTCATAGTCGATGTATGACACCTTGCCCGGTTTCCGGCAGTACGTCTTGATTGTCTCATTAAAGTGACGAGCTTCCCTGTTGAAGCGGTGGACGAATTTCTCGTTGGAACGTTGTAGGCGCCTGTTGGTGGATCGTGGTGGCACACATGAGACAATTAGTCTGTCAAGTTCCGGGCGTCTTTGAAGAGTGTTATTTACCAGGCGGCGAAGGCGGCGAAGGGACTCATCCGGCCCGTACAGTTCCAATTCGCTCGTCCCCACGTGGAAAACGAGCGTGGTTACTGAGCGTGGCACATTTGCCAGCTCATCTTCAATATCGAAAGTGGATGCTCCGCGGATCGTTATGAATGCCGGTGTTGACTTGTCGTAGGGGTTGAAGTGTCGATGAAGGTATCTCGTTTGTGAATTTCCAATGATAGCTGTACTTGGTGCATGTTTAGGAAATTTCCGTGATACTTTTTCCGCTGGAGGTGCGCCGGTGGCCGGTCTGGAGTAGGCAGGCATGGTGGCGAAAATGGCCGTAGCGTTGCAATAAGTCAAGTAGATCCTCCAAGAGAACGGTAACAACGGAAGTGTTTAATTCGACAGTTTCGGCCAGAGTCTGGCCTTCATCAGGAGTCATGGTACATTCTGTTTGCGCTCACATTTATAGTATTTTGGGTAAAAAATGAGAGGGAAGGAAAAAAAAAAAAAAAAAAAAACAGAAAGAAAGAAAGAGTTTGAAAAACGAGAGAGGAAAGGATATCCAGAAAGTTCCAGGTTCCACTGTGCTTCGCGAGTGGCGTCGTCAGTGTGTATTTTCTTAGTATTGCGTTCAGTGCAGTTTGGTGGCGGTCCCTTTATTGTAGACGGGGCCTGGCTAAGGTAAGGGCTTGCGTGTCGCGAAAAATGCTTTTTTTATTATTATTTTTTATTTTTTATTTTTTAAAGACCGTCACTAATTCGGCGTCGGGGACAGCGTTCCGAGGCTCCAGGAAGTCGGCGCGGGAGAAAATGTTTCTTAAGGCGCTGTCTGTCGTTTTGAATGCTATTTTGCTCTGCGAATCCGCGTTTGGGGGTTTTAATTGTGTATGGGGTGGCCCTTCTATATGTCGGGCTTTGTTGTCGAAATGCGGGAAGGGTTTCCAAACTGCGAGAAAGGACGTTTGAAGTGATTGCTATTTTGTACTGGGAAACCGCGTTCGGGGCGTTTAGTTGTGTATGTGGATGTCGGGCTTTGTTGCCAAAATCGGGGAAGGGTTGCCAAAAGGCGAGAAGGGGCGTTTGAAGTGATTGCATTTTGTTCTGGGAATCCACGTTCGGGGCTTTTAGTTGTGCATGCGGTGACCCTTCGACAAGTCGGGCTTACAACTATTGTTCGGTTATTCAGAGAAATAGAAATAGACGACAGTGGTTCACTGAAACACGCAAAGATATTTGTAGTTGTCCAGTCCTCGTCGCCGCCACAGTGCCGCGAAATCTTGAACTGTTATGATTACAATTATAAACTTACATATACACACATACACCCCCATACATATGCGCATATGCATAAGTACATATACACATATAAATGCATATGTATATATTATAGTGCTTTGATTGCTGCAAGTGTACCCGGACTTTCATTTATGCCTTTTTCGAGGGTGTTAAATCGGTGTATGAGGTATGATTCACGTTGTTCACGTTCCCGGTTTGATTTAAATCCTGTTTCTAAAAGTGTGACTGACAATTTGTCGAAGGAGTGGCCGGGAAGGTTAAGGTGTTTTGATAGAGGTAGATTCGGCGCTGATTTCGCGTGGGCTCTGTGATTATTGAAACGAATCCTAAAGGGTGTTTCCGTTTGTCCGATGTATTGCATGCCGCACACGTTGCATTCAAGTAGATATACCACATTAGGGGAATCGCATGTTAGATTTCCTCGTATGTTAATTGAAAAGTTGGATTGTGTGCTGCTTGCCTTGCCTGTATCTCGCATCGCTTTGCATACAAAACATCGAGGCTTCAGACAAGGTCGGCATGAACTGTCGGAAGTTGAAGTATTGATTTGGGAGTTTACAAGTGTGTCTTTGAGGTTGCGTGTTCGTCGGTAAACGACGCCAGGAGCCGATGGGAATGCACGTTTTAGACGTTCACTTTGTTCCAGTATGTTGTAATGTCGTTTAAGGATTTTGTTAACGTTGGGGAAATTCGTGCTGTATGTTAAACATAGGTGTGTCTGTTGCAGGTTGTGTTGTGGTGGCCGCTTCATCAGAAGGTCATCACGCTGAAGTTTTCTAGCTTTTTGAATAGCGTCATCAATTACATGTGGAGGATATTTCTGTTTTTCGAGCACGAGTTTAAGCTTTTGTGAGCTCGCGTGGAAGTCAGTGTCTTTTGAGCAAATTCGCTTAAAACGGTGGGCCTGGCCGTATGGAATGCTGTTTTTACAATGGCGTGGATGATCACTTTGGTAATGGAGGTACTGTTGTCGATCTGTTGGTTTGCGGTAGAGGGTTGTGGAAAGTTTATCATCTTCTATTATTATGGTAACGTCAAGGAAATTTACGGTTACTTGTGAGTAGGTGTGTGTGAAGTGTATGTTTGGATGCACAGTATTGTAAGTATCGATAAAGTTTAGCAGTTCATCCTCGCTGTGAGTCCAAATAAGAAAAATATCGTCAATGTACCGCCTGTATAGGAGTGGTTTCAAGGGAGTTTGGGACAAAAATTCGGTTTCTAGTTCTCCCATAAAAATGTTAGCATAGTTTGGTGCGAGTTTGGTACCCATGGCGGTGCCGCTGATTTGTCGAAAGTACTCTTGGTTGAACTCGAATGAGTTCAGTTCTAATACAAGTCTTGTGAGGCTTGCGATGGCAGAGAAATCTGGGGTGTCAGGTTGTCTATGGTTTGTGTATGTGTTTTTTAATGCCGCTATGCCATCATCGTGGGGAATATTTGTATAAAGTGAAGACACATCAAGGGTAACTAAGTATGAGTGTTTCGGAATGCGCAGGTCTGCAATATCTCGAAGAAAATGTGAGGTGTCTTTTACGTACGACCCGAGAGTGCACGGAATGTGGCCTATTAATTTGTCTACGTACCCTGATATGGGCTCGGTTACTGTGCCTATACCTGAAATGATTGGTCGGCCTGGATTACCGGGTTTATGAATTTTTGGGAGTATGTAGAAGCGCCCTGGACGAGGGTGTACTGGCCGCATTAATTTGTGCTCACTGCGTGTTATTCTTCCCTCGTCCAACAGCTTCTTCAGTTCTGTTGCTACAATACGCGTGTATTTCTCTGTCGGGTCCCCTGGGAGGCGTTCGTAGAATTTTAAGTCGTTTAGTTGGCGGTATGCTTCTTGTAGGTAGTCGGTTGTATTTAGGACTACAATTGCCCCTCCTTTGTCAGCGGGCTTTATTATTATATCAGTCCTAGATGTTAGGTTTTGCATACTCTTTTTCTCGGATTTTGTCATGTTTTCCCGCTTTCCCTTCTGTCTGTGATACTCCTGTAATATATCTTTCTGGACCGCGTTAATATATAAGTCCAGACACTTGTCTCGATGACTTTTTGGTGTCCAATCGCTTGTTTGGTGGCGGGGAGTCTTTGGAATGTTAGACGGCTTGTCCAAGAAATATTCGTGCAGCCTCAATTTTCTAGCGAAGTTGTCGAGGTCTCGGAGTAAGTGAAACTCATCGAAAGATTTTCTAGTTGGGCAGAAGTTTAGTCCTTTAGATAATAGTTTTACTTCATCAGTTGACAAACTCGTGTCTGATAGGTTTATAATCGCAGCGTCGTAGTGAGTGTTGATAGGTGTTTTCTTGTTTGTGCCGTGAGTTTCCTCGTGGGTGAATGTGTTGTAGTCATACAGTGTAGCGTCTGGTAGTGTGGGGTTGGAAACATTGTCTCTTTTAAGTTTCTGTATTTTAGTTTTCTTGACCTCTTGGTATTTATTCTGTTCGAACTCTGTTAGTAGGGTGATTTCCTCGTTTGATAAGTGGTTGTTGTCGCGCAGAATGGCGTTGGTCATGTTGGTCAGTTTCTTTACTTGTTTTTCACTGTGGTTGATTGCAATTTCTGTTAGCTTGAGTGATGCTTCTAGAAGGACGTTTTGCCATGCGGCCCGGTTGTTTTCGTCGAGATTTGTGGCGGCAGGGGTGATGGAGAGTGTCATTCCTTTGGGGGCTATTCTAGCATTTAGGTACACTTGCAGCGTCGATCTATGCATTGCATGTCTGATTCGTTTATCCGTGAGTTTTCTTACTTTAAGAAAAGTGGCACTGTAACCGGAGAGCAGAGAGCTGGACTTACAGATTGGAAGTCAGTCTTCTTTTGGGCGCGGGGACGGCACTGCAGAAGTACGCAGGTTGTAGGTGTGTTGTGTAGGCCTTCGTCGTTGAAAGGATGATCCGGGCGTCGAGCTGCTGGCAGGCGTTGAGCTCCGAGCGAGCGTTGAGGGCAGGATGTCCGTGTTGCTCGATGTTTCTTTGGGTGGGGTCGGCAATAGAGCAACACGCCTCTGTTGGTCGGCAGGTTTCACCTCTTGGGAAGGTGCGGTACTGCTGTCGATGACGGTGGGCTGTATCGGGCGTCGAGGTGTTATACTTTCAACGATCGTTGGGAACTCTGTCGTGGTGTCAGAGGTCTGCAGTGCTCCGGGAACGTGTTGGTGACTTCTGGTTCCCTGGTGATATTCTTCTGTTCGCATTTGGATGGGAGTGGTAGGTTGGGATGACCACCCCGCGGCAGGCTCGAGGTTCCCGCGATATATTGCCCCTTTCAGCGTTTGAGCAATGAGTGCTACCCCCATGAAGCTCGGATGTAGTCCGTCCGCAGCAAGGAAACGTCTGGCTGGCAGTTGGTCGAATTCATAGTCGATGTATGACACCTTGCCCGGTTTCCGGCAGTACGTCTTGATTGTCTCATTAAAGTGACGAGCTTCCCTGTTGAAGCGGTGGACGAATTTCTCGTTGGAACGTTGTAGGCGCCTGTTGGTGGATCGTGGTGGCACACATGAGACAATTAGTCTGTCAAGTTCCGGGCGTCTTTGAAGAGTGTTATTTACCAGGCGGCGAAGGCGGCGAAGGGACTCATCCGGCCCGTACAGTTCCAATTCGCTCGTCCCCACGTGGAAAACGAGCGTGGTTACTGAGCGTGGCACATTTGCCAGCTCATCTTCAATATCGAAAGTGGATGCTCCGCGGATCGTTATGAATGCCGGTGTTGACTTGTCGTAGGGGTTGAAGTGTCGATGAAGGTATCTCGTTTGTGAATTTCCAATGATAGCTGTACTTGGTGCATGTTTAGGAAATTTCCGTGATACTTTTTCCGCTGGAGGTGCGCCGGTGGCCGGTCTGGAGTAGGCAGGCATGGTGGCGAAAATGGCCGTAGCGTTGCAATAAGTCAAGTAGATCCTCCAAGAGAACGGTAACAACGGAAGTGTTTAATTCGACAGTTTCGGCCAGAGTCTGGCCTTCATCAGGAGTCATGGTACATTCTGTTTGCGCTCACATTTATAGTATTTTGGGTAAAAAATGAGAGGGAAGGAAAAAAAAAAAAAAAAAAAAACAGAAAGAAAGAAAGAGTTTGAAAAACGAGAGAGGAAAGGATATCCAGAAAGTTCCAGGTTCCACTGTGCTTCGCGAGTGGCGTCGTCAGTGTGTATTTTCTTAGTATTGCGTTCAGTGCAGTTTGGTGGCGGTCCCTTTATTGTAGACGGGGCCTGGCTAAGGTAAGGGCTTGCGTGTCGCGAAAAATGCTTTTTTTATTATTATTTTTTATTTTTTATTTTTTAAAGACCGTCACTAATTCGGCGTCGGGGACAGCGTTCCGAGGCTCCAGGAAGTCGGCGCGGGAGAAAATGTTTCTTAAGGCGCTGTCTGTCGTTTTGAATGCTATTTTGCTCTGCGAATCCGCGTTTGGGGGTTTTAATTGTGTATGGGGTGGCCCTTCTATATGTCGGGCTTTGTTGTCGAAATGCGGGAAGGGTTTCCAAACTGCGAGAAAGGACGTTTGAAGTGATTGCTATTTTGTACTGGGAAACCGCGTTCGGGGCGTTTAGTTGTGTATGTGGATGTCGGGCTTTGTTGCCAAAATCGGGGAAGGGTTGCCAAAAGGCGAGAAGGGGCGTTTGAAGTGATTGCATTTTGTTCTGGGAATCCACGTTCGGGGCTTTTAGTTGTGCATGCGGTGACCCTTCGACAAGTCGGGCTTACAACTATTGTTCGGTTATTCAGAGAAATAGAAATAGACGACAGTGGTTCACTGAAACACGCAAAGATATTTGTAGTTGTCCAGTCCTCGTCGCCGCCACAGTGCCGCGAAATCTTGAACTGTTATGATTACAATTATAAACTTACATATACACACATACACCCCCATACATATGCGCATATGCATAAGTACATATACACATATAAATGCATATGTATATATTATAGTGCTTTGATTGCTGCAAGTGTACCCGGACTTTCATTTATGCCTTTTTCGAGGGTGTTAAATCGGTGTATGAGGTATGATTCACGTTGTTCACGTTCCCGGTTTGATTTAAATCCTGTTTCTAAAAGTGTGACTGACAATTTGTCGAAGGAGTGGCCGGGAAGGTTAAGGTGTTTTGATAGAGGTAGATTCGGCGCTGATTTCGCGTGGGCTCTGTGATTATTGAAACGAATCCTAAAGGGTGTTTCCGTTTGTCCGATGTATTGCATGCCGCACACGTTGCATTCAAGTAGATATACCACATTAGGGGAATCGCATGTTAGATTTCCTCGTATGTTAATTGAAAAGTTGGATTGTGTGCTGCTTGCCTTGCCTGTATCTCGCATCGCTTTGCATACAAAACATCGAGGCTTCAGACAAGGTCGGCATGAACTGTCGGAAGTTGAAGTATTGATTTGGGAGTTTACAAGTGTGTCTTTGAGGTTGCGTGTTCGTCGGTAAACGACGCCAGGAGCCGATGGGAATGCACGTTTTAGACGTTCACTTTGTTCCAGTATGTTGTAATGTCGTTTAAGGATTTTGTTAACGTTGGGGAAATTCGTGCTGTATGTTAAACATAGGTGTGTCTGTTGCAGGTTGTGTTGTGGTGGCCGCTTCATCAGAAGGTCATCACGCTGAAGTTTTCTAGCTTTTTGAATAGCGTCATCAATTACATGTGGAGGATATTTCTGTTTTTCGAGCACGAGTTTAAGCTTTTGTGAGCTCGCGTGGAAGTCAGTGTCTTTTGAGCAAATTCGCTTAAAACGGTGGGCCTGGCCGTATGGAATGCTGTTTTTACAATGGCGTGGATGATCACTTTGGTAATGGAGGTACTGTTGTCGATCTGTTGGTTTGCGGTAGAGGGTTGTGGAAAGTTTATCATCTTCTATTATTATGGTAACGTCAAGGAAATTTACGGTTACTTGTGAGTAGGTGTGTGTGAAGTGTATGTTTGGATGCACAGTATTGTAAGTATCGATAAAGTTTAGCAGTTCATCCTCGCTGTGAGTCCAAATAAGAAAAATATCGTCAATGTACCGCCTGTATAGGAGTGGTTTCAAGGGAGTTTGGGACAAAAATTCGGTTTCTAGTTCTCCCATAAAAATGTTAGCATAGTTTGGTGCGAGTTTGGTACCCATGGCGGTGCCGCTGATTTGTCGAAAGTACTCTTGGTTGAACTCGAATGAGTTCAGTTCTAATACAAGTCTTGTGAGGCTTGCGATGGCAGAGAAATCTGGGGTGTCAGGTTGTCTATGGTTTGTGTATGTGTTTTTTAATGCCGCTATGCCATCATCGTGGGGAATATTTGTATAAAGTGAAGACACATCAAGGGTAACTAAGTATGAGTGTTTCGGAATGCGCAGGTCTGCAATATCTCGAAGAAAATGTGAGGTGTCTTTTACGTACGACCCGAGAGTGCACGGAATGTGGCCTATTAATTTGTCTACGTACCCTGATATGGGCTCGGTTACTGTGCCTATACCTGAAATGATTGGTCGGCCTGGATTACCGGGTTTATGAATTTTTGGGAGTATGTAGAAGCGCCCTGGACGAGGGTGTACTGGCCGCATTAATTTGTGCTCACTGCGTGTTATTCTTCCCTCGTCCAACAGCTTCTTCAGTTCTGTTGCTACAATACGCGTGTATTTCTCTGTCGGGTCCCCTGGGAGGCGTTCGTAGAATTTTAAGTCGTTTAGTTGGCGGTATGCTTCTTGTAGGTAGTCGGTTGTATTTAGGACTACAATTGCCCCTCCTTTGTCAGCGGGCTTTATTATTATATCAGTCCTAGATGTTAGGTTTTGCATACTCTTTTTCTCGGATTTTGTCATGTTTTCCCGCTTTCCCTTCTGTCTGTGATACTCCTGTAATATATCTTTCTGGACCGCGTTAATATATAAGTCCAGACACTTGTCTCGATGACTTTTTGGTGTCCAATCGCTTGTTTGGTGGCGGGGAGTCTTTGGAATGTTAGACGGCTTGTCCAAGAAATATTCGTGCAGCCTCAATTTTCTAGCGAAGTTGTCGAGGTCTCGGAGTAAGTGAAACTCATCGAAAGATTTTCTAGTTGGGCAGAAGTTTAGTCCTTTAGATAATAGTTTTACTTCATCAGTTGACAAACTCGTGTCTGATAGGTTTATAATCGCAGCGTCGTAGTGAGTGTTGATAGGTGTTTTCTTGTTTGTGCCGTGAGTTTCCTCGTGGGTGAATGTGTTGTAGTCATACAGTGTAGCGTCTGGTAGTGTGGGGTTGGAAACATTGTCTCTTTTAAGTTTCTGTATTTTAGTTTTCTTGACCTCTTGGTATTTATTCTGTTCGAACTCTGTTAGTAGGGTGATTTCCTCGTTTGATAAGTGGTTGTTGTCGCGCAGAATGGCGTTGGTCATGTTGGTCAGTTTCTTTACTTGTTTTTCACTGTGGTTGATTGCAATTTCTGTTAGCTTGAGTGATGCTTCTAGAAGGACGTTTTGCCATGCGGCCCGGTTGTTTTCGTCGAGATTTGTGGCGGCAGGGGTGATGGAGAGTGTCATTCCTTTGGGGGCTATTCTAGCATTTAGGTACACTTGCAGCGTCGATCTATGCATTGCATGTCTGATTCGTTTATCCGTGAGTTTTCTTACTTTAAGAAAAGTGGCACTGTAACCGGAGAGCAGAGAGCTGGACTTACAGATTGGAAGTCAGTCTTCTTTTGGGCGCGGGGACGGCACTGCAGAAGTACGCAGGTTGTAGGTGTGTTGTGTAGGCCTTCGTCGTTGAAAGGATGATCCGGGCGTCGAGCTGCTGGCAGGCGTTGAGCTCCGAGCGAGCGTTGAGGGCAGGATGTCCGTGTTGCTCGATGTTTCTTTGGGTG
Organism: Rhipicephalus microplus; assembly: GCF_043290135.1. Taxonomy (NCBI): domain Eukaryota; kingdom Metazoa; phylum Arthropoda; class Arachnida; order Ixodida; family Ixodidae; genus Rhipicephalus; species Rhipicephalus microplus. Next base: position 154,818,660 of record NC_134710.1, read on the forward strand.
GGGTCGGCAATAGAGCAACACGCCTCTGTTGGTCGGCAGGTTTCACCTCTTGGGAAGGTGCGGTACTGCTGTCGATGACGGTGGGCTGTATCGGGCGTCGAGGTGTTATACTTTCAACGATCGTTGGGAACTCTGTCGTGGTGTCAGAGGTCTGCAGTGCTCCGGGAACGTGTTGGTGACTTCTGGTTCCCTGGTGATATTCTTCTGTTCGCATTTGGATGGGAGTGGTAGGTTGGGATGACCACCCCGCGGCAGGCTCGAGGTTCCCGCGATATATTGCCCCTTTCAGCGTTTGAGCAATGAGTGCTACCCCCATGAAGCTCGGATGTAGTCCGTCCGCAGCAAGGAAACGTCTGGCTGGCAGTTGGTCGAATTCATAGTCGATGTATGACACCTTGCCCGGTTTCCGGCAGTACGTCTTGATTGTCTCATTAAAGTGACGAGCTTCCCTGTTGAAGCGGTGGACGAATTTCTCGTTGGAACGTTGTAGGCGCCTGTTGGTGGATCGTGGTGGCACACATGAGACAATTAGTCTGTCAAGTTCCGGGCGTCTTTGAAGAGTGTTATTTACCAGGCGGCGAAGGCGGCGAAGGGACTCATCCGGCCCGTACAGTTCCAATTCGCTCGTCCCCACGTGGAAAACGAGCGTGGTTACTGAGCGTGGCACATTTGCCAGCTCATCTTCAATATCGAAAGTGGATGCTCCGCGGATCGTTATGAATGCCGGTGTTGACTTGTCGTAGGGGTTGAAGTGTCGATGAAGGTATCTCGTTTGTGAATTTCCAATGATAGCTGTACTTGGTGCATGTTTAGGAAATTTCCGTGATACTTTTTCCGCTGGAGGTGCGCCGGTGGCCGGTCTGGAGTAGGCAGGCATGGTGGCGAAAATGGCCGTAGCGTTGCAATAAGTCAAGTAGATCCTCCAAGAGAACGGTAACAACGGAAGTGTTTAATTCGACAGTTTCGGCCAGAGTCTGGCCTTCATCAGGAGTCATGGTACATTCTGTTTGCGCTCACATTTATAGTATTTTGGGTAAAAAATGAGAGGGAAGGAAAAAAAAAAAAAAAAAAAAAAAAAACAGAAAGAAAGAAAGAGTTTGAAAAACGAGAGAGGAAAGGATATCCAGAAAGTTCCAGGTTCCACTGTGCTTCGCGAGTGGCGTCGTCAGTGTGTATTTTCTTAGTATTGCGTTCAGTGCAGTTTGGTGGCGGTCCCTTTATTGTAGACGGGGCCTGGCTAAGGTAAGGGCTTGCGTGTCGCGAAAAATGCTTTTTTTATTATTATTTTTTATTTTTTATTTTTTAAAGACCGTCACTAATTCGGCGTCGGGGACAGCGTTCCGAGGCTCCAGGAAGTCGGCGCGGGAGAAAATGTTTCTTAAGGCGCTGTCTGTCGTTTTGAATGCTATTTTGCTCTGCGAATCCGCGTTTGGGGGTTTTAATTGTGTATGGGGTGGCCCTTCTATATGTCGGGCTTTGTTGTCGAAATGCGGGAAGGGTTTCCAAACTGCGAGAAAGGACGTTTGAAGTGATTGCTATTTTGTACTGGGAAACCGCGTTCGGGGCGTTTAGTTGTGTATGTGGATGTCGGGCTTTGTTGCCAAAATCGGGGAAGGGTTGCCAAAAGGCGAGAAGGGGCGTTTGAAGTGATTGCATTTTGTTCTGGGAATCCACGTTCGGGGCTTTTAGTTGTGCATGCGGTGACCCTTCGACAAGTCGGGCTTACAACTATTGTTCGGTTATTCAGAGAAATAGAAATAGACGACAGTGGTTCACTGAAACACGCAAAGATATTTGTAGTTGTCCAGTCCTCGTCGCCGCCACAGTGCCGCGAAATCTTGAACTGTTATGATTACAATTATAAACTTACATATACACACATACACCCCCATACATATGCGCATATGCATAAGTACATATACACATATAAATGCATATGTATATATTATAGTGCTTTGATTGCTGCAAGTGTACCCGGACTTTCATTTATGCCTTTTTCGAGGGTGTTAAATCGGTGTATGAGGTATGATTCACGTTGTTCACGTTCCCGGTTTGATTTAAATCCTGTTTCTAAAAGTGTGACTGACAATTTGTCGAAGGAGTGGCCGGGAAGGTTAAGGTGTTTTGATAGAGGTAGATTCGGCGCTGATTTCGCGTGGGCTCTGTGATTATTGAAACGAATCCTAAAGGGTGTTTCCGTTTGTCCGATGTATTGCATGCCGCACACGTTGCATTCAAGTAGATATACCACATTAGGGGAATCGCATGTTAGATTTCCTCGTATGTTAATTGAAAAGTTGGATTGTGTGCTGCTTGCCTTGCCTGTATCTCGCATCGCTTTGCATACAAAACATCGAGGCTTCAGACAAGGTCGGCATGAACTGTCGGAAGTTGAAGTATTGATTTGGGAGTTTACAAGTGTGTCTTTGAGGTTGCGTGTTCGTCGGTAAACGACGCCAGGAGCCGATGGGAATGCACGTTTTAGACGTTCACTTTGTTCCAGTATGTTGTAATGTCGTTTAAGGATTTTGTTAACGTTGGGGAAATTCGTGCTGTATGTTAAACATAGGTGTGTCTGTTGCAGGTTGTGTTGTGGTGGCCGCTTCATCAGAAGGTCATCACGCTGAAGTTTTCTAGCTTTTTGAATAGCGTCATCAATTACATGTGGAGGATATTTCTGTTTTTCGAGCACGAGTTTAAGCTTTTGTGAGCTCGCGTGGAAGTCAGTGTCTTTTGACACTGACTTCAGCACGAATTTCCCATACAGCACGAATTTCCCCAACGTTAACAAAATCCTTAAACGACATTACAACATACTGGAACAAAGTGAACGTCTAAAACGTGCATTCCCATCGGCTCCTGGCGTCGTTTACCGACGAACACGCAACCTCAAAGACACACTTGTAAACTCCCAAATCAATACTTCAACTTCCGACAGTTCATGCCGACCTTGTCTGAAGCCTCGATGTTTTGTATGCAAAGCGATGCGAGATACAGGCAAGGCAAGCAGCACACAATCCAACTTTTCAATTAACATACGAGGAAATCTAACATGCGATTCCCCTAATGTGGTATATCTACTTGAATGCAACGTGTGCGGCATGCAATACATCGGACAAACGGAAACACCCTTTAGGATTCGTTTCAATAATCACAGAGCCCACGCGAAATCAGCGCCGAATCTACCTCTATCAAAACACCTTAACCTTCCCGGCCACTCCTTCGACAAATTGTCAGTCACACTTTTAGAAACAGGATTTAAATCAAACCGGGAACGTGAACAACGTGAATCATACCTCATACACCGATTTAACACCCTCGAAAAAGGCATAAATGAAAGTCCGGGTACACTTGCAGCAATCAAAGCACTATAATATATACATATGCATTTATATGTGTATATGTACTTATGCATATGCGCATATGTATGGGGGTGTATGTGTGTATATGTAAGTTTATAATTGTAATCATAACAGTTCAAGATTTCGCGGCACTGTGGCGGCGACGAGGACTGGACAACTACAAATATCTTTGCGTGTTTCAGTGAACCACTGTCGTCTATTTCTATTTCTCTGAATAACCGAACAATAGTTGTAAGCCCGACTTGTCGAAGGGTCACCGCATGCACAACTAAAAGCCCCGAACGTGGATTCCCAGAACAAAATGCAATCACTTCAAACGCCCCTTCTCGCCTTTTGGCAACCCTTCCCCGATTTTGGCAACAAAGCCCGACATCCACATACACAACTAAACGCCCCGAACGCGGTTTCCCAGTACAAAATAGCAATCACTTCAAACGTCCTTTCTCGCAGTTTGGAAACCCTTCCCGCATTTCGACAACAAAGCCCGACATATAGAAGGGCCACCCCATACACAATTAAAACCCCCAAACGCGGATTCGCAGAGCAAAATAGCATTCAAAACGACAGACAGCGCCTTAAGAAACATTTTCTCCCGCGCCGACTTCCTGGAGCCTCGGAACGCTGTCCCCGACGCCGAATTAGTGACGGTCTTTAAAAAATAAAAAATAAAAAATATTAATAAAAAAAGCATTTTTCGCGACACGCAAGCCCTTACCTTAGCCAGGCCCCGTCTACAATAAAGGGACCGCCACCAAACTGCACTGAACGCAATACTAAGAAAATACACACTGACGACGCCACTCGCGAAGCACAGTGGAACCTGGAACTTTCTGGATATCCTTTCCTCTCTCGTTTTTCAAACTCTTTCTTTCTTTCTGTTTTTTTTTTTTTTTTTTTTTTTTTTCCCTTCTCTCTCATTTTTTACCCAAAATACTATAAATGTGAGCGCAAACAGAATGTACCATGACTCCTGATGAAGGCCAGACTCTGGCCGAAACTGTCGAATTAAACACTTCCGTTGTTACCGTTCTCTTGGAGGATCTACTTGACTTATATATATATATATATATATATATATATATATATATATATATATATATATATATATATATATATATATATAAATGCCGTAAACGAACAGGAAAAAGGTGTACGCCTCTACAAACCTGTTTATTTATCGACGTTTCATTCGGAGACCGATCTTCATGAATGAAGCTTGGTCTCCGATCAAAACGTCGACAAATAAACATTTTTGTAGAGGCGTACATTTTCTTCCTATCATTATATATGTATGTACATTTATATATATGTTTGTATATGATGTGTGTGTACCCAAGATGCAATCATTATTTGAACCAGAACAAAGTAGGAAAGTGCACCGATGAGCAAGACAAGCGCTACTCGCAACATAAATTAGTCGCAACTCGCACTGGTTTTGTGCATCAGTGTTCTTTTTTTCTTTGCCCTGTGTACTACGAACAACTAGCCGAAGATTGAATTTTTTTCATAGTCTTTCTAATTGTGGTCTTTTGTCATGTGCAGAGAGGTGCGATCCGGAAACAGAATTCAGTTGTGACGATGGCTGGTGCATTGATGAGAAACTGAAGTGCAACGGCCAGTTCAACTGCAAGTATCGCTACGACGAGGAGTCGTCAATCTGCCACGTCGGTGAGTCACCCCACGCGATGAGAACGCAGTACCTTTGCTTTGTCGTCCCTTGCACTCTCTCGCTTGATTTACCTGTCCTGCAAGCTTATTCCAGTTTTTATACTTGCAACAGACTCGCTGACCGAGCTGAGTACCTACTACGTATACTACGCACCCTTGCATCCCTCTCTTAGCTGTCGTCTACCTTTGCGTGTAGTAAAGTGAATCAAATTTTACAAATGCATAAGCATCAATGCGTTTTTAATAATACCACTCGAGTGCAGATTCTCTTTTCGACTCTCCAGCCCATAGCCATCATGGTTCACGCATCTATGTGTAACCGAACACAGGCGCAGGAGCGCCATATATTTTTCGCACCAGATTGCCGCATAGGCAGTGACTACGGCGACGGGGCCCGTCAGCGTAGTGTAATCGTAACAGTGAGGGGGCCCATCATAATGGCTATGCAACTATAGCGATGGGTCCCGTCATCGTGAAGCAATGACTATATGGTAGTGCGATGGTAAAAATGAGGGGTGCCGCTGCCTTAACTTTGTAGTAGTTTTAGAGAACACCGTCACGTGGTTGAGGTGGGCGTATAGTTGGTTGGCGCGCAGTTGGTGAAGTAGTCATGCTGCAGCTCATCAGTTCAAATCGGTTTTTTTTTACTTTTTTACGTTAATGCGTCAAGACTGAAGTTACTGTTCTTAAGGAGTCGTAATATTGTTTTTATACGAGAAAATCATGTCGCTGTCTGCGGTGTTTGTTAGACAGCCACTTGTCGATATCGTGGCGTAGTGTCGCTGGTGTGCGACATTGGTTTGAATCGTGTTCTTTTTTCTTTATTTTCTTCTTTCAGTATTAGATGAGCTATAGTTACTTTTTAATGATAATCATATTTATTCATCGAGGATAACTATCAACCTTCTTTTAAGCCCAACGGGAAGTGAAGGCATTCCCCTGATGATTTCCGATTGATAATACCCTGGGCTATCAGATTTCGTTGTACGCGTGCGAATTTCATAACTGTATTAGTAGCCACCCTTGGCGGGCTTTCCGTTCCTTTAAATTCATTCCCTTGCACCAACTCATCATTTGTTACGCATAATGTGATGTGCCCAAATCAATGTATTCCATGTATTTTTCGTTTCGCCGTATAAAAGGGGCATATGGGCTGATGCCCAACGTAGTGCAGGTCAACATATAGTGTGTTTTAACCATGAGGACTGTGTAATTGGACAGTATGTTTCAAAGGGTCCCAAAAGCACAATGCATAAATCTGCAATACTTGTGGCTCTAACGTCGGGAGTACTTCACCTGAAGTGACACACACGCACTTCGTGTGATTGAATCGGCTTCTTTAAACAAAGGGATATGCACGTTGCTTTCGTTTCGTGAGTGTGTGCTGTTGCGATGTAAACGTCCATAGACATGCGGGCTATCTAAGGTGTGGTACATAGTCGTACCGTGGTGCGCTCTCTATAGCTTTCATCCCCTCCTGAGACGACGCTTTTCCCACAGGAACGAGGCGTGTATTGTATCGTGTTCTCGGTAATTAAATACGAGCACGCTGAAGGCGTGTGGCTGACCGTTCTTCTGGTTGCTGTAATTTACAAGTGCTGGGCGGTGCGGCTGCGGGCTAGGGTAAACCACCAGCTGTAACCCAGTCGATGAAACTTACACGCACGAATGAACGTGCATGTAGCAGCGTCGATGTATTTTACCCTGAGGGGACGTATCCACAGGGAGTTTGAACGCCGTCACCTTGCGCAGCAGTAAATAAAAAACAATAAGAACTTCTTCAATCACTTCATTAAGGGCACAAACAGCAGCACTATGTCGGGGCCCGTCACTAAAAGCAGCGCTGTGAAGACGGGCCACTTCCCTATTACATCATTACGACTGTGTTGGCTCGATACTGTAGTGTCTGTGCACACGCTTTTAATGATGGTGGTGAAAACTTACTTTATTTGCAGTACTGCGGCGGATTTCGCGAGCGGGGCAGCTTAGACCAGGGCTTCGCGGTGGATGCCACTCAGCGAGCCGGTTCTCTCAGCGAGAATCTGGACTCAGCTGACCGTCCAGGTTCTCGCTGGCCAGCGCCTCCTCTCATCGCTCTACCGTAGGATGCTGCCTTTAAAAGAGGCAACATTGCTCGAAACAATATTGAAAGTGGAAAAAAAACAGAAAATTTTACTGGTCAATGAGATTAAAACCTGAAGTCACACCTCAACAACGTATTTACGCACTGCACCTCGAAAAATCCCCGCGGTAGGGCAATCTAACTACCGGCACAGTGACATATTTTTCCTGCAAAAAAAGCAAAATTACGACTCCTTGAGGGAGTAACGTCAATCCTGACGCATTAACGTGAAAAAAACACCAGCATGTTTGGAAAACGGAAATTTGAACAGTTGATCTTGCAGCGCTACTGCTTCTCCAACTGCGCATCAACCCAGTATACGCTGGCGGTGGCTAAAAAGACTACAAGTGTAGGGCAATTGGCCCCCTCATTTTCACCATTGCACTACACAGTGACGGGCCTCCGCACCATACAGTCATTGCTCTACGGTGACGGGGCTGGTCGCAATCGTTTCATCGCTATTATGGCGGGCCCCCTCACTGTTACGATTATTTATACACTATACGCTGACGGGACTTCTCACTCTAAATATTGTACTAAGCTGACGGGCCCAGTCTCCGCAGTCACTGCCTACAGTGTATATGCATTTCAAAGGGTAAAGAGAACATATGCGGAGCCCCGCCGCGGTCGTTTAGTGGCTAAGGTACTCGGCTGCTGACCCGAAGGTCGCGGGATCGAATCCCGGCTGTGGCGGCTGCATTTCCGATGGAGGCGGAAATGTTGTAGGCCCGTGTGCTTAGATTTGGGCGCACATTAAAGAACCCCAGGTGGTCTGAATTTCCGAAGGCTTCCACTACGGCGTCTCTCATTATTATATGGTGGTTTTGACACGTTAAAGCACACATCAATCAGAACATATGCGGAATACCAACTTTTTTATGATTACCCTTATTAGCATCCACAGTTGCAATCTATTGAGGATCGGTAATTACCTGTGCTACTTGTTTCACGAAAATGGCTTCACTGTATGCGAAAATTTGATATAAACAAATTTTGATGAATTTGTAACATTGTATCTGTGGCTATACTATACTTAAGTGCCTTCGTTACACCTGAAAATTTGTTACGTCCGTATTCGTTATACGGATGTCTGGCTGGACAGTCTGTAAAGTAAATATTTGTTTCCTTGCACAGTTTTGCTAAGACACGAAGAGACAAAAAAATACATAGGGGCCAAGCAGATGTATTCGCTGTTTTTTTTTTTGTGTTCGTATGGGCGGTAAGTAAACTAGTGGAACGCTTTTGAAGAGAGAGAGAAAAACCTTAAGGCGAGGATGTTAACGGTTTTCTACCATGCACTCAAGGAAGAAGATAAAGCCTCGAAATTACATGACCGAATGAAGCGTAAGAGAGACGCGAAGGAGAACTATAAGTCTACGAGTGCTTGTACAGATCGGTTGTAGTCTTGTGAAACTATGCAGTAACGTTTTCGCTGCTTTTCACGCCAGCGGACTTCACCATCACAACTCGAACAGGCGGGGTGACTATCTGTCACTACCACCTTCTAAAGGAAATGCCAGTGAAGAACACCTCACTCTCTAAGATGTTAGTGAAGAGCATCTCACTCTCTAGAAACAGCTTCCAATGCTATAGGTTTCATGTCCGCATCGAAGGTGACGACATCGATTTTGTCCGAATTACAAATGGGCTTCACATACCGATAATAGAAGCATTAAAAATGTTCAATAGCATCTTCGCTGTCAGAAGAGTGTGGCCGATATTGCAATCAGACATGTGCCAACTAGTTCTAGAGATGCCGCAACCGATCCACAACGCAGCCTTTAAACTACTTTTTTGCCGCACGTTCAACTCAGCTGCACTGCAATTCTTTATGTTGCAAGTGCGAGACGGGTGTGGGAATTTCGTCGTTGCATGCAGCGTCATGGCAGCACGCTCTACACTTCCGCAACACTCCTTGCTGATCTGCGCTGTGTCTTCACTATAAATGTCTTTCTTGTGCAATGTACGGAACCACGAAGTTTCAACAGACGGCAATATTCGAGAGTAGTAATCCCTGAACTAAACAGGCAAAGAAATAGCCGGAAAAATAGGGGGCTTAGGCAAAAATAAAGTTTCTGGTTAGCTGCCACCTTGTGACTCAATATTCAAATCAGCGAAAGTTTCAGACTTGGCGATGTTATTTATTTACTTATTTATTTATTTAGATAGGAAATCTTCCAGACAAAAGAGGCTAATTTAAGTGTATTTGCGAATGAGAAGCGGCATACTTTTAGCTAGGCTTCGTTCCGCAAGTTGGTTGTAATGTGAATTCAATAACCGCCGTAGTCTGTACAAGATGATCATGACCAAGCACGTTTGTCTTACGACGTCTCGTCGCAGAGCGTTACATGGTGTTCTTCGCTTTTTTTTTTTCCTATTGCAATTCCACCTCGCCGTGTAAATGAAGGGAAAAAAAGGCAACACAGAGGCGAAGTATAAGCAAGTGTTGCGTTCCTCACTTTTTCGTCGTCGGTACTGGTTCATTTGCTATCCGTGTAACTATCGCCATTTCTGGGTAGAATGAAAGAAAGTCAAAGCACTCGCATCTAGCTAATGACATGTACTTCGACACACGAGAGGTCGATATACCAGACAATCTTTTTTTCTCTCTCTCTTCTTAGTAGAGAGCTCAATACTGCCACACCTGCTGTTCGGTACAAGACGAAGCAGTCCATGATATTGGCACTGCAAATCGTAGTGTGATGTTAGTAATTTAGTGAAATAGCGCTAAATTAATTTCATATTATTCCACTAAGGAGTCGTCTCAACAACGAAGCTGAAACTTGACAGTGATTACATAGTCATATACATTTGGAAGATATACGATGCTCAGGCAAGTCTTTCTGGCTAGTCCATGGAGCATGTGACACCGCTGCGGCCTTACGAAGAAACTACTTGACTAAAAGTTTGTAAAAATAAATTTTGCATTAAGGGAAGAGCTGTTTATGAAGCGGCTGAGAAAATGTTCTGCGGGAAAATGATGCGCCTTTTGCGAAGGAAAAAAAAGCATAAAGCATATAGTATATGGTATATGGAGGCCTCTGTTTTATAGCTATATTTCACAGCGATTCGGAGCTATACGATTTGGTTAAGACACACCTGTATGCCAATTACCAAGTTCACCCTATAGTGAACAATTATTTTGTCAAATAGTTTGTTTAGTGTATGATTAAAGACAAATGAGCATTTTTCGATGCCCCAGCTAACTTTCATGTTTTTTTAAAAGTCGCAGTGAATGCCACTTTTATAGGTTCAAAGTGAACTACAAGCAAATTCAGAAAGTGGGAGTAATGTAACAGTAATAGGCGCGTATAACAGTAATGCGTTACGTTTGAGACTTAAAAAAATTGTCTCACTTGTACTACGTCACGCAAGGCTAGCAGCAGTGAAACTGAATTATTTTGAGGCCAAATTTATTTGCTACTATATATTTATTGCTAGGATTTAGCTAGTTTGTTTCTAGGCTGATTCTCAGCATAGAATGGTCCAAGTTAAATCATGTGCACCCAGAGTCATAGCAACGCCAGGGATGTTCACACTCCAGAGACAAATACCCGCACTGGAACGGAGCATTTGCCTTTCTCGTAGATCTATGGGCATGTCTTCGTTGGCGTAGGGTTTCCATCGTTTCGGTGGTCTTCTCGCACATGCCGTTGCCTTTCCCGTTCTTTAGTACTCTCTCGTTATACGTACTTGCTATCGCATCGCAACAATTTCTTGGGCAAACTGTTGCCTTCTTCAGTTTTAGTGGACTAGTGAAGAATAGAACAACTTCTATGTCACAGACTCGCTTATGATGAGGATAGTTTTTCGGTGACCATGGACATTATAAGGCAGGCTATGAGACATTCGCTCAAGGCTAATGAGGTGTAGGTAAATGTACATTTAACCTTGAAGAGTGAATTCTTTTCTGGGGTGGTGGTGGTAACCACTTTATTAATAACTCTGGCTAATTCGTAGCCTGGGCCTCGGCCACCTCTGAGGAAGACAGATTACCCTGTGTCCTCGCCGCCTCACGGTCCTGCTGGATAGTCCACAGTTGACCATGCGCGCTTTTTTTTTATTAGGTGGTTTTACGGCATACCATTTGTACACTGCAGAGAAACAACATTTGCAGAAGGTTACAGACCAACCTTCGACTCTGACGAAGGCCGCACCCACGGCCGAACCGTCAGTCTTTTCCGGAACATTTTTTTTTCCATGCTTGATATCTTCTTTTTAACTTTTACGTCCGGGTCCTGTGCTGGTTCTTCGCGTTATTCGAAGGTCACAGGTTTGGTTCCTGTCCACGGCAAGTTATCTTTTCACCCATTTTCTTTCTTCACATTTACATTACAATTCGAGCTAGTAGCTTCCCCTATACTTTCCTTGGCATTAATGTCTGTTATGTTAGATCTCATTAACATTGTGTCAAACATGGTAAAACGAGCCCTTAAGTATACACTTCTCTCTCTCTCTCTCACTCTATATATATATATATATATATATATATATATATATATATATATATATATATATATATATATATATATATATATATATATATATATATATATATATATATATATTTATATATATATATATATATATATATATATATATATATATATATATATAGTCCAGTAGATCCTCCGTGAGCGGTCACACAACGTGGTTTATTTCGACGTTTCGGCCTAGAGTCTGGCCTTCATCAGGATATATATATATATATATATATATATATATATATATATATATATATATATATATATATATATATATATATATACATATATATATATATATATATATATATATATATATATATATATATAATGAGTTTGTGTCCCTCAGACTTATACGTATTTTTTGCTGCTATCCCACAGGCACCAGCGTGACATTCTTTAGCATTGCCAAAAAGCGATGTCGTAACACGCTGTGCTTGCAACGAGCGAGAAGAACCGTGACGCGTGACGTCAGGCGAAAATGCTTAGGGCACGTGTGACGTAAATGACCGAGTCTGCTGGTCCCACCTCTTGCCTCCAGAAACGCAGTAGGCGTGCCGACTAGCATTGCAGCTTGATCGAAAAAAAGAAACTTTATTATAAGTCGTAATGACGCAACACGGTCAAGTGAAGCGTTAGCACAAAGCCTACTAAAGAGTCGAATTGGGTACCGAAGAAGACGCAAACGAAAAAGGAACCGATTAGAACGGCACGTCGAAGAAAGGAAGTCGTCAGGCGGAAAGTTTCTGCCATGGAGAGCGGGCGACCATCGACTTAAGTTTTCCGAGCCGTGAGTTTTTCGGCAATGCGAGAAGAGGATGTGCGAGTAGCCACAAAGCACAATGCTGCATGGACGTGGCGTGCACGAGCGCCTCAACCCGCATTTTTTTTTTCTTTCTTTTCACGCATTCTTGTCTGTGTCTGCGGTGCGAAAAGCACAGTTGGATGATGTCAAATAGGCTGTTCTATTCATTTGTGCCCACTCTTTGTTGGAATCAGGGAAGCGCAGCATATTCGGCGGTCACCAGACCAAAAAATATGGAAAGGGGTAATGCTCCACACATAGCAGTACATCAGAAAGCTAGAGAGACGCGTGGGTGGGTGAGGCAAAACGAGAAACGAATCTCGTGGCGGCAGCCGAGGCGACAAGGCATATTTTTGTTATTAGAAATAATATTTATTTTCTGCTCTTCGCCGTCACTCATGGTGGCCCGAAGGCGGCGGCGACGTTCTGGAACGGTGCTTGCTTGCCCGCAGAACGCCGCGACGCTGATGAGCGACCCTTGATGAGGGCAGCCAAACTGCTCCTTCGCCGACTGATGCTGAAGCGCGCAGATACCGCCCGCAGCGGCTACACGCACGCACATATGCGGGGACGCTCAATCGCGCACCGAGAGAAGAAAGCGCGGGGGAGGGGGAGCTTGAGGCCTCGCGATACGGCGCCAAGGAGCAGCAGCCACTGGCTGCTGGGCGACGGCGAGACAAAGAAGAAGAGCAGCGCCCAGCCGGAGGTTTCACGCGCTGGGCGCGCGCGACAGACGAAGCAAGAAGCCGGCGGGGAGAAATGTTCCCGGTCATTAGGAAAAATCGACGCGGGCGCTCGCAAAAGGCTATCGTCGAGCACGTTGCTACCATTGCCGCCAGTGTCGCCTCCCGGAACGCGGCAGCAAAGAGAAGCTGCGGAAATTGAATCCTCATTGAGAAGAAGCTTTTAGGTACTTTCTTCGTCGAACGGGGAGCAACAAGGGTGGAGAGAGGGCGTTGGTGCCTTATCGCGCTCGCCGGCTTTTCTACAAAGCGAGCGGTTCGCGACCTCGTTTGAGCGTCCCACGGGCCCCGACAACGACCGCCGTTGTCATGGACCGCAGGCGCTGCGCGAGACGCACTCGCTACCAACCACGTCTATTATCTCGTCGAAGTCTGCACCGTTGTATAAACGGCGCCGTGCCATTGCCTCCTCTGGCCCACTTTAAAAGTGAAATAGCGTAAAGTTTCATCAATGACTCCTCCGTTCAGCGAGGATCGTGTGTGTGCCCTTCCTTTTTCGGTGAAAGTGTGCTGGGCGCTAAAGTAAACTTACGCGAAATTGAGGGACAACACCGTGATAAAAACGCCACTAACAGACTGAGACCGCGTGGCTCAGTGATGCCGAATGTCACTCTCTCACTCTCTTCCAGAAAGCATTATTTGCAAAAAATATAGAGTTGAGGGTCCCGAGCTTGGAGGTGACGTACTGCTAATAAGGAACATGCCTTATTTTATTTATATGTAAGCATTGTAGTAACCCTGCATCTGCAAACGGACCTTCGAATAAATTATACATATACGCCAACGGTAGTATAGTTTGACACATTTATGCGGCCGCTTTCTCTACGAGAAATTTAGTCAATTTTCCGAGTTAACACAAACTAATTTTCGACTTTCATTTGTGTGTGTGTGTGTGTGTGTGTGTGAGTGTGTGTGTGTGTGTAAGTGTGTGCGTGTGTGCGTGCGTGTGTGTGCGTGCGTGTGTGCGTGTGTGTGTGCGTGCGTGTGTGCGTGTGTGTGTGTGTGTGGGTGCGTGCGTGCGTGTGCGTGCGTGTGTGTGTGTGTGTGCGTGCGTGTGTGTGTGTGCGTGCGTGTGCGTGCGTGCGTGTGTGTGTGTGTGTGTGCGTGTGTGTGTGGGTGCGTGCGTGTGTGTGCGTGTGCGTGCGTGCGTGTGGGTGTGGGTGCGTGCGTGTGTGTGTGCGTGTGTGTGTGTGTGTGGGTGGGTGCATGTTTGTGGGTGCGTGCGTGTGTGTGTGTGCGTGTATGTGCGTGTGTGTGTGTGTGCGTGTGTGTGTGTGTGTGTGTGTGTGTGTGTGTGTGTGTGTGTGTGTGTGTGTGTGTGTGTGTGTGATGAAGACCTGCTCTTAAGACGTAATGCTTGGTGTTTACGTGTGCTTTATATGTGAGCTGTGTATAGTGTACAATAGAGTACAGGGTTTAGACTAATCTTTAATAATGTATCCAGTGGTCATAGCTGGTTGTAACGCCGTAGCGGAAGCCGGCTTGCAGGAGGAGACGGAATCATACTTCATGAAGGAAAGCTGAGGAGAAGCCCTCGCAATGCGAGATGCAGAGTGTGGCGGAGGTCAAGTGCTTTTGCAGGGTGGTAGTGCGACTAGGAGGGCACGCCGGCATCTCGTGTCGTCTGCATCACCACTCGAATGACCGCGTTGTTGATATCCGGCTGGAGTTCTGATTCTGCATTTTTACGCAGCTGTTGAACTTCATAGATGAAGCTTATACAGTCAGAGTCGCTCTTCGTGGTTGCTAGTTTATTTTATATCACTTGAGGACGAAAGCGGTCGTTTTCGAAGCTCGTGACCACCTCTCCAAAAATTATTGGCACCGCAGCTTCGTTGTTTTCCTTCGACACTGTGCTTGCATGCTTTAGAGAAGGAAGCCTATAATTCTAAAACGAGAACGGCAGCGCCTACGGCTTTCAATGCGAGAGGCGACGTTGAGCCATTCTCGTGTACGATGGTCACAACTATTGGAGAGCACTACATGGTCCACTGTTTTCACTAGAGCTTGCCGAGTCAATAATTAAACGTGCTTGACACAGAAGCTGATTTATTGCTTGAGTTATCGCTTCCTGTTAACGTTTTACGTGCGGTAACCTCATCTTTGGCCAAGCTTTTTTTTTTATATGGTCGCAGTTAGCCTTCCCGCCCGCTGATGCGAACGATACTTGTGCGCATGTATCCTGACACACGCGGCAAAAAATTATTCAGAGGTACTTCATCTGGCTAAATAGCAAGACAAATTAAATAACATTTCACTGTTAAATTATGTTTTGTACCCCGAACTTACCGTATCTGCACAACACAACAGCCAATCGTTGTGATTATTTCGCCGATTCGTGCCGTTACTCTCTTACCTTCAGCGGATTAAACACGAAGTGCAAAGCTGCAAGTCTATTGTAGATTCACAATTTAAACCGTAATGATGCTACGAATGGCACACAGGCACTCTACAAGCGAGTATCGCAGCACGCTTGCTCATTATCAGCACAAAAGTTTCGCGTTTCCAACTGGTCTATCAGATGGCGGCAGCGGTGCTGCTCGACGCGTCCGAAATCGGCTCGCTTCCCTCTCGCTGGCGCCCTTCGCGCAGGCGCGAGCTGCCGTTGCGTGCCCAACATTGCGAGGAGGAGTCCTCTACTCTTCCGTACTTCCGGCTTTATAAAATGGGACGTAACGGCCTCTTCTCAGTTTATTCCTTCCTCCATGCTGATTGTGAACCTGGACATGTCCATATTATTTGGTATGCATCTGCTTCGATCACTGTAACGGAGCAGTATGGACGTCCAGCCACGGCCGGGCTAGACCACTGGTAGGTGTTCTGTGGCTAGACTGCACCTGCGCTAGAGCACGCTCGCTTCTTACGGCCTCCGCATCGGGTGCAGTTCATGCCTCTCGCTGCTGCTTTGAGGGGGGCGCTGTGACCCTGACCTTCCTCCGCCGCTCCGTGCAGCGCGTGCAACTCCAGAACATGACGTTAGTTATAGCGCGAGAACTGAACGCAGAGACAAGAAGGACGCGAAGGACACGAGGCACTCGTGTCATTCGTGTCCGTCTTGTCTCTGTGTCGTCATTCTGTTCTCGCTTTATAACTATCATCATGTCATACCAACTAGCCCAAGCTGCCACACTTCCAGCACATAAGTTCGAGCGCGCTTCTCCACCACCGCAAGCTGAAAAACAAGTTGCTTAATATTTGAAGACGCACAGACGGTTTATGGCATTGCTCATACTTGATTACGCTAAGCTTGGAAACATTTACCTCTGAAAAGCGCACTTTGCTAGTAGTGTTACAAGTCCCGAAATGAGTGCATGATCGTGGCCTCTTTGTGACAGAAAGCGCCATATCACACACCCCTTGCAAGTTCGTCTGGGTACGCAGCATGCTTTCTTCCGTCACATTCTATTCGATGAAGAAAAAAAACACTGCCTTTTTCTCTCCTTTCTGTGCATCTGTTGGAATTTTTTAATACATGTGTGGTGCTTTTTTCGCGAAAATATTGGGTCATCTTTTTCTCTTCTTTCAGCAATCGTGGCACCTTCTCGCATATTTAACGATGGTGCGGCACTTGGTAGCGCAATCATCTTATCAAAGTCTGGTATCGACCCGCATGATGAGCGTCGCTGTTTATTGTTTGCGTGCAAACACTTACTGCTTCTTGTTCAGTGAAAGCGCCTTGTGAAATTGCAACATCCAGATCTGTTTTGTTGATCTCCACTTTTCGCTTCCTTTATGTTTAACGAAGGGGCGAAGCGCATGAAGCCCGATCTTTGCGAGGATTTTATGCAATTGGAATAAAGTAGGAAGGATAGTCCTCGAAAAGAGAAGGTGCTTAGTCAGGAATAAGTTTTCTGATGCGGAACGCAGGCACATAGTCTTCATCGCGCAACTGTCTACTACATACGACTGTCGATGCAGGCTTATCGTTGATGATGAGGTTGTCTCTCCCAATATTATTTTCTCAATTGGCGCACAGCTCAGTATTGTTTAGGAATCGGTGAGAAGAAACACCGTGTGTTTTCCCGAATGGGACTTGCAATACAGAACCACGGCAATCGAGTGGCCATGACAGAACACAGGAATACACCTTCACAGAGCTAATGTATATCCATGTGCGTAATGCGCGTACTGAAGGTGGTGCGACCGCCTTCTCGACTCGAGATATCACTGTAGACTGAGCTCTGACAAATTTTTTTAGAAAAAAGCTGCTTATGTATACTTGCCGAAAAGTTGCAATGTTAATGTTGTCAGTTTCAATTTCTAAACATGTTCTTCTACGAACTCCAAGGATAGCACAGAATTGATTTGCACTAGAGTTTAAGTTCGGGAGCAAGCAGCTTGCGAGCGTAAGCAGCTGCGTACTTCGTTCGCATCATGGACGTGGCTTGCAGTACAAAGGAATGCAAAAGAGCTTGGGGTCTCCAGATTCAATATTTTCAGGTGATGTTAGCACCTTGACAATGCACACAATGACTCTCTGTGCGTGCCGTCCAAAGGGGTTATTTAGCAGCAAGCGCCCTCTCTTTTAAAGACGATAGTCTTTCTTGGGGACCTTCGACACCAAAGTTTTGGTCTGTCTGTCTGTCTGTCTGTCTGTCTGTCTGTCTGTCTGTCTGTCTGTCTGTCTGTCTGTCTGTCTGTCTGTCTGTCTGTCTGTAAATTTATCTGTTTGTCCGCGGTAACGATACCCCAAACGGCACTAAACGATACTTCAAAGGGCCAACCCCATCCGCAGCTCCCACCAATATTGCTTAAAGGAGCACAGACATCAAGTTTCAAGCTCGAGATGTGCCCATCATTCGAACGCTTGGTATACATAGGTCTTCTTGGCCAAGTTTGAACGGCATCCATCGCATGGGAGTTATTTTAATTCGATCTTAAACAGTGTAGAAAAGCTAAAAAGAAAAAAACGGAAAATAAACTGCCCAGCGACATCGACACTAGTGCTACGTGTTTGGTGTGATACATTGCGCAAATACCAACCTGGGTGACGATGCCCTAGTAGCAATGACGTGTACGATCTGAGTGTTTTTATCGTCACGCCGACTGGCGCCGAAGCGCAGAAACGCACTCGCTCGTCGCGTCTGATCTTTGTCGCACCGGTTTGAATGATTTCGCGAATTTATCAAGATAAAAACCACCTTTAAAAGAACGGTGAAAGAAAAGAGCATGATTAAACAAGTGCTTGTCGGTCAGCATGTCGGGGATTTGTTGTGAGTTGCAGGCGAGCTGCAGCCATCTAGTTTGAAGCACGGAAAAGGCGCAATGAGGGTGTCTTTTCATATCACGTATAAGTTACACATCAACACAACCACAAGCTATCAAAAATGGAATAGCGTATTGTCAGATATCATAACTAACAAGTTACACGCAAGTATCGTTGAATATTAGTTCATCTATAGACTGTGCGTATACGTAAAAGAGATGTTAACCGCTACACTGCAGGCTGGATAGGTGGGGCCACATGGAGGCGCAAAAAAGAACCTAGCAAGCAGGAAACGTATTCTATTTTTCCGCTGATGCTCATTCGTGATAACTATATTGCATTGACCCCTCTGCGTATGTCTGAATGCTTTGCACGCCAAAACACACCAATATAGCTAACTGAGACACACGAGCGAACATGACGTCACTCTTTTCTGTTGTGAAGTGGTCAGCTGTAGCGTGATCTGCAGGTGACCGCGAGTTGGCGCCACTGCTGGTGCTCCCAGCGCTGATAATGGCGGGATTGCGGACCGTTTTGATTAGTGCTAGATACCAGTGATATCAATAAATAAAAGTGATAGTTATTCATCCCCCAGTTGCGTTTTAGGTCGCGAATCGCTGCTACGCGGTCTATAGCTAATCGCTGACGCAAAAATCTTGGCATGAGTGAATTTGATGTCAGTGCTCCTTTAAGTTTCAGCGTTCGTACTTGTTCGATTTCCAATCAAAAAGCAATTATTGCGCATATCTGAGGCATCATAACAACACGTCAATATTTTGTATGTGTATCTGTATATCAGAGAAGGCACACACAAGTAATTCTAAAAACCGTTGCGTTTATTACGCTGTGCTGACAGTACAACGTGATCCTCAAAAAGACAAGTTTTTGCAACACTTTGCTAAGACGACACGGTGGTGGCGCCTGCCCTTCGCTTTGCGTTCTACACCTTATCACCTCCGAGAGAGGAGCGCATCCTTTTCCGCGGGCGCGCACGCCTTCCTTCATTTTCGAAGATAAATGCCAGATGGTGCTCGTGTCTAACGTTCCTCGATGCGCTCGCCCGCCTTCGCTGCACGGATCGAGACTCTCTAACGCAGTGCTTGTAGAATACAATTCACCGATTTTCTCGCGCAGAACATCAAATGAACGTTTTGTTCACTCTCTCTACGCGCAAGACTATCTTCTTTCGACGACATTTGCAGTGAACATGCAGATACGGGGCCCTTTTTTTTATTTTCTCCTTGTACGCAGTTTTCTTTAACCATTAGATATACAAGACACCTATGTGTTTCAGAGTTGTCAGGCTGCGGACCGCAGCTTTTAGCTCTGAAAAACACCCCGAATCTATTTGGAAAAATAAAGAAAAAATAGAAAATAGCTAGTAAACGGAAGGTGCACTGGTGAGGGATCTCTCTTAATTGCGATGTCATTGTCCAATAAGACCAAAGGCCAAACGTATTTTGGGCTCTGTGCTTGCAGAACAGGTGCGGCATTGTTTTTCTGTCTCTCTGATCGTTGCCAGTGGTTTATGCTTCCTGAATGTGTGCTTCTAATTAGCCGATTCTTCCGCACTTTTACTGAGTTTCAGCTTGTTATTTTCATGAGAACATTAAGCGGAAAGTCGTCTGGTAAGATGAGTTTTTTTAAGAAGATGTTTCTAGCTCTATCCCTGATTTCTTTAATAATCCACCTCTCCCTCTTTGTCCAAAACCCCCATTTCACGATTTCGCATCGACAAACTCCTTTGTGCCGTGTGTGCGGCGCAGAAGATGCAAGGTCAGGGTCGCTGCACACCTACCGCCGTCGGGGGGGCGAAACATGCCCAGAAACTCTCCCATTGTATTCGCGACAGGTGAGAAGGCCGTAAAGAAAAAAGCGTGCACAAGGGCAGTCTAGCCTGGCTTTGATCCAGCCAGAGTTTCCTAAAATAATTAGAGGGGCCTCTGGCGCTGCGATCGTTCAGCGACCATGAGAATTGTGGATATGAGTGTATGACATCTATGTATGACATGGTGAATCGCACTTGTGGCTTCGTTTATTGCAGTGTGTTTGTTTTGCTTCGAATGAAAAACGAACCGCTTTGAAATTCGCGAGCTAATTTATAACGGTGATTCTAGAAAGAGAAGATGGTGAAGCGTAACTGCCGAACGTTTGCCGATTGTTGTTTTGTGATAACGCAGCTTCAAGCCACGCGAATTCAGAATGAACGTACAGTACGAAGACTAGGCAAATCCTTGTCATATATATCCATAACTCCCATGCTCGCTGAAGCGCCATGTCTTGTAGCTCCCATAGACACTAGCGCCACAGTTCCCTCTAGTGTATATTTAGGAAACTCTATGCATGCAACATCTAGTGGTAAATTCTACCATCTCCATGTTGACACCGTAGCTGGCATAAGAGCCACCCTGTCTCAAAACCTCTTAAGCAAGACTTCCACTGCCCTAGCAAGGTGAAGGGCGAAGACACAGACACGAGGTGGGATAAGAGCGCGTGTGCTCAGCCATATAAGATTTTTACGCACATGGAGTGAGCTGAAGGGTTGAGGTGGAATAGAGACGGAAGAAACGTCTATATTAAGAGGGCAGCGTTCCTGCTGGTCAGCAGCAATGCTGTGAGAGTTCGCAGCATGGCCTTGAAGCCAGTGTACCCTGACGCAAGTAGCTGTTTTTGCCTTGCAAATTTCCATCGCTTTGTAAGCATTCTTGAGTTCTTGGATAGCCACTAAATAATCAGTGATGTCTAGTAGGATTATCGGCCGCATAGAGGTGATATCTTGCATAGTGTCGTGGATGGCTTGAAGTTCCATCACTATAGCCGGATACAACTTAAGAAGTCCGGAGAAGCCCCGCCCAGACGACTGAAGCACGGGAGCTGATGGCCTCCGCCACTGGAAAAATAGTGCCGCTCGTGCATTCGGCAATATTTTTCAAAGGATGTGCCCACCACCGGTCCAGCTCAAGACGTCAATTGAGAGAGCGTGCCCATTTGTGCAGGCTTGTGTGCATCTTATTTTGAGGAGAAAATGCCGCGGACTTTTAAAATTGTATCCGACTGTAGAGCACTCGCTTCTATAGATTATTAACTCCTGTGATGCACTGATGTAAGTGTGCAGTGCTGAGAAATGATGTCCTCCCGACGTCTAGTCAGGCAACTTCAGCTGTGGTCTGCATGTCCATGTTGGTAGAGCAGAGTCATGTACTCAATATGACTCATGGGGCTCATGCCATCTCAATAAAAAAAACAAGTGCACAAAACGTCTACGCTTAGCCGGTCTCTTGGTTTTTGGATATTTACTCGTTTTTTATTTGTGTCAGCGCCACGACACTTGCTCGTAGCCATCGAACTATGCTGCATACTCGAATGCGTGCAGTGTCTTTTGCGCCGATTCTGGAGCCCTTTCTCATTTTACTGTCGTTATCGAACTTTCCCTTGCGTGGTAATTCGTTAAATATTCTCAAAAATGCAAATATGAGGTTGCTTTGCGTATCGCGGCTTGTACGTACGAGTGATTCGAAAGTTCTCTCGGGTGCTTGACTTGCATATCATGAGATTGATTTATGTGCATTTGAGATTCTAACAACTATCGCCCCACCGTTATAGATGCCAAATGCTTTAGAACTGGCATTTATGTAACTGACAATATTTTTGCGTATTCTGTGTTCGTTTTGCTAAATTATTCAAAAGTTACTTGTATTATCATTTGATTGTTACGACAACTGCTTTGCTTGCTGTCCTTCTTTTTATCCGGTACCTTACCTATACTCATAAGCGTGCGCGAGGTTCCCCTTCAGAAGGGCTAAGGTTTATTGCAGTGAACTTTGGTGCAATGAACCAATGAATTGATTGGAGTGTCCCCCCCTCTCCCCTATGAAGCCAATGTAAGACGCAGACTTTACCTGCACTCTTAGGTGACTGAGGGGAGGGGGGGCGCACGCCTAAGCTGACTAAGCCTATGCCACTGTATTGTTGTTTTTTTTCGTCTGCTTAATGAAGCATATCTTTTGTAACCTGCTGCCAAAGTAGGTTTTCTGCTTTATTCTCGTTTTGTGATTGTCTACGTCAATAAAACTAATTACATATTGTCGTGTAGCTGGCACGGCGACATGTGAAAGTAACCACGCTACACCACTGTACGATCCATAACAATAACCCAGTTTAATCAGCGAGTATCGTTTATATACACACAAGCGCAGTGGCGCCATCTATTGTGAGTCCAATGACTCAGAAGGCCAACTGGTGTAAACGCACAACACTACACATATCTACACTGCACTTCAGTTTGAGAGAAGGGAATAAAAGGATAGGATTAAAAGGTAGAGAGATAGAGAGAGAGGAAGGAGAGGGCGAGGCGCAGGTAAAGGGAGCGATGGAAGTAAGGAGAAGACCGGAAAGTTGGACACGGTTGCAGGAGTCAGAGGACAGGGCACCACTGGCGAGAGCTTTTGTCGGCGACAGGAGATGGCGTAGGGCTAATCCAGTCAGCCAGAGCTACGCTGTCGTCGTCGTCGGGGACTTTGCATTTCCCGTTCTCTCGTCGTAGGTACTCGGGCTCTGTGACTCGTCTCCATCGCATCGAAGCCATTTGTGGGGCTAACGGTTGCTTTCATCTTATTTAGTGAAAGTTGAGTGGGGGAGGTTTTACTAAATTTCTGTCAATCATACCCGTTTATGACGATGATAGTTTCCTGGTAGACTGCACAAAGCTTTTCGGCAGATGTCCGTTTGTTTCCTCTAGCTACTGCTTTCATTATCTTTGCAAGACAAGTGGTGAGTAGTGGGGTTTACCCCTTTTCCTTGGCGCATACCCTTTTATGATCATGATAGATTCTTTGGTGCGGGTTGAACATGGACCGATCTGCTCAACACCTTCGCCGTTAAAACTACTGAATGCATAGCGTGTAAAGAGCTGTCATGTCAGAGCAATTCCAATAAGTTTTTTTTTTTTGAGCGAGAAAGAGAGATATTTCGGCATACTAACAGAAATATGATCGAAATTAAACAAAGTTGGTAGCAGCGAAGAATTTTTTCAATAAACATTTCCGTGAACAGGTGTTTGCTACGACATTATATAGATATAGAATAACAAATTTGCGAATGTATCAAAGTATCTTAAGGCAGAATTTAAAAGTATCTAATCGTATGCAGGGATTACTGTAGTAAGTTGAGTTGAATAAACTTTATTTGTCCAGCGGTAGTGCCCAGGGCTAGAGGCTGCCAGACATCGCCTGTTCGATGAACATCTTACTGTATATGCATCTTGCTGTATCTGCATCTTGTATATGCTTCAGAAATACTTCTTCCACGAGAATCTTGTAACATATCGCGATGCAGTTTATGAGTGTTTTTGCCCAGCCCAGGGTTTAGAGCTTTGATTGTGCGCATTTTATTGCGGTTGTCTCAAACTGCCGCATCTGTGTCAAAACCGGTCGTTGAAATTGTGCCTGGTACAGAATTCGTGGCTGCAAAACTGCGCGTCGAGCGGTGTCAGTGCGAGATGCCGCTGCATTTGATGTAATGCGACGAACAGCGGGGACTGTTTTTGTCGAACTCTGTCTGACATTAACAAGCAAGTGCTCAACCTCGTCGAAACACAGTACTGCACCTTGTCACGTTCCAAATTGTGGTTAGAATGTTTTCTTAATAACCTTTAGCTTCTTTTCTTCCTGCTTTCAAATAGACGTCCCCAACAAAAGAGCTGGTTTTTTCCTCTTTTCTTGTGTTTGTTTTCTTCAACAGAGGAGGAGGTAGAGGAAGGAAAGGCAGGAAAGTCAACCAGGCGAGCGTCCGGTTTGCTATCCTACACCGGTAGAAGGAGATTGAGGGATAAAAGAGAGAGATAAAAAGAACAAAACATAAAAAAATTAGGTGACCTTAAGCTAGACTGCTGCGTAGTTCGATAGTAGTGGACGCAGGTCATCAGGCGTCTCACGTTCCACTGTAGGTCGTCGGTTCATGGTTCAACAGAGTTGTCTTCACCAGCATGGTGACTGTTCAGGCAGTCTCGTGGGATCGCGAAAGAAGTGGATTCTTTTCTTATGGTATACCATTATATAGATCACTTAGCAACGCTGGTTGAACTTCTTGAAAGCTCCGCTATTGAATCGAATTACCATCGTACTTTCTAACTGTTAAATTCGAAGCATTTCTTTGCGTATACTCCACTTTGAGCGTCTATCTATCTATCTATCTATCTATCTATCTATCTATCTATCTATCTATCTATTTATCTATCTATCTAGCCGCTTACGTCTCGGGGCTCTCATGATCACGACCTTAACTTGGGGCAAACCAAAATCAGGGTGGCAGGGTAAAATTGTTTGACGAATACGACTCGTTAGTCATGACATGAATAATAGCGCAATCCAGTGGCATACGTCGTCAAATACTTTCCGAAAAAAAAATCGGGAGATCTGAAGTACCCAGGAATCGATGTTATGCGAAGCATGCGGAGGGAAGGTGACCGTGATGCAATTTTCTTTATTGAGCGACACGTCATAAAATGACGCTAAATATGTTTACAAATGCTGCACGTACATACATATGTTGAAGAGTTGCAAATGTTTATATAACCAGCTGTTTCAACTTGCGCAACCATGCCAACTGGAACATGCGTATTAGCAACACCAGAAGCTGATACGAAGCGCTGATGCTCGTGAGGATGCTGGCCCTGGCCACTGCTACAAAAATCAACTTCAGCGCATGGCAACTAACCAAAACTGACGTTAACCCGACGTGACGGCTGTATCAAAGTATATAGTACATAGGTAATGCTTATAAAATTGGGTAGGTATCACTGCAATCACTATTGACGTTTCACGAAGATTGGCATCTATTTAAAAAGTAGTTCCGAGACCTGGCGTAGCTCAGTGGTAAAATACTTCATTTCCACGCAGAATGCTTGGGTTTGATTACAGCTGGGACCCTGACATTTATCCTTTGCATCCGTATGGTCAACGCTATGTCGGGTATTTCTTAACGCACGCACGTTAAAATTGCCCATGTGTGCTCTCGTTGTTCCTGAGTAGATACTAAGTGTCAATCACCTGTGGCACATACCCGCATACCAGCGGCACATACCCACTCGTGGGTATGTGCCACTGTCTGGCGAGAAGTGTTTGACGACGTACGCCACGGGAATGTGACATTATTCATGTCTTGACCAGCGCGTCATATTCGTCAAACTATCTTACCCTCTCATTCTAATTTTGGTTCACGCCAAGTTAAGAGGGTGACCACGAGAGCCCCCAAACGTAAGCAGATAGATAGATAGATAGATAGATAGATAGATAGATAGATAGATAGATAGATAGATAGATAGATAGATAGATAGATAGATAGATAGATAGATAGATAGATAGATAGATAGATAGATAGATAGATAGATAGATAGATAGATAGATAGATAGATAGATAGATAGATAGATAGATAGATAGATAGATAGATAGATAGATAGATAGATAGATAGATAGATAGATAGATAGATAGATAGATAGATAGATAGATAGATAGATAGATAGATAGATAGATAGATAGATAGATAGATAGATAGATAGATAGATAGATAGATAGATAGATAGATAGATAGATAGATAGATAGATAGATAGATAGATAGATTCGCATTTAACAGTGGCACAGGCGGGTATGGGCCACAGGTGTTTGACACTTTATATCTACCCGGGGACGGCGAGAAGACATGTGCACGTGGGTAATTTTTAAATTTGATCGTTAAGAGAAAGCAGACATCGTCAGCTTGGCTGGACGAAGACAAAGAATAAATGGCATTGTTCCAGCGGGAATCGTTCCCTAACATTCTGCGTTGCAACGAAGTATTCTACCACAGGGCCACGTCAGGTCGCGGGACTGCCTAGCAAATAGACGCTGATGTTCGTGAAACGCCAATTTTGATTGAAGTGTTGGCTTTCCAATTTTACAAAGATTACATGTGTAGCGCTACGATACAGCCGTTACGTCGGGTTAACATCAGTTGTAGTTATATGTCATCCGCCTAAGTTTATGTATATAGCACTGTCCCGGGCTAGCATCCCCGCGAGCGCGCAGCGCTTTATATCAGCTTATCAATTCTCGTGCGTGTAATATCCATGTTGCTGTTGGCATCGTTACGCAACTGTAAGCAACTGGTGCTATAAACATGTGCGCCTCTTTAACATATGTTTATGCGTGCATTTGTACATATCTTTATAGCAACTTCCTAACGTATCGCTCAATAAACAATTACAACATATATCATCTTGCATATGCATGCCTCGCATAACATTGATTCCCGAAGTACGTGGGACTTGCCAATTTTTTTTTTACTTACGTTGATATATATTGCGTAAAAGGTGTATAAACTTATGTTCAAATGTCATTTCTAATATTTCTATTATATTTTTGCCTCTTATAATATTAGTAGCTCGTGTGTGACCAACAATCGAGTAACATCAACGCTTTCACTTCCAGGTAGGATCTCTACAGTGGCGCGTGATTCCTCAGAGAGCCGACTCTCAGGAGGGACACTGTTCTGTACAAAATTACGCAATAAAACAACACAAGAAATATCCACACGAGGAGAAAATATTCAATTTTTGCCCCCCCCCTCCCCCCCGCAGGATTTGGCGTGTCTACTTGATCGGCTTCTCGCTGATTAAGCCAAATTTGTCTGTGCGGGTTGTGGGCAAATTCCGAAAAGCCTGTGATAGTAAATTGGGAAAGATTCGCACGATAGCATTCTCTGCCGCTGATTGGGTCCGAGAATGTTACGTAACACTGAGCACAGCCAAAGCCAGACTGCCTAAATGTGTGGCATATGAACGAGTGTCATGTGGCAAAAACGCACTCTGACCTCTTCCCAAAGCAAAAAAAAAAAAGATGCCCTGCTGTGTAGGTGCACGTGTTCGAAGTTTTGCACAACGCGACGCACAGCACGAATGATATTGTCTTGTTATGTTACTGCGAAGTCAAACTACAAAGAAAAAACTTTTGGAGGGAAGAAAGAAAGAGAGAGTGCTTGCGTGTTTGCTGGTGTGCAGCATGAGATGAAATATGACTTAACACATCCATCGCGTCAGACAAAGCCTAGCTAAATATACACTGCAAGAACTGCCTTGTATCTGGAGTCTCCTGCAGTAAATTCTCGAATTTCCACATCATGATTTTTCTTGGGCGTCTTAACGGTTTTGCTTTTTGGGGAAGGGAGAAAAGAGCTTGTCTTTCTATTTTTAACTTGCCACTGAGCATCCGATTTATATGGAGGCCCGTGTAGCTGAGGCGCGAGGAGTCTTTCGATTTTATTGAACTTCTTGAATCTAAAATGTTTCATAGGACAAGAATTTCTGGACCGTATATCAGGCCCATAGCTGCCATAGACGGCAACGCGACCTTTTCTGAAGCTGCCGAAGTCGTCCGTCATCGGCGGCTTCTTGCGATCGCTCTCAGCCTTCACGAGATTGCGCAATCAGTGCGCACTATTTAAGTCGGCCTATTATTACCACGCAGGACAAAAAAACAAAACAAAGTGCGCATCTGGTTGACCTTCTCACCTGCACTTTTTGTGTGTTTTTTTCACTGCAAGCATGTTCCGCTCTGCCGATTCATGGACTCCTTTTCAACAACACTCTTAATGATACAGTAAACTATAATAGTTCAAGATGGTTACATAAATCGTGCGGCGTGTTCAACGCAGGCTCGAATGTCGGCGTGGTTCTCTCGATGAAGCACATGGTGGTGATCCTGGTGGTGTTCTCGGCCTTGGTTGTTGGGATGTGCGCCTCTATCGGCATAACCTGCCACAACAAGATCCAGGAGCGTCGGCGCCGGGAGCGCGAGTACAAGCTGCGGCGCTCCAAGGAGGCTTCCGTCGAGGTAAGTCAACTGCGAAGAGACCTATCTCCACTCTCTTCCGGCAGAGTAGGAACAGCACTATATACTCTCTTAATGTTCAAAAACATTCGTCGCTGTACATAGGAAACATTTTAGTAGTTCCTCTATTAAATCACAGTGAAAAACCCTACGTTCTGGTTCTTACGGTGAAACATATAAATAACAAAAGTCAGCTGGTAAAGTATAATTAGGCTGAACGTTTTTTTTTGAAAAATATTAACAATGAAAATGGATAGCTTCTTGTTTGATTATGGGTCTACGATGCATGCCAGTGCAACTAGTGTGTGTGTGTGTGTGTGTGTGTGTGTGTGTGTGTGTGTGTGTGTGTGTGTGTGTGTGTGTGTGTGTGTGTGTGTGTGTGCGTGCGCGTGCGTGTGTGTGTGTGTGTGTGTGTGTGTGCGTGTGTGCGTGTGTGCGTGCGTGTGTGTGTGTGTGTGTGTGTGTGTGTGTGTGTGTGTGTGTGTGTGTGTTTTGGCTGCTCTTCGCGCAAAACATTCGGCTGAAGTTACCATTTTGAGAGCGGCAAAACACTGTTGCGGTATTTGATTCAGCTATAGCTCAATGATCTCGTCTGATCATAAAGCATTCAAAAAATCACTAACGAAGTTCACTGTATTTTCATTGGTGCAGTTCATCGTGCCCTCTATCTCTGCTGTGGAACCTCGAATATACGATTTTGCAAGATACGTTTTCGGCCTAATATGTTTTGTATTGTTTCTCATCCTGGCCTACGACCGTTATAAATAATGCAACTTTAGGGGTTAAGTACAATCACATTTCTGCCCAAAATTGCACAATACGACTTCGAAAGTAGATCTTGACTGATATATTTAGGAATGCTGCGTTTATTCTTCAACATTAGCTCGAATCGCGTTCCAACAAGCCACATTATGCCTGCGGCAGAGCTACTGATGTCACAGCAGCATCGGCTTTGCGAGAAAAAATTGTTGCCAGGCATGGCTGCCACGTGCCTTGATAATCATGATGAGTCAGGTGATGCACCACGCCATCTAGCGAATCGTAATTCTAATCGGTGAAAAAGGTGCGCCATGTTCTATAACAAAGTGGGTTGCTGATAAAGTATGCGTATTTTCTCCTCTTTTCTATTTCACCGTTCTGGATTCTACAATTTTTGCACAATATGTTTTATGGACCGGTTGTTCGTGCGCAAAACGTATCAACTAGATTCCACTCTATCACTGAAACAATGTGATTTGAAGCGCTGACCAGTAATTATATTTGTTCACTATTAATTGCCATGTATACTTGGAGCTGGGACAAGTGATAAAATGCGCTTCTAAGAACAGCCCCTGCGGCGCTACGAGCACTTCTGAAAAGGCGTTATCAAGCGCCCTCAACATACTCGTAAACCACAAAGGTTGTTCCTTCTCTACCGTCTAACATAAATGGGTGTTTTAGACTTGTAATAAGACACTAATGCTCCCATCACGTCTTTCTTACCCTGCACATACAATCTCTCGAAACGTTAAAAGATAATTTTTAATGAATGATGTACATTTTTTTCTGGAGTACTGTACGATAACTAAGCCATTTTGCTTCATTTTTTGTGTATATATATATATATATATATATATATATATATATATATATATATATATATATATATATATATATATATATATATATATATATATATATTACTTCGATATACCTTCAGGTAGAAAAAACACAAAGATCTTATTGAGCAGTACAATTCCCTTTAATATTAGGAATCAAAATTATGGAACGTATACTTGCGCACAGAGTCACATCTTTGCGTGTTTTTTTTTTTTTTACTGACGCGTTTAGTGTATCATCCTATATTTTCTGTACAACCTTGCTGTATGATGTATTCGGGATGAAAGAGCCCACGTCTCATCTGTCAAACGTATTCGTAATCCCATGACAAAGTTCGTCAGCAATGAGGGTTCTTGTTTTCAGGAAGAGACCGGCAGTCGAGGAAATGCACTATGTTTTGTACTGTTGCGAAAGACGGGCGACGCCAACACGGTCCCGAAGGCGCCGCTGCTCCGATCTCCGCCGACACTGTCAGCAGCCGTTTGGTAGCGTAGGTTTCTCAGCTCGCGACTGCTTCTGCGCAGAGCTGATAGACAAGCGGACGAGACGACGGTGAGTTAAAGCAAGGTTTATGTACAGCAAAGAAATAGAGACGTTACAAATGCAGCACTGGGGCTGACAGTTTAGAGACTCGAAGAGCCGAGCTCTCTTCTCTGACACATAGGTCTACTGCTCGCGACGCGCCGCAGGGTTTTTTTTTTTTATATGCACCGGGTGGATCCCTTGAGTAACCAAATGTCCAACCAGAAGCGCTGCTGGCCGTGAGGTCAGAATCCTGCAATGGGGTCGCCGCTGGGCCACGTCATTCTCATCAAATCCGGAGCCGCTGCACGTGGCTGCACCCAAGGACGAGTGACGCCGCCACGCATTGCGTAAGACTCGCCAGACAGGAAGGCACCCATTGCTGCAACGGGTTCGTAGGCTGAGGTGGCTCGCTGTGCGTGCGCGACAGATCAGCGCCGCCGCGTGATGACGCGTTGAGTTGTTCGCGTCAGGCGGGCTCGCGTGCTGGCCTTGATACAGATTGCTTTTTTCTGAGGCATGGACGTTCGGTGTGCGCTCGCAGGCATAACAGTACCCAGCCTATTTATTTTCATTTAAATTATATTATCAAATCTTTCGCTCGGTACTAAGTGACCACACCAAGAGCACATGAGTGACGCATTCTCGTGGCCACGAATGCAAAATGGAGATATTTAGTGCTGCGTTTACAGAGGGAAAGTATATTTCCCGTGCAAGTTTCTCACCAAAGGAAGAAAGTTTATCTATATGGTGCTGCGCCTTCTAACTTCGTGGAGAGTTGAAACTCAAAAAAACAACAATTTTAGCCCAGAGCACGGGATGGATATTACTGGTTCCTTGTCAAGGCATACTTCAGTCGAGACTTTGTC
Source organism: Rhipicephalus microplus (assembly GCF_043290135.1). Taxonomy (NCBI): domain Eukaryota; kingdom Metazoa; phylum Arthropoda; class Arachnida; order Ixodida; family Ixodidae; genus Rhipicephalus; species Rhipicephalus microplus. Next base: position 154,849,903 of record NC_134710.1, read on the forward strand.
ACTTCGTAAAATGTTTCTCTCATTGAGGCTGACTAATTGAGAAATGTGGTCTTCATACGAAAATGTCTCGCGATTTTTTTTTTCGAGTCCACACCATGTTCTTATAAGTAACTGTCGCAGGGAATGCATACATGGTTAATTCTTCCTGCACTTTGTTAAATCAATGTATTGCATATAAGCTGAGTTTTAACTCCAAATAATGCACGTACAAGCGTATGTGTGTGGCATTTGCTGTTGTTTACCTAGAATACACGGCATCTTAATACACGGCTGGAAGAAAGGCTCCTATCCTACGATTGACCCTGAAAGAATCTTGGGAGAGAGGTGCGATATTTAACGGCTACACTTGTATTTTATTCCACAGCTCTTAACCAAAATCCCTCAACCATTAGTTTCTGCAGCGTAGACAGGATCCCTGGTTTCGACAACAGTTATGAAGTGTCATAGGGCATTTGTTTTTGTTCAATAGCTTCATGCATGCTCAATGCGTAATTTGAACCTGTTCCCCCACGTAAACACGGTATACTATAAGGGAAGCTTATTGTCGCATTTTACCTTGTTCATCGCCTAAAGACACACGGGGAATAAATGAGCTGTTTTTTTTTTCATCAACATAAGTATCATTCCGTGATCAGTGAAAGCAAAATATAAGGAAAGCGTTTTTGAGCCATTTAGTAATAAATTCCGCAAAACAGTTGAAAGCAAATACTTGTGCATGTATATCTGTGCGAAACTACCCTGGCGCATGTACCACGAGAAATTAATCAATGTGTTAATAGTTTTTTTTATTGGATCATTACGATAATAGCTGCGGAAACAAGTACTGTTACTTACCTACTGAACAGAAACTTGGAGGTTGTAATAAAGAGGGCTCAACCTAAATCAAGGACAAAGCAGCGAGGGATACAAAGGAAAAATGATAGGTGTAACTTTAAACGACAAGAAGAGAGCAGAGTAGGTCAGGGGACAAATGGGCATTAGGTACAGTTTAGTCGAAATCAAGAAGAATAAATGAACATGGGCAGGGCATGTAGCACATAGGCAAGGTGACCGCTGGTCATTAGAAGTAACGGACTAAATTCTCAGAGAATAAACGAGTAAGGGTGAGAGAGAAAGTTAGCTGGGCAGATGAGGTTGAGAATTTTGTGGGGGCAACGTGGTTGGAGTGAGCACAGGACCGGGGGCTCTATGCAGTATCGGCCGAGTTTCGCGAAACTCGGAGCAAATGGCGGAGCGTATGCCACGAAATGATCTTCATTTGGTATTGCAAAGCGCCAGTACTGTGAAATCAATCGAGTACTTCTTATACAATAAAGCATTATGTTAAAAAACACTCCGAAAATGCAAGGAAATAATAGTTGGCCTCACGCGGCTCGGCCTCCTGCAGGCTTCGCAGCACTTGCGGAGCACAAGGATTGAACGCAAATGCACCCACACGCACAGCAGCGCACCATGCGGGCGCCGCCAGCAGTCATCAGCTGCGGGGCCTAGAAACACCTAGGCCCCGCAGCTGCGAGGCCTATGCTACAGTGTCTAGAAATATACTGCCTAGTGTGCTGAGCCCGCGCTCAGCACAATAGGTAGTATATTTCTAGACACTGTACCACAGGCTCGATGCTGTCTTCTAAGCAGTCTGCGTAGACTGTCTACTTGTTCTCTAAGAATTGGAACACAACCTTTATCTGCAATATTTGATAGGAGAAAAACGAGCAGCTCAAGAGTGCTGCGTATGCACCCTTGCTGCCTTCGAGAGTAGAAATTTCCATGCTGCAGGTGGAACGAAACAACCTGTCCGAAATAGAAAAAACGCCCACGAGCCCCACCGCGGTGGTCTAGTGGCTAAGGTACTCGGCTGCTGAACCGCAGGTCGCGGGTTTGAATCCCGGCTGCGGCGGCTGCATTTCCGATGGAGGCGGAAATGTAGGCACGTGTGCTCAGATTTGGGTTCACGTTAAAGAACCCCAGGTGGTCCAAATTTCCGGAGCCCTCCTCTACGGCGTCTCTCATAATCATATTGTGGTTTTGGGACGTTAAACCCCACATATCAATCAACAAACGCCCACGAACACGCCTGTGGGAGGAGCGTGTTGAATTGGCAAAAAGATAGCGTGGCAATCACCGTGACGTCACTGCACTGGTAAAATGCTGACTGAGTGGCGACGCTGACGTGTTCGCACATGCTGTTTCTATGATAACCACCGCCAATGTCCCACATGCGTTTCCAACACCACGCGCGTACATGTAGCCATCTTTATCAACGCTGCTATCACGCGCTCTGCACTGTCTTCATGCCATGGCCACTGCAGAGCAAGCTCGGAGCAAACTCCTCTGCCGAAAAGCCCGGGCCATCCTGCATCGCACCCCGGGATTATTGGAGGAACATGGGAGAGGTCTTTGCCCTGCAGTGTGTGCAGTCGGGAGGATGATGGTGGTGGTGGTGGTGGTGGTGGTGGTGGTGGTGGTGGTGGTGGTGGTGGTGGTGGTGGTGGTGGTGGTGGTGGTGGTGGTGGTGGTGGTGGTGGTGGTGGTGGTGGTGGTGGTGGTGGTGGTGGTGGTGGTGGCGATCATGTTGATGCTGATGCCGTCAGAGGAGCTGATTCTGCCTTATTATTCTTTAGAACAAGTTGTAGTTCTTATTATCATGAGCGCAGTAAAAAAAGAACTGGGAAATGATTTAAACTTCAACGAAAAGTAGGCGAAGAAAACCGACGTTTAGGAACCAACCAGGTTCCTTCCATAGGGGGACCGGGACTGCGTAGCAGCGGCGTCTTCAAAGCACTCGTGGGGCGGTTAATGACCTCTCTCACTCTCTCGATCCAGCACGAAATCATCCGCACATGTTTTCTGACGAAGCAAGATTTTTTTCATCTATCCGCCATCAATCAGCAGTTGTGGTATTAATCAGTCGGGCACGAGGTATCGGGTCCGACTCTTGCCTGAGGCGACTCTTTGTCGACTGGGACGGAATGCGGAAGTTTGGCTGAAATAACTCTAAGCGCCTGTAATTAATATGGGGCAATCTACTATGGTATTTCTCGTTAGTTGCTTTGAAAGGTTAAAGGTTTTGTTTGTTTGTATTTTTTTACCGTCAGCTGCAAAATTACCGTCCAGGAATTCAAATCACGGAAGCATGTTGAACCAGCCAAATGTCATGGCCTCCGAGCAACCAAAGCAAATACCACGACACTTGCTCAGCTGTTCAGCATCTGTCGCGAAAAGCAGTTTCGATGACCTATCGAGTTCCGACGGCGGTTGCCGCGGTTTCTGTGGTTGTGTTATGTTTGCGCTCTCTGTCGTACTCACTTTTGAGCGTGCTCTTGTAACTCCATAATGAGTCAATGCCAACTTTTTGAGATGCTTATGCACTGTCGCAACTTGGTCACGCAACATGATGGTATTCACTATACGCTCGATCGCGCACCACGGCTTTAACACAGCCGAGCCTGTGATAGAAAGCCGTTGCTCGCTCACACTGAAAGGTTTTTTCCGTAGGTGGGTCTTGACCTATCCGCCGGAAACCTGGAGGCAGCGCTGGCGCTGCAAGCAGCTGAAATCGGCGCGCGCCGAGCTGGTGGATTGCCACCTAGCGCACCTACAGCGACGACTTTGGTGGGACCCACGGTGCTACGACCCGAAGACGACGACAACGGCTGCTACGTGCCCGAGGTATGGCCACCTGCACTACGTCGCTTCACGAAACAGGGTCTATATGTTCACAAAGTTCTCGTTTCAGGAGTCTCCCTTGCCATTGATTGCTTACCTACGTTAAAAATACATCAAGCACATCAAGCGTTAGGATCGGTTTGAGTTTTATTTTGTGAAGAGCTGTAATTCGAGAACTTCCTGGTAAGAGTATATTGAAGAGCTTATTGGCACTTGTTATATGGATGTTGTTGCCTTCTTTCTCCACTTCTTTCCTGTTTGCCGTTTTTTATTGATGTAAATTTTTGTGAATATAAATAGTGTGCACGTGCGCGCGCGCGCGCCCGTGTGTGTGTGTGTGTGTGTGTGTGTGTGTGTGTGTGTGTGTGTGTGTGTGTGTGTGTGTGTGTGTGTGTGTGTGTGTGTGTGTGTGTGTGTGTGTGTGTGTGTGTGTGTGTGTGTGTGTGTGTGTGTGTCCACCATGACCTGACCCGTCCACAGCCTTTCCAAGAAATCCACAATCTATGCATGCCTGATACATCCCCGACAGCTCATTTTATTTCGGCCTGTAACTAGGAAGATCACATTAAATTTAATAGACTTCAATTGAGTTTCTTCGCAAAAATGCAACAACATTGCCGGAGATGATGTGATTAAACAGCCTGAGGTTTATATGCGCACACTCTAGAAAGGTCGGCATAATGATATTTGCTACAAGAAAAGTATTGTGCATGGTTCACATCTCGCCATATCGAGCTCACGCAGTAAAGGATCACGCAAGCAAAAGGGCGATACTGAGCATACCAAGGCGAAAAAATTTCCAAAGCCAAACAATGCGCCCACTGTATATGTATTCTTCCATTATTATATATTATACTTGCACTAATGCCCTGGTATGAATAATTATAATACTAATTAGGTAATTAATAATTGCTCAGGTACTAGCTTATAGCTGTACAAAAATAATTTAAAAATCAACAAGAGAAAGGTGGCGTTTTATCTATATAGTATTTATTTACTGTTTTGGCACCGTTCCACAGAGTTCAGAAAGCGCAGAAGAGGTCAGATTGCTTTCTACGCATAAATGAGAGTTTGGCCACAGCCTTGGACATTTTCCCACATACAGGTAAACATGCAAAGGACTGAGGAAGAGCCCTTCATTCTCAACGTATGAAGGACACTGACAAATACACTTTCTTTGCCTCTGCTACAAAAAAAATGCACGCGGTACTGTCGGTATTTTCTATAGCATGTCACCCTGTATAGTGAGTGATCATGTTCGTGTGTTCTAGGCACGCTTTGTTTTGTGCTATTTTCGACTCTATTTTGTTCCATTCAATGTATATTCCAGTATGTCCATGCTGGATGGTTGTGTTGGGTTAAAAACGCAAGTAGCTTGCTGAAACCCAATGACTAAGCTATACAAGACAGTGACAAAAAGCATACTGGTGCAACGATGAGCATTAAAACAGCAAATAACAACGAGTATATGTAAAGGCGCGCTCAATATTACTTGCAACATGGGAGTGCGTGGCCTCACGAGTTCAAAGGTTGCTACACATTCTTACTTTAATGCAATAAGAAACTTGTGTTAGCAAATAACAATGTTCAGAGAAATAAAGTTGCACAGTACGTACTTGTATTGATATGTCACATTAAGAGCGTTTTTTTTTTTCTCCTGAAAACGACGATCTTTCCATATGTGTTCAATGTAGATGGTGGGTTATATACCATCAACTGATATTTGCCGCGCGTCCTGAAGTATGGTACTGACCATGTTTCAGAGTTTCTGATGTTGGTGTTAACTCGACGACGCTCTCTCCATTTATCTACATTGTTTCTTTCCCTTTGCGTAGAGGATCGCGCCTGGCGTGTTCCCATTCATTCTCCTTTCTTTCCAGGTGTTGATTTTGCATGGGCCCGCTGTCTGCCCATGCATGACGATGTGTCGTTGCGCAGGTGGACCTGAGCGTGTTCCGCAAGCACCCGAACGGGCGGCCGCTGTCGCCGGCAACGGAGGCGTAGCGCTCGTGTCCGCAGCATGGCGACTTGCACAGTCTGCGTAGCGACAGCGTCACGCCTCCGATCCCACCTCCACCACCGCCGCCCCACAAAGCCCATCCTCCGCCCCGCGTGGACATCTATCGCTGAGCGCGACCTGCGACGACGACAGCCGAGCGCGCAAAACACGCCCGGCGCCACCTTGCTCAACAACCGACAGGACCGTGTCGAGGAGGCGATGTCGCGCGCACCGCGGAGCGTCTCTGCAGCGGCCTCCTCTTGGGAAGAAAGGCAGGAAAGGTTGTTCTGCACTGCCTTGCATATTAACCCTGCTCAAAGTTACGGGAACCATTTATTCGCCCTCGACACGAGCTGGCTTCGAGAGTAGTCGTGTGGTTGCGCGAGTGCGCGCTTCGTCGAAGAGTGTGGCGCGGAAAGTGGGCTGGCCTCCGAGCGAGAGCGATCATCGGTGCCAGGGCAGCTCGTGGCACACTCTGGACACAAGCGGTCTGCGCATAGCCTTTCACGTTCACTCAACCCATTGACTCAAAGCACGGTGTCGTCGGACTCAAAGTGTCAGAATTGAAAAAAAAATGTTATTGACTTCTCTTTTCGAACTGACGCTGTGGTGCTCGTGTGTGGACGCCTCTGTACAGCGCGGGTGTTACTTTACTAGGAGTACTAATTACTCTTTGCCTGTTTACAATACACACAACGGAAACAACGACAACAAACTCGGTCCCGGAGGAAGCCAGTCTGGTGCCCTGGTTTCCGTCGTTCAACGCGCGCCCCGGGGTTTCGCCGGCCATGCCTGACCCCGTATGAAGCAATATGAAGCAACGAATAGAGTGGTTTTCCAAAAAAAAAAACGGTTGCGATAACTCGGGTACGCTACCAACGTTCACGCGTTGCGACGTATTGTGCGACCGATCGGTTCATTATTGGACAGGGGCGCTTCATCTGCTGTACGAAAAGGGGAAAGTTGTAGGGCTATCAAAACTTGAGCTCTAGAGCCAGCTACTTTCTTTGTACTCCCCCTTGTTCCTAGAATAGCGCAACTGTTAATGAAAGCACTATCCGGTAGCGTAAGGTAACTTTTGCTTGCGAAGACTATAGAGAGAGCTGGCCTTCGAAAAAAAAAAGCAGTCGGGCCGCGCTAGCGTATCGGAAACAAGTCACATAGACCGCGTCTCTCCCACGATTACCCCTTCGCTGCCGGAGTATGGGGGATGGCCGTTGAACGGCGGAAGCAGTGATGCCTGTAAGCACAACGTGCTTCCTGATCCGGGCGTCGCCAAGGGACGCTCGATGCTACTCTTCCATCTATAACAATTCCACATGTGAAAACCATGAGAGTTCCCATTCCCTACCCTCTTTAGTTGCACTTTATTCCCAATCTGCCTTCGTTGCAGCCCGGTGAGATTCAGACACGCTGTATCTGTCTAGTCTTTCCCTCCGTCGTGTATGTAGCTTCACTGTGTTCAGTAGGCATCCACAGAAGAAGCCTCTCTTTGTTCCACTCGGCCAATCTTGCATTTTAACATACTTCAGGATGATCTAGGATTAATTTGCTTTCATATTGTAAATATCATTGGCTTCCGCTTGCGGCTGGCTTACGATGGTTACCGTAGTTTTTTCACGAAATACTGGTAGGTAATGGTAGCTTTCGCCGTAAGAATGTTCGATCAGGAGACAAGAAAAAAAGAGTAAAGAAAAGCAGCTTGTAACTGAGCACGAACTACACTTTCATATCCAATAATTGTCGTGCAGCCAATGTTGAAATAAGTTTTGAGCTTGACTGTTATTGACCCCTTCATGTCAAGGTGTCGCTAATATAAGATCAATTGCTTAGCGGAAAATATCTCGCGTATATAAAAAAAAGATTCTTAATGAGGCTATTCTCCGGCACCTGTGTTTCCTATATAATTTGTTACGGGCAATTCGAAATTCTTGGTTCAAGAAGTTGACCAGATGTGTTAGAGTGGTGGTAATTTCCACGCGGGTTTCTTAACAAAACACAACTGAAAATCTGTCACTTTGGCGAAAACGGCGTTCGACAAGGCGCGGTAAATAGAACCCAGGTATTTACAGCCGTCCTTGTCTTCATAACGAGCGTAGGTGTACATAAATAGGACACTATTTCCTATGAAGGTTTCTGAACGCCCCACACAAGCCCGCCATGGACGAAGCTAACTGCTGTTAATGCATTAGGTGAGCTTTCTAAGTTAAACTACGACAGCACACCTGCGCAAGCAAACGCCGAAGATGCCAAATATTATTCCGCGTAAGGCACTTTGCCCGTTCGCAGTTTAGCCTGCCCTCCAGTCCCTGGGCTTTCTCAGTGGAAAGATTTTGTCTAGATTTGAAGACCACCAGTCAATATGTATACGTTTTCGACTCTACTATTAGTTAGCAGATTTATGAGCTCTCCATATTTTTTCCTTGCGGAAACGAGCAGCAAAGTAAAAGAAATCTCGCATACAAGAAACGCTGCCAGTTTTGTATCCGATTATAAGAACAGTCGCAGCTGTTCGAGGTCGCACTTTCAGCCTGTCAGCTGCCAGATTGGGCGTTCGATGTAAGCGCGTTTCAATTGGCTGCCTTCCCTTTTCCAAACTCAATCGACGGCCTCGATTGCGAGTAAGGAACGAGAAAGAGAGAGAGAGCAATGACGAGCGGGGCACTTGGAGCGCTACCATGTCCGCGGAAAGCACAACTTCGGGTAACCTTTGGGGCTCACGGCGAAATGGGGCTATTTCGATGGGCGAAATTCACCCACCGAGCTACAGAATGGGAGTCACCTCGTTAGCTTGCCTTATTTTGTGGTCGCTCTGAATTCTCGCTATAGGCTGCGTGCTGGCGTCGCCCCCACGCCCTCTTGCTGCGTGGCCGCGAATTTGAACGTGACAATTTCATGCGCGTACATTTTCATCCAGTGCGGGCAGAAGGAGAGCCTTATGAGCGAAGCTCGTCAGGCAGTTGCCCTTCAGCGCGCGCGTAGAGAGCGTGCGCGGACAAAGGTGCGTAAGCACGGTGCCCGACGTTACCTTTCTAATCTTCTCAACCTTATCATAACTAATCACAACAACAAAAACATTTACACGCGTATCGATCACAGACAGCCAAAACGTTGGCACTGTTCTGCGCCGGAGCACCATACAAGTACCACAAAATGAGCAGTATCATTTAGCGAAAGATCTCCCAGTGTCGTCCGCCCTCCTCTACCCCTGCTCTCCCATTTTGAAACCGTTTCGGACTAGGTTTACGTTAGGTGCAAATAGGGAATGCGAGGAGGGGCTGCGAAATTACTTATCAGCTATACTACCAAACACTCAGGACCATTTCGTCGTATTTACTGGCACAGAGTTTCGTACAGCAGCAGGAATGTAACTGGAAACATGCGAAGGGGGCGGTTGCGCACATATACGATCATTCTGCGTCTGAACATTGCGCCAGGATCGAATCAAGCAGCATGCATTCCGCTCTTGTCTATAGTTCTGCATTCGTAGGCACGTAACGTTGTGTGATACCCTACTGTGTCATCGTAACACGGTTTTACTTTCGCATGTTCATCGCAGACAGTCTGTAGCAGCACTCACGTTTCACACGAGGGCACAGAGGCGTCATGTCTCAACTTGCTCATAATAACGTCTTTCCGGCAAGCTTGCCGCAATCGAAGTATTCACGGCCGTAGACGAGCTAAAGACAGAAAATTCTTCACTAGAATGTTCTTCAGAATATCACGCATGAACTATGTGGTAGTACACGATATAGTACACGGTTCCTAAATACTGAAGGCGTTCCTTAACACATCCATATTCTTTCTTCTCTCTGTGTGGGTGTGTGTGTGTGTGTGTGTGCGTGTGCGCGTGTCCGCGCATGCTTGCAGGAGTGCGTTCCTTTCGACGGGTCTAGAGTTTATACGTGCTCATTGAAGAACTCCAGGTAGTGGACATTACTCCTTTACTACTTTCTCTTACGGACACAAAGTTTCTTTCGAGTTTTAAACCACCACCAATCCCTAATAGAGTGTATATTTAGAACACCACGCGCTCGTGTCACGGTCGATGAGCTCTTAAAACCGTCAGATGCGCTAAATTGGCACCCGGCCCCGCCGCGGTGGTCTAGTGGCTAAGGTACTCGGCTGCTGACCCGCAGGGCGCGGGTTCGAATCCCGGCTGCGGCGGCTGCATTTCCGATGGAGGCGGAAATGTTGTAGGCCCGTGTGCTCAGATTTGGGTGCACGTTAAAGAACCCCAGGTGGTCTAAATTTTCGGAGCCCTCCACTACGGCGTCTCTCATAATCATATAGTGATTTTGAGACGTTAAACCCCACATATCAATCAAATCAATTGGCACCTGTGCAGTGTCATAAAAGGCGTAGCTGCTCTGAAGCACGCGGGCCTGACGACTCGAGGAAGGACAAGGCGATAGAAGAACGCGTCATGCTCAATACCATTTTTTTTATATACTGAGCGCAATTTTCTCGAGCTCGGTGAACACGTTTTCAATGATTGGCCATCGGGTAGTTTACGGACTTTGGGGCATGTTTGCTTGTGTCTAATACCAATGTCGGTTAGCTATCCTAACTAGTTCATAGTATTCAAAAAATTACTGGCTTTTTTTAAAAAATTGCCTTGAAATTAGGTGAGAAGTCGCGACTGGTTATCAGCATTAAATTTTTACCGTAGCTTTCTTCCCCACCACGTTTCCCCTTACCAAGTACAGGCTAGCCAACCGAATATTTCCTTTCGTTAACCATCCTACCTTTCATTTACCTTTCTCCCTGCCTGTCTTCTGCAAAGATGTTGGATAGCATTAGCGCAAGTATTATAAGGCAACATGAGGAATGAAAGACAAATAAATAGCCATGAGACGTGAGAAAAAAGTGCTGAATGTGTGCATTGTGGCCTTTGCAAATCGCACTAGCCGTAACCCTGAATGTGTATTTCTTTTGTGCTCTTTCGTTCACGGTAGAGACTGATAAAATTTTGTTTAAGTGATCAAAAGTATCCGCCGATACCACCAGCGTAATGTAAGTCAGTCGCGACATGCAGTTGTGGGAACTCGTAACAGTGAAACTTTGCAATGTACTTCATACCCGAGTTTTATTCTACTTCTCGCGATTAAAATTTCAAACAACTGGGACACACGAGATGTAGTGTTTCATTTTTCATTCAGATGTATTCGAATTACTATAGATTAGCCATGCAGTTTAACGTTACATACGAGTGTGCAATACACTGAGGTGGTGGGTTAAAAAAAGCTATACTAATGTTAACTGCCTGGAGTTCCATGCACCCAACGTTCGCAAGCGCCCTTGCATTTTAAGGCCAATGGAACGTGACCCCGAAACATGCGACCTGGCGCTCGGCGTAGCTGACGTGTTAGATGAAATTCGGGTTTCAGTGTTTTATTTGTTTCTCTCGTTATTCGTTTGTACTGTCCAAAGAGTTGATCTTAAGTCAGAAGCAGATCACATATTCAAGCGCGCACACGCAGTGACTCACAAGAGGACATGGTTGCAGGTAACGTCGGGCACCTCGATGACGAGCTCATTTTTTTTCCTGGCTAGAAAAGATTCGATATTGCGTTGATTGTTTTGCCGTCCAGCATGTTCTTCGGGTCAATCATTGGCGCTCGTGATTCGAATGGTAAATCGCCCGTCACTCAAAACTTGTGCGCACCCGCAGACGTACCTTTTTTTTTTTTTCGCGCAGCCTTTCTGTTGATTATGTTATTAAAGAAAGGGGAAAAAAGTTTATCACGAAAGCTAACAATTGACTGCGGCCCACTGTAAGATTACATCTAAAATATGTTTAACCGAAGAGAAGTAAGAATCGTATCTGAAGGCGCCTAATATTTGAGGAATGTCATTTAAACTGGCTGTTAAAAAAATTTTTGAATCACCAGAAAGAGAACAAAACAATGCATGCGAGACGTAAAATTAAATGAGGTGTAAGAAGCACTGGTGATTTCGAATAAACATTCTCTCCCAACCCCATTATTTCCGGCCCTCTTATACGGTAGTAAGGAGGCTGCATAGTCAATCGCCATGTTTTTGACAAATTTTTTAATGCCAAGTGTTTCCATGTGCGCTCTTGCTTGCGGACACAAAGCCGACGGCGCTGCATTCCCTTAACCAGACCATAAATTCGATTATGAAATTAGGCGATAGGGAAGCACGCTTGTTGAGCCACGCGTGCAACCTACAGTATACACGCATACGGAAAAAGCATAAATGTTCACTCACAACTAGCACCTTACGTTTGAGGGCTTATAATTTTGTAGCTGGCATGTTGTGTCAAGAAGCAGTTGAGAATTCACTAAGCTGCGGAGTTGCGCTATAGAGGGGCTTCTTTCACTAAACTCTTCTCGTATAGTACGTTGAGCTAATTCCTCGCCATATCGTGTATAATTCACATCTTGGCGCGCGTCATTCCCGCCCGCTTGCTCCAAGTTTGCAGCAACCAACCGTTCCGCGCACGCAGATTGCATCGGTGCAATCGCCGCGACAAACGCGTGGAAGATGGCATCCGTTTGCTTTGTAAGCTGTTACCAGGACGTACGCTAATATCAACCATCACGAGAAAGCGCAGCCAAGCGAAAGATCGTTTCCAGTTGATTCAGAAAGTCCGGCTCGTCGCGTGCTCGATGGAACTTGTTTCTCTTAGCTGAGCGTCGTTTTGCTCTATTCGCAGTTGCAGCGCGGCCACTTAGCGGAGCGCCACGTACTTTTTGCGCTTCGGTTAGATATTTAACGAAAATGTATCAGAAGAGCGTGTGTAACCTTGCTGAAATCTGAGTGAGGGCTAGAAAATGAGCGACCATATATGTTCTGCCAGATCGCGGGCCGAGCAGCTTTTCAGCGTCGCCGAGCCGATGTTCTGCGCACGCGCAGTTCTGCTCTCCTATTTAGCTGCTAAGGAAATCAAGCCGTGGGAACGTTCACTGCAATGTTACGAGTATCCGAACTGACACGCTGTCCGAGCGCGGAGTGGCCAAAGACCTAACTGGCCGAGCTGACCGGCTTTAGTTTGTGCGGGGGCTTGTGGTACACGAGCTTGTAACTCCGACTGCCAGACTCGAGTGGCGCGATCACGCGTGGCCGCGTGCGTGTGCAAGTACTCAGAGGAAACGGCGACATGTTAAAGAGCTCTTTGAACAAGCGAACTCCGACTCATTCCGAAGTTTGAGGCTACTTACGAAGTGTACCGACGCAGGCTCAGAGAATGGTTTTCGTCCTTCTTTCGGTAGCTTACAGCCCTGCTCCGGCAATTCAAAGTCATCTCTGTCATCATTCCTGGAGAAGAAGTAGGAAGAGTACCGGCTCAGAACACTACAGGTGGCCGAAGACTTCTTTCCCAGCATATCACGAGGAATGCGACATCTCAAGGCCCCTATCTCGAGCCCTTGTTTCACAATTATCGAAATGATTTCACTCAAAAGCGTACGCTCGCGACGAGAAAAAAAAAGTGTATATGTTACTCCCCCGGATCACTGGGTGTTCATGCACACTATACGCCTCGTGGTTCGCGTGAAGTCCATCAGTCCGTCGGCTCAGCGGTGTACGCGAAATTGCAGCTACAACTACGTTTTCTGCTTGCGGCTTTTTGCGAATGAAAAATGTCTCCAACGTTATGATACCACTCTCCAAAACGCTGCACTTAACAGATATTCCAAATTCCCGAACAGGAGAATGCATGACTGCGAGGGAGTTTCATATATGCTCTTATTCCCATTTTCACCTCGCACTTCTTTTTTGTCTCTCTCTTCTTTATAAAAGTGAACATAATACCCATCCGCTCCACGAAAATCACAACATTGCTCCTTTTCTTTAAGACACCATTATCTTCCATACAAGTATTAAGTTGTCGCCTTGGACTTGGTTTTGTTCATTTGCTCTACAAAAGCAACCGTGCTGCCTTATTTAGGAAATAAAAACAAAACAAGATGTTCCAATAAAATATGAGTGGAAAGGCGAAAGCCACAAGTGAAATTCACTCATTCTGTGCTGCCCGGCTGCGTCATGCGTGCTTACGCGTGCAGTGGTGATATTCCGTCGACACCCAATGAAGCGTTAACCTCGCTGTCTGCGTGTGTCTTCTTGGCGTATACTATTGAAAGGTATCCACGACGATCCTGAAAGAAGCCACAACACAAAACTGGCGTATGTGGTTCGTTCACCCATAAAATGATTGCTCACAGCACTTTGGATGAACTTAACGTGTCGCTTTCCTCTGTAGAGAAAACGCCAAGCTGGTCTGCGAGGGCGAGATCTGTGCACTCGGAATGACTTGGACTTGCAAAGGTATGTTGGCAACTTCTTCGCACGTGTGCTTCCTTGTGCGCGAGGCTACCAAAACGCAACATGCAGCGTGAATACGCCGCTGCTTTGAGGGGAACTTTCCCTGAGCACGCGCCGCCGTTTTTTGCGCCTTTAAGCTGTGGCCGTGATGATCTCAAAGGTTCCTTTAAAGGCTGTGCTGAACTGAAGGCATTGTCTGCCAACTTTTTTTTCTTGAGGACCTTCATTTTTGCAAAGCTCAATCAAGGATCAACTTCTATGGGTGCAAGTGCACGTGGTTAGTCTGCAAAGCGCGTAGACAGTTTTGAAGCGGGTTTTTCCCATCTCTCTAGTATTTTCTTGAAACTGCTGATCATGATTTATATGTGGGGTTTAACGTAACAAAAACACCACATGATTATGAGAGACGCTGTAGTGGAGGTCTGTGGAGCTTTCGACCACCTGGGGTTGTTTAGCATGCACGCAAATCTGAGCACATGGGCCTACAGCATTTTCGCCTCCATCGAAAATTAATATCGCCGCAGCTTCCTAAAACCGTGTTAGCAGACATTACTGGACGTGAAGACAATTAAATTCTTGTAAGTGTGAGAATTATAACCTTGTTAGTTGTTTGCGTGTGTGTGTTGTGTGTTTCATGGTCATGTGTAGAGAGAGAGAGAGAGAGAGAGAATAAAATGAGAGAAAGGCAGTGAGGTTAACCAGAAATTGGAGCATCCGAATTGCTACCCGGAACTAAGGGAAGTGAGAATGGGAAATAATGATGGGAAAGAAAGCGAAGTGCGAAATAAACGTGCGAAAGAGAACAGAAAAAAAGTGATCTGGGGTGCTAAGCCTATTCAATAGGCCACTACCACGGAAAAAGTTCAATGAGGCCTTCACTGATTTTCAGTGCGAAGGCAGATTATGATGCCTTTCAAGGTGAGCTAATGCAGCAGCTAGCTGCTGTCTTTGCACGCTGTAGCGAGGGTAGTGACAGGAAACGTGCTCTATTGTTTCATCGCTGCCGCAATGGTCGCAAGCAGCACTATCTTCCATGTCGATTCGGAAGGCGAAACTTTTGGTGCAAGCGACACCAAGCCACAGTCGGCAAAGCACCGTTGTCTGAAGTAGAGATAGTCCGGACGGAGGCTGAAGTCGACTAGACGTGTCTAGCCTATGCAGTTGCGTGTGCCGTAAGCACTCAGCGTTCCACGAGAATTGTACTTCTTCGTTAGCAATTTTTCGGATTTCCATTGCAGTATCTCTCCTTGAAAATGAAATGGATTCTTCTTCACCATCTTTGTGTGCTGATCGAGCAGCTGCATCGTTTCCTAATATGCGTTGTTCGTTGCCTAATATGCTGCAGTGACTTGGAAGCCACTGAAACGTGATTTTGTGTCTTTCGTTGAAGAAGTGGTGAAGTAACTCTCTAATTTCCAACACTAGTTGTCACGTGTAAATTTACGTGTTTCCTACACAAATGCAGCTTATTAGTCTCAGTTGGCGCTGCCACTAAAATCCAGGCCTTATTCGGGGGCGGCTTAGAAGGCTAATTGTCTAATGGCTGCACTGGTACTGCGATGACAAAACAGCTACGCCTTAATGAGCAAAATATTGTCAACATCTTCAAAAAGATGGCAAGCATGAAGCCATGCACTCACCCAGCGCCCTATGCACAACAATAGTGAAAGTAGCGTCAGCGCCGTGCGACACTGGATAACAGCAAGATAGACAACGTCAGCAAAAACGCTGCATGTGGTTCGGCCTTTTAAATACGTGCCAATCTGTTAGCTTTCCCGGAGCCGATGCCATTTTTCTGCTCGCGAGTACACTAGAAATCATGAATTACTCTACAACGTGCTCCATTTGAACGTCGACCCCTCCCCACCTCTAAAATATAAAAATGAAGCAGAAGCATACACTTCCTATCAATGTGTATATCGTGGCAATCTAATTCTTTGAAAAGCATTGTTACATTTTATATCGTCTACATGAAACATCTGACCTTGTTTCATTGCCAGGCGTCATTCCTGCACTGCATTCATCGCCGAATCGGAAACACTGCCCCAATTTATAGAATATAAGCGTGCTTTTTTACGTCAATGTGGCACACGTTCTTCTCATTTTGAAATCATTTGAAATGAACACAGGGAGTTGACAGTCTTTTTAAGACTTCGCGAACAATGAAGGAAATAGGTGGCGGATGGAAGCGCTACGGGTCAGAAGTCAAGGTAAGAAAGATACTTTTATGCCAATTATGTAAAAAGTCACAGCCTTGCCGCAAAGGCGAAGCAATGCACGCGATAGCAACAATTTGAAAGGTCCCGCGCAGAATGGAAAGCACATCGAAAGGTGCCCCGCGTTTCTCGCGCACAAATTGCGCACGAAACGTACTCACACAGGTACGAATGCACGCGAATAAGCGTCTCATTTGTTACTTCGCTGAGTCTCAAAAGCGCGTGCTTTTTGTGAACGGAGACTGCAATGATTGCAGTGACCTTTGTGCGCCCGGTAACTACAGCAGAATCATTCCATGTAAAGTCCGAGGCCAGCCAAGGCGTACGATCCTCCCCTCCTCGCCACCGCGATATAAGGGCGCGCGAGGGAGCGTCGCTCCCCTTCTCTAAGCCGGGCAAAGTACGCGTAGGAGGTTAGAACAGGCACTGCTGCGCAATGTGGCGATGGCCGCTCATTGCGCCATATTTCTAGTAATGCCAAAAACACAGCATTGGTAAAAGGTAGATATAAATAGCTTGCCATTTGAACGGTGAAGAACGTTCTCCGGGGTGGCTCAGTGGTTAACATCTCGCCTTCACGACGCAGAGGTCCTACGCTTGATACGGCGCCCCGATGCCGGCGGCAACATCCAATCGAGAGTGTCCATATAATTCCTATCGCAATAAAAAAAACTGGGCAAGTTGTGTTTTATTGTTATAAGCTGGAAGCATGATGGCCTATATATTGGGCACTCGTTCTTCTAACGTTAGTCACAAAGTTAGCTGTCGTTCATTTACATCGAACCTTGTTGTTTTCGGTTAACTTGCGGATGAGTGTACGTGAGGCAGTCGGGTCGCTGCCTGAATATACGCTTAGGGGAGCACCTCTCGTCTCCGGAAGGAAAGTCTCTCACACAGTCGTGCATCGTGCGCAGTGTGATTTCGAAGTGCGCTTGGACCAGGCTACTCGCACCGTGATCGCACAGCAGATGAACTTCCGAGTCATTTCACATTCATATCACCCGTCACCAACAATTTCCAACAAAGAAAGGTGGCTCCTGAAGGGAAGGGTTTAACAACTGAATACGATGTGACAGTGGCTGGTATTGCACCTAGGACAGTGCGCGTGTGCAGCGGGTGACGTCTTCCGAGTATGTATGTTTGATCTTACCTATAGGCCTTAAGTTGATAGCAGCACTACCAGTGCACTGGTGTCATTCCCTCCATCTTAGTCGCTGTCTTAGCTAATGCTCGAACTTTCTTGTAAGATGTGTATGTACCCACTCACTTGCCTTTCGGTCTTACTTAAAAAAAAAGAACTAGAAGATATTTATACCATAGTTGTTACACGTACAGGCCGTCTCACGATCGCGATAACATCAGCAAGGTCGCCGGCCTAATTAACTCTTTTGCTGTTTACTAATTCACTCGCCGCGAGTTAGTAAACAACGAAAGGGTCAATTGGCATCTGCGGAAGATAAAAATGGGAGCTTTAATGAAGACAGAAGTATGACGAAAAGACAGTAAAATGCTGGATTGTATGTATAATAGCCTCAGTAGAATACATGTCTATTGTCGCGCCCCGTCTCGAAGAGATATCAGTAGCAATCATTATCACTGATATTATCGCCATCACTGTAACTTGAATGTTTCAATGCTTCCTCAACAGTAAGCTTCCTGGTGGCCGTGATGGCCTCTATCCGATAAGCATGTCATCGGAATAAAAAAAACCACTTGTACTAAGATTTAGCTAAAACCACTTCATGAGTTAACTCAAAGCCCCACACTACAGCATCTCTCACAAGACACCGTGCAGTGTTATGACGCCAAACCATGCGTTTCATTTCGTCTTCTTAATGTACCATACGCGTAACATACTCGGGCGCATTCCCTTTTTGTTTTGTGAATTGTTAGCAGAGGAATTTTCAGGTATAGTAAAATCTAATCAGCTCATTGTGCATAGTGACAATAAAAAGTTAAAAGTATATAACTCGCTAAAGATGGTGTTTCGCTAACTTTAATACTTTCATTTACTATAGTATATACACGCTTACGTTTTCCTTGTTTTTTGCGGCACAACCTTCGAAACTAAATGTCATACTATCACTCATATTAAACATACTAAGGCTTTACTGCAGTGGAACAATACCGCAATTTCTCTATCGATTAAAGACCGAAATCTCGAAGGAAATACGACGGCGAAACTTGCACAATTCCCTAAGCGCTCTCACTTGTAAATATTTTCACTTCATCTAAACTAACAAGCTGTTCCCGTTCCCTGAAAGTCACTGTGATTTACAGTATCCATGTATGTAGTCACACAACCACACTAGCTATGAGGCTTATATTAGCACGTGGTTAAATCAAGAAAGCCTTTCAGAAAGCATTATTCATTATCTTCCTCAAAACTGGGATGATAAAACTACGTCGTCACCGATATAAATGTGGCGACATCACTTATAATCGGGTTTCTCATAAAGCAATCGAGGGCGTGTGCACTTATATTAGAAAGAATGCTCTGGATATAGAAACTGCCGACAAAACGAGCGTTTGATTTATTCGCGTTTTTTATACTTCCCCCTTTGTAGCTCGCCCTAGCCACTTATGATGTAGCGCCGCTCAAACCACTGCTTGAGTGAAAAGCTTGGCAAATGTGTGCAAACTCTGATTGTACTACATGTTTTCTTTGTTGTTGTTGTTGTTGCAAGGCTCTTGAAACAGTGAATGTCCCAACGCAATATATGCGTGTCCGCATATTTACTCGTGCACTATTGCGCTTAGCAGGTGTGAGTACACTAATAAAGGCTCTCAAACGCATTAAATTAACGCGCTAAAAACAAGAAAATACACGCTTTCGCGGGCTACTCGCGCGCGCTCCCAATGCAGATGCTTCTGAGATCTTTAGAACCATGCGACTCAAGCGCCGCTGCTACTGTCACACACCGGAGAATCAGCCGAGATATGGCGCTGCCACCTCGTTCCCTCCACTGCTATACTACTGCCCCCTTCTAGTACACTGTAGCCTTGATGCCCGCGCGCTCCGCTGAGGGTGAGGACAGCCGCGTCGTCTGCTACGACCACCGCCATTGCGCCTCCCCACCACAACTCGATGGTATTCGAAGCGCGATACGCAACGCGCGTGTGGTGCCCTGATACGCCCGGAAACAAGTGCAAGCTAGCGAGCTTTTCTTCTTAATGAGGTTTGGACATCTTTCAGAGTTTATTTTGCCTGAATGCATGCAGGGAGCACATATTTCATGTAAGCTGACGGCTTCCGCATCAGTTATGCGCTAGAGGCAGACGCTGACTCTATTATGTTGAAAACAAATCCCTACGCCGGACCACAGAGGGGATTCGAAATCTATATCGGTGGTGTCGTCTACATGCTTTCTTTGTTAGTGTTAATTATTATTTGGGGCTTTTACATTCAAAAACCATGCCTCAATGCAGGACTGTGGCAATTCTGACAATCTGTTTTTTTTTTTGCCTGCATTGACACAGTACATGCGACCCTGGAGTTTTACGTTCTTCAAAATGAGACCACCGTGGCCTAGATCAAAACTGTGAGCCTCGCTTCAGCAAACGAGCACAGTGACCACGGTACCATTCAGGCAGACACCCTTTTTATTACATTAATCGTTTCTCCACGATCTACTCATCGCACAACTTGACTTGTTTTTTTTGTTTATTTAACGACATAGCGCTTTCATTCTACACAGCGGTGCCCCGTCTTGTCTTCATGCATCTTCTTTGTATGGACGCTTTGCGAGTACAGTTTGCATAAGCACTTCTGTATGATCCCTGATAACTTACAGTATTATTAAATAAATTATTTACTTCATTACTAATGCGTGCTGAAAGAGTTTAAATACTGATAGTGTGTGTGTGCGTGTGTAAACGTATGCCCTTTCCCCTATTATCATCCAGTGTAGAAATAATTTATCTTTGCGCATTAATGCAGCGCTGACAGAAGCAATTCAAATTCTACGCTTTATTGCCGAATTCATTGAGGACTGCCTTTAGTTGCTTCGCAGTGGTCGTAAATGATAAAAAAACAATAATAGTTGCGTAATGATTCGAGACAGGACGAAAAGAAAACTTGAAGTACAGGAACAATAAAAAAAAATTGAACTGCACACGTTCTTACAAGGTTCATCACAACAGCATAGAAGGCGTACCTAAACCAAAGAAAAGATCTTGGAAAAAAGGAACCTGCGTGACTTTGTAATGGTTCGGGCGCTCGAATGGTCCGTAATTGAATTGCGGCCGCAGTGGCCCCACTTCGATGGAGATGAGATGCCGGAGCTCTTAAACTTAGGTGCAAGTTACATAAGAACACCTGTTCAAAATTTCCGAAGTCCTCCAATGTATACCGCGTCTCTCGTGGTCATATGGTGATTCTGAAACGTACACACGCTATTCAAACTTCATTGGGTACGACACTGCCGCTGCGCAAAGATAAATTCCCACAAATGAATATTAAAAAAAACAAGGATATCATCTGCAGAGAAACACGTGTAGTGTATATTTCATGACAAAGTTCTCATCGCATATAGTGAAACCAAGCATGAAGGGCAGATACAGTACCAAGAGCAGCAAGCAATGTTCACGAAGTGAAATACACGATTCATGCACACGAGAATCAAGCATACAGCGGTCAGCGTGTCTGTTGCTTCCGCAAAATTGGTGCCGGCACTAGTTATGCATGCGGAATACCGGCTGGAAACTTACGCTGCGAATGGATGATATGTTTGTCGGGTGCCACTTGTCATCTTTGATTTTCACTGTTTAAAAGGCCTTCATTTCGGCTCTTTTGGGAAAAGATACAGCTTCCAGAGTTTCTGCAATGATTAGTGCACTGCGGCACGCAATACCTGCTGTGGTGACGGTAGCGAGCGCAGTAAACCGGAAAAAAGCGAGCGCCAGCACAATTATCCGGGCGCAGCGAACACGCAGAAGTGACGAAGTGGAGTCAAAAGGGTGGCCATGCAGCCGCTAAGGCCGAGGAGGCGGCACCTGCCCTTTGAGAGGCTGACACCACTCTAAGCGGGGGCGCGCGCATCGAGGCACTCTAGCTGATTAGGGTTCGCAGCGCTCCAAACGTGTGTTGGGAACCTTCGCAGCCTCCGAGAACACTTCTATGTGTGTGCTCGTCTTTGAGACCATTATTATTATTATTATTATTATTATTATTATTATTATTATTATTATTATTATTATTATTATTATTATTATTATTATTATCATTATTATTATTATTATTATTATTATTATTATTATTATTATTTTAACGGGTCGTTCGAATGCATTGATTAGCTTCTTGTAAGCTACACTGCCAGAGCGGCACGCACACGATGCACTGTGTCTATGCACACATTTTGAATAAAACACGAGAATCGTAGGAGAAGCGAAAGCTTTTATTTTCAAGTGATATTCTTGGTAAGCAGACGCTCACTTTCTTAGTGTCTGACGAACGCGGTCACGAGGAGATAGGTTCATAGCACTACAAAACGCGGAAATACAGCTGCCATATCATGAGTATATATTACACACAAGAAATAAACAAATAGGAAACATTATACGAAGACCTGCAGAACAGTAAAACTGCAGTAAACGCCTATAACTACACATACAGTGCACAACGCTACACAGCAGTAGTTGCCGCAGCACTCGGCATGAACGAAAAAAAAAAGAAAGCTTTTGGTTGCGTTTTTTTTCCCACCTTCGCACAAATTTTCTCCTACACTTTATTTACACCACTCTTTCACGAAAACAGTCGCAAGCAGTTGCCGCAGCAAAAACAAAGCAATTTTAGGTGTCATGCAAGCCGTTCACGAGGCAGAAGTGTTTACTCAGAGATTACATCCTAGCTTTATCTTACAAACATTTTTCTAGATTCACCACTTCTCCGTTATTGCTATCATCAGAGCTTTCACAATTTGCGAATGCCGCAGATAAAGATACAAAGCATAACTGCACTTTTCACAAAATTTCACTCATTCAGTGAATTCAAATGCATGTACTAGCACAAAGAAAACCTAGCGACGCGAGTAGCGATTCATTTTCTTGAGTCAACAAATGATTTTCTCGTAAACGTGCTGTGCAGCATTGCAAACCGTTTTTTTTTGTGTGTGTGGCGCGATTCACGAAAGTAAGACATGAAATGATGAGCACAGAAAAGCTCTCTGTGCTGAACATCACAATGCCAGAATTGTTAGGTTAAGGATTCAATGACAAAGACAATACACACTTTGTAAGGTGTTGATAGTGCTCGTACCTATAGCAGCAGCCAAGCTGAGAGGCAGGCCAAACAAGCGAAGACCACGACTCACGCCGGGCACGTTATCGGACATCTCTTACGGCGTCTTCCTGCTGCTGTTCGTACTTCTTCATTGCCTTAAATGCTCATGCACACGGAGGGTGACAACGTTGCCGTCGCTTCGAGGCCATGTGCACTATTCTCCAATCCTATAGTATTCATTCCTGATGCCAGCCCGACGATATCGCACCGCCAAATCGCAGACAATAAAATAGAGACGGACTCAGGCCACAATCACAGTCGCAAAAACACATACACGTATAATGCACTAGAAAAGGTACTGTAGTAAATAACTAGTACTCGTGTTTCCATGAAGCAGTAATTAAGCGATGTGTTGCCATCTTGCAGCTGGGGTGAAGCTGCGTAGCTCAGCCGCTTTTTGCCCCGAGTGACTACCCTTGTCATTTTTATGCTGCTCTATGGTTGCACTCCGTGTTCATGAGTGTTTAGGACAGTAAATTACGGACAGCAGCAGGAAGACGCGATAAAAGATGCGCCATAACATGCCCGGCATGTGTCATGGTCTTCGGTTATTTGGCTGCTCAGGTACGAACGGCATCAACACTTTGTGAAGTGCGCATTTCATTCGTCATTGAAGCCTTAGACTAATATTTCTCGCATCGTGCTGTTCGGTGCACATATCTTTTTTTGTGTGCTCTTCACTTCGCGTATTATTATTTTTATGGATAGCTTCCCACGAAAAAAATAAAAACTGGAATGCTGCGCAGCACGTTTGTGAGAAAATAATTTCTTGGCTCAAAAAAGTGGGTCACCGCTCGCATTGTTAGGTTTTCTTTGTGCCGCTACACGTATTCCATATCACTGCATTAGAGAGATTTTATGAAAAGTGCATCTATGCCTAATATGGTTATCTGTGGCGTTCGCAAATTGCTTAAACCTCTAATGAGTGCACTAAGAGAGAAGTGGCGAATCTAGAAAAATGTTTGCAAGCAAAAGCTATGATGCAATCTTTAAGTAAGCACGACTGCCTCCTTAACGGCTTGCATGACACATAAAATTGCTTTGTTCTCGCTGCGGCAACTGCTTGTGACTATTTTTCGCAAAGAGCGATGTAAAGTGTGCAGAGAAAATAAGTGCGAAGGTGGGAAAGAAAACGCAGCGAAGGTTTTTTTTTTTTTCAGTTCATGCCTGAGGCAACTACACCCGTGTAGCGTTGTACACTGTATGCGTACTTGAATGTGTTTATTGCAGTTTTACACTTCTGCAGGTGTTCTCGTAATATTGCCTAGTTGTTTATTTCTTGTGTGTAAATTATATTATTCATTAGACAGCTGCATTTTCGCGTCTTTCCGCGCAATTAACCTCTCGTTCCTGCGTTCATCAAACATTAACAAAGTGGGCATGTACTTACCAAGAATATCAACTGAAAATAAACGTTTTGTCTCCTCTAGTAATTCCCATGTTTTAATTAAATGTGTGCATGTACTCACATTGACATCGTGTGTTGGCCGCTCTAGTTGTGCAGCTTACACGAAGCTTATTGATGCATGCAAACGAGCATTGATAGAAAGTATGGCCTTAGAGAGGAATACGCAGGTTGAAGTGGTATCGGAGGCTATATGTTATTCCTAGTCACAAATAATGGTCATTGAGGCGTATTTTTCTGTGGAGATCGATCTCTGAGGCTGCAAAGGTTCCCAACATAGAGTTTCATATAATGATACCTAGAGGGGAATCTGGCGCTAGTGTCTACGCGGGGTCCTTCAGCAGCGCTTTTTAAGGGTCGGGAGTTCGATAATGGCATCCCACCGCTGACACCAGTTGTGAAAGGGTATGAAGTCGATTGCAGGTACGGCGGGTTTCTTCACGGTAGCTGGCTCCCCGCCATCGTCCGAAGCTGATCTTCGCCAGTGAGGTACACGTTAGAAGCGAAGTAGAACGAAGGTTTATTTACAATATAGATGAAAGATAGGAACTGTACAGGGATCTAGAAGATCCCCCATTATGTACACACAGAGATGCAGTTCATGATTCAGTTCTTATTTACAAAATGCTTCCGCTTTTATAGCCCGCCGTCTCCCTACACGAAGGTGAGAAGAAGGCGGTGAGCACTCTCGCCACAAATCTCAACGGTCCATCTCAATGGTCTCAACGGTTTAAAAGTCTCAACGGTCCATCCACCAGAAAGGGTGCACATATTGCGCTCGGCTGGGCAAAAAGGTCACTGGCAGCACAAGCGCACCACACAATGCCCGGCCCCCACCTTGAAGGCACCGCAAGGCGAGGAGGAAGAGTCCGGATCGGGAAGGTTGAGCTCCTCTGGGGAGATGGCCACTGACCCGAACGCCAGCAGCGGTCCATGGCTGCTTTCAGCTACAGGCTTCCAGAACTCCCTCAAACATGGAAGTCCAAACGCTCGATCCCTGAGAACGGCTTCTTCGACGACTTCCCACGCTTCCGGGCTGTCGGTGCTTTGCGATGGCCTCGCGTAAATGACAATATCCGAGTCTAGAAGTTGATTTAATGAGATCAGCCACAGTGGCGCCGTTCTACTCTGTTCGAGCCCGTTCAACAAAAAGCTTGTCTGGCGAAGCTTACGTTGAGACCTGACTGGTACCTGGAACATCTACGGGACAGCGTCTTCCACACTGGGCGCCGATGGAGTCGAAAGCATCCCTAGTAGGCCAGCTTACGCACAAGGGCGTCTGCCCAGACTGATTGCCGGGCCAAACGTAACATGCTTGCACCCCCATAGGAATCATGGGAAGTACAGACTTTGGATCTGCTTCGAGTGCATGGATCACATTCTTGAGATGGCGACACTTGTTTGCTGAGTGTAAAACAAAGGTATATGAAGTTATGTCCAATTGAAACTTACTTCATTTTTTGTACGCAAACTTTATTGCAAAAGGTTTTTGTGACTAGGCGGTACAAGTGAAACCTGGACAAATTTAACCACCAGAGTATGTATTACTCTGTCATTGCGCTCCAGATTTAGCATCAAGATGTAATGAATTAATCTTTAGAATATTTCAAAAAAACATTCTTATTTTGCCCTCGAGGTTACGCAATATATATTTATGGAAATAACAGCACAGTTTTAAATGAGAAACGCTTAACGTTTCGTCTTCTGCGATTCGAGGTGCGTCTGTTCAAGTGGTCTGTCCCCAACGAACCTTTCGTTTAGTTGTGAAGTCGAGTCAGAAGAGTGTGGTGGTGCAACTCAACTTCGCGTCGCTGTCATTTTGCAGATGATTCCAACGAGTTTTCGCTATAGACGCACTAAGAACAAACATGAACTCGATGTAATATCCTGCACTGGCATGGGACGCTAGATAAGACAGATGCTTGGGCTAGTTGGTGATTGGGAATCAACATATTTGCGCAGCGCAAGACTACGAGTAGTTGCGACGTAACTACGGAAGTAGTTACGTTGTAATTGGTTGCGCGATTGCGAGCGAATGTTCTGTCATGAGTATATATGTCCAGCGTTCTCGCTAATAAATTTTCTGTTGAAGTCAGCGCTCTTTCTGTGCTTGTCTCTTCTTCTGTAGTTACGTCGTAACTGCTCGTAGTCTTGCGTTGTGCAAATATGTTGATGGGACGCTACATCTATGCGCAGCGGTGAGTGAATGACGCTTAGCTTAAACTATCAAACACGAATTATGCAACTGAAACGTTGCAGTACGTTGAAAGGTCTAGCAGTTTTCAGCTTCTTTGAACAACAAAGGCGCAGCTTCAGTCCTTTGCAAAAATAGTCACAAGCACTTGCCGCTGCGAGAACAAAGCAAACTTCAATGTAAGGAAAGCTGTTAACGAGACCATCCTGTTTATAAACAGGACGGCCTCGTTAACATATAGTACGTTAACACATAACACGTATATATAAGTATACTTAAATATTACGTAATATTCAGCCAAAAAACATTTCTCTAGATTCACCACTTCTCTCTTATCGCGTTCGTTAGAGCGCTAAGCAATTTGCGAACGCCACGTATAACGATATAAAGCATAGCTGCACTTTTCACAAAATCTCACTCATGCAGTGAATTCGAACACATGTGGTGGCACAAAGAAATCCTAACAACGCAAGCGGTGACCCACTTTCTTGAGCTAAGAAACGATTGCCTCGTAAACTTCCTGCGCAGAACTTCAGTTTTTTTTTTCATGTGAAGCAATCCACAAAAAATATTACGCGCAGTGAAGAGCACAAAAAAAAATTGGCAGATCCCACGTACAGTGGGAATCGATTATATGCGAAGCACGAATGAGGAAGGTTGATATGCCACCTTCAAATCACCACAACGTTACGATGTCAAGGTAAATTATACCCTACATGACTTCTGAGTCATGATTACCATGTTTGGGTGTGTCGTTTACCTTCGTCATCTATTCACGTCACGTGATGCCATATTTAGTATATGTGAAGCTATCGAAACGGCCACGAGCACGCTATGAACGTGGTATGTTGTCATGTTTTTTCATAGCACACGTGTCATGATTATGATGATTGCACCAGTCATATACCTTTGTCACACATTGACGTCCCGTAACGCCAAATTTGGCATATGCGGAGCTAGCGAAACGGCCGCGAGTGCACCGTGAAGGGCCCAATATACTCCAACGTGGCGCTGAAGCGTGCGCATGTTGAGCACAGCGACGCTACACATTACCAAAATGCGAGAACTTTATAGTTTCACGCCAGGCGCAACCGGTGGGACCAGCGTAACCGGCTCGAAATGCGACATGCTGCATTTGGCGCCGGTGCGTTACTCAGACAGCACTGCGTCTGCCTTTTTTCGTGGGGGAGGGACGCAGGACGCGCTGAAACGCGCATGCGTCAAAGCAACCAAGCGCGCCGCACCCCTTGGAGTTTATATGGCAGGACCAGCGCCTGGCGTGGCCAACGCGGCGTGACGCGACAAAACGAACACCGGCGCGTGCGCGCGCCGCGTCTCGTCGAACTGTATTGGTGCCTTGACTGTGTTATGTATACATATATTCATGCTGTCACATGACACGCATCTCATGATTATCATGTTTGCACCAGTCACAAACCTTCGTCATCCATTGACGTCACGTAATACCTAATTCGGTACATGTGAAGCTAGCGAAACAGCCGCGAGCGCACCATGAACGTAGCATGTTGTCATATTACATGACACGCATGTCATGTTTATCATGTTTGAACCAGTCTCATACCTTCGTCATTAATTCACGTGCTGTAATACCAAATTATGTATAAGTGACACTAGCAAAATGTCCGCGAGCACGCCATGAGCGTGGCATGTAGTCATGTTGTTACATGACACGCATTTCATAATTTTCAATTTAGGGTCTGTCGCTTGTGTTTGCCATGCAATCATGTCATACTATATACCAGTTTTGCAAAATGTCATGTGAACGAAACCTCCGCAAGAGCAGCAAGACAATCAAATGTAAATCATGACATTCATGACATAGATATCATGATTTTCATGTCATGACTAATCAAATATGCTCCTCATACAGCAATGTGATGCCATACCAAGTTTCGTATCGATATCATTATCCAAACGGCCAGGAAAGCTGAAAGTCGTAGGCGGCTAGATGAAACGATAGATACCCTTCAAGTCGCCGAAGTTCGCTAAGAAATTTAAAAGATATCTGTGCCGAACAGCACGATGCGGGAAATATTAGGTTAAGGCTTCGATGACAAATACAATACGCCCTTCACAAAGTGTTGATGGTGTTTGTACCTAGCAGCAGCCAAACAAGCGAAGACCACGACGCACGCCGTGCATGTTATGGCACATCTTTTATCGCGTCTCTCTGCGGCTATCCTTACTTCACTGCCTTAAATGATTATGAACATGGTGCACACCACAACGTCGTCGTCGCGTCGACGCCATGTGCACATCTTTGGCACCCAAATTCACGCTACATTCTGCCCGACGATGTCACCCCATACAATCGACGGCGACAAAGATTGATTGATCGATTTGTGGGGTTTAACGTCCCAAAACCACCATATGATTATGAGAGACGCTGTAGTGGAGGGCTCCGGAAATTTTGACCACCTGGGGTTCTTTAACGTGCACCCAAATCTGAGTACACGGGCCTACAACATTGCCGCCTCCATCGGAAGGCGACAAAGACGGATTACAAGCCGCTGTGTGAGCTAGTGAAAGATACAATCGCAGTTGAAAACACACATATACGTATAATGCACTAAAAAAGGTACTGTAGTATATAACTAAGACACACGTTTCCTTGAAGGCAGTGAGCGATCTGTTGCCATCTTGCGGCCGGCGTGAAGCTGCGTAGCGGCACCATTTTCGACCAGAGTGACCCCTCCGAATTTATAGGGGCGAAGCTTCTTAATTAAAGCGGCACCCGTGTCACAAGTCCCATTAATTCGGGAGGCGATCGCCGGGCTAATTCCAAGGGCCGAAGTATCGGCCCCCCGAACCGCACCTCGAAAGCGTGGACAATTTAGAAGTGGTCCTTTTTGGCGCGCCAGCGGACGCCGGCTGTGGTCCACAGAACAAGTCAGAGCCGAGAGTTGATAAACATAACAAAATTATATTCTCGATAATGGCAGATCAAAACAATACACAAGTATGCACACTCCACAATAGCTGAATACAATATGTCACCAATCAAACAACGTACTACACAGTACAATCAGCCACACTCGAAACAACGAACACAGACAACAATACGCACTACAATGCAGTCTCATGCATTGATCAACCAAGACACTTAAAGACTAAAAAGATAGAAAACCTATTCAGTCCAAAGTTCTTGGAACAAAGGTCTGGATGATACTCTTCCGAGAATCACTCACTCAAAGTCCAGCGTTGTTGTCATTCCGCTGCCCCCGAAGTTTCTCTTCCAGGAAACCTCGCGTCTTCAATTGGCCACTCTCCAAGCTTCAACTTCTTCGCCGGAAACACGTCGGCTTAACACACGCAGCTGTTGCCACGCGTCTTCGCTCGATAGCGGTAAACACACACTCTTGCCTGTAGCTCGAGTCGTCACCCCTAAGGTGGAAATCATCTTCTTCTCCTGCTTTGTCTCTACGGACAAAACCTTCGCTGAGTACACGGCGGTATACCCTACGCGCTCTGGCACTAACTTCCGTCTTCTCCTGATCTCTCATCTCGGCTGCTCGATTAAATACCTTCCGCGCGAGATTCCAGAAAGTTCTCATCATTTCGTCGGCGCGATGCGCAGCGAAGGCTGGGGGAAAGGGCGAGACGATACGGGGGCCGTCCACGACGGATGACTCAACCCGGCATCACCACGCCCCTTTCCATCGAGAAAATTCCAGGGCTTGCTCGGCCGCCGACGCGAAGAGGTTTCGTCGGCGAACCTACGCTTCCGAGGGAGAGAGTCGCGCGCCCGGGGAGTCTTTGGATGTTTGTTTTCTTTTTTTTATCGTTGACCTCGCGGCGTCACTCCGGCGTTTCGTCGCGAGAATTTGGCGGCGCGCCCTTTTTGAGCGCTCGTTTTGTGACAACCCGTTCGTCCCTAGTCGTAGTCGTAGTGCGTAACCAGTCTTACACTTTGACCTGCACGGTGGTGCCGGTGGAAGATTTCGCCTGTGCGTTGTTGAACAATAAAAAATTCGCAGCGTGCGCTTTAACTAAAACCCGAATTCTTCTGTCTCTCATTCCCAATTAACAGCCATCGGCATGTACATTGAGCGCTATCTAACAAGAAAGGGTTGCTAGGTTATACTCGCTGGGCGTAACCTCCTTGGTTGAAAGGTTTAGCGAGCGTTGGGCCGCAGTGCCATGAATACAGTGAACTAGTATATACCATGAACTCGAGGTGGTTAAAAGTGGGAAGTATACACGAAGCGCAAGCCGTAAGAAAGTGTGCTTGTGCCACCTCTCGTTTAGACCATGGAAGGTTCGCTGAATGGCGGTGCACCTATATGCGGAATATATGATGAAAAAATTCGAGATGGTGGTACTTGGAGTGTTGACTAGATGGATGAACGGACACACAGGCAGATGTATGGATGGGCGCACGGATGGCTACACGGACGGATGGACGCATGGACGGACGTAGGGGCGGATGCATGGACGAACGCAGGGACGGATGCATGAATGGACGTGCGGACGCACGAACAGCTAGACGCACACACGGACTGGCGTATGGACGCACGGACGGTCACACAGACGGACGCATGGACGGATGGAAGCAAGAACGAATAGACGAACGGATGCTTCACTCCACTCTCCATCATTCACTCCGTGGATATGCTGCCATTGTTTTATTACTCTATATATGCTGGCAGTGTTCAGAACATGGGACAACTCCTAATGTGTTGCGTCTGATATTGTTTGATATCAAAAAGTCGTTCACGATTTAGAGGACTCTGTGCTCTACTTTGTATTGTAGAAAAAGTGGGTAACGATTAAGAGTACTGGGTACTCTACTAAGGGAGAGCACCAAACCGTCCCGTTAGGTTGCAGATGGGTTGCTTACAAACTTTTTATTGATGTGTTTTTCACGCGTGGCGAATTTCTTTTGCCAGACCTTAAGCACAAAAAAGCCACCATTCCTGCTCCACTTATTGTCTAGAACTCACCAAGATTGTGTCAAGGCGCTTTTTGAAACCTAAAAGTTTTGTTTTTGCAGACTGTACTCCATCCCTAACGTATTTCTTTTAACCTAATATTACCGTTTACTGCAAACTTTGTTCCTGCGTTTGATAGCTTGACAAGAGAACCGTCGTAGTAAAATTGATCCCAGAAGCAAGATCCTTTCCAACGGGTGACCGCTCTTTTGAGGCGCTGCTTTAAGGCAACATATCTAAGACACGCTTTTTTTTTAATGTGAAGCATTTCATTGCGTACTAAAACAACTTTTGTTGTATATCTACGTATCCTTCTAGCCACTTACGTTAATGACGTGGACTCCCCACGTTCGCATATTAAAGGAAAAAGTTGCGTATACGCGACCATCTTTCGCTTGTTATCAGGCAGTGCCGGTGGCTGTTCCGTTAATGCCATGTTACGAATGTATACTGCTCTCTGCGAAGGCCTTCTACGTTACAGCCTTCTTGCGATACACAGAGTTTCTCAAACGAACATACAAGCACTGACTGGAGCTCAAGCAAAGGCCCTGAGGGTGTACCTTGACCTACCAAACAACACATCAAGCATCGGAACCCTTGCTAGAAGTAGGCGCCTTTCCACTCCTGTTCTGCAGCAGGAGTTTCTTCGAGCCCCGCCGTTGTGGTCTAGTGGCTAATGTACTCGGCTGCTGACCCGCAGGTCACGGTATCGAATCCCGGCTGTGGCATTTCCGATGGAGGTGGAAATGTTGTAGGCCCGTGTGCTCAGATTTGGGTGCACGTTAAGAACCCCAAGAGGTCGAAATTTCCGAAGCCCTCTAATACGGCGTCTCTCATAATCATATGGTAGTTTGGGGACATTAAACCCCCAAATCAATCAATCAATCAACCAGGAGTTTCTTCGAGTTCATTTGCGTTATGGCACCAGAGTGCCGGATCATCCGCTTGCTTCAAACAGTAGTCTTGTGCGGAGCCATCTCTTGCTACACTATCAGAGAGTATCAATGCATGCAGAACCATCGTGTGAAACTCCTTTGTTAACCATAGTCACCTTCGTGCCTGTGTTCAAGAGCAAAAGACGCACACCCGGACCAGCACTCAGATATTTGAC
Source organism: Rhipicephalus microplus (assembly GCF_043290135.1). Lineage (NCBI taxonomy): Eukaryota > Metazoa > Arthropoda > Arachnida > Ixodida > Ixodidae > Rhipicephalus > Rhipicephalus microplus. Next base: position 154,882,012 of record NC_134710.1, read on the forward strand.
TCTAGAGCATCTGGAAAACTGCTACAGAGCTCATCGTCATATTTGCTCTGACGGCTCTGTTACGTCTACATCATCCGCCATTCGCATCTGGATTCCATCTGCCGATGTCACCATCTCCTCCACTCTCAGTCACTGCACCTCATATACAGCCACTGAAGAGGCTGCACTGCCGGCTGCCATTAATTAGATTGTGGACCAGACAGCTGAGTCCTGGGTCATCTCCACTGACTCAAGAGCAGCGCTGCAGTCACTGAAGTCTCCATGCACACAGAAACAACTCGTCACCGACATCAAACGCCTATGCAAGAAAGCCTGTGACCTCCGTCACCCCATTGTTCTGCAGTGGATACCTGCCCACTACGGAATAGAAGGCAACGTTCGGGCTGATGACGCTGCCAAAGTTGGAAAGACACTTAAGCGGAAATTGTCGAGATACCTTTCTTGAGCTAAGATGCTGCAACGCTAGTGTCGGCACACGTACGCCTGGCGCCTCCGGCGATCCATCTGGACAGACCCTGGCCAACAGTATGGGCCTCTGCACAAGATCGATCCATCATGTCACTTCAGGATGCCGCGAAACCTCAACAGGTAAGATGAACAATGAACCCATGCACCATAAATGACATTCAAATTGAATCAGTACAATATTTTAAATATCTTGGGGTATTTTTCACAGCCAATCTATACTGAACCACTCACATTGAACAGATCACTACTAAAGCAATAAAAAAACTTGACATCCTCAAAAGGCGATTATACCTTGCCAACAAAGAAACCATACTCCATTCATACATTTCCCTGATAAGACCATCGCGGGAGTATGCTTCAATAATATGGCATCCTCACATTGAAAATTTCACTTACGTGGTTGAATCAATTCAAAACAAAGCTGCGCGCTTCATAACGTCGTCATACTCGCCGTATGAAAGCGTAAGTTCCATACTGAAATCCCTTAGTCTGCCCCCCCCCCCCCTTGCCACGCACCGTAAACTTGCACGGCTAACTTCCACTCACTCTTTCACAGCAACTCCCAGTTTGCGCGCAAACATATCCTCTCGCCGTCACACATTTCAGCCCATGTTGATAACCCTCACAAAGTTAATCCCATCTTCCCGAGAACAAAAAAATACCAAAACTCGCCCTTAGCCCTGTCAATAACCAACTGGAATTCCTTGCCAGCTGATGTAGCCAGTCTAACAGAATCTTCATCCTTTCTGAAAGCAGTAAAAGTGTTCTTAGAACTTCCAATCGAATAATGTAGTTATGCGATGGTGTTGCTCATCTGAATTACTTGAATATTTTTGTGTGCGTTATTTGCACCTACACTTGGTTACCTGGAGCCTATTGTATTTTTATTAACGAACCTTTTCTTCTGCAGAGTTTACATACATGTTTTTTCCCTTATGACTACTGTTGTGTGTACTCTTTTTTTCTATTTAAGTTTTATGTAATGATGTTTCTCAACATTTACTGTATCTTACACATGTTGAAAATCTTCTTAATCCCCCCTCCTATGTAATGCCCTCCCGGGTCCTTAGGGTATGCAAATAAAAACATGTTTACACCGCATCCGATCAAACGCTGCATATACGAATTACTTCAGAAACAAAATTGGATTGTCCGACTCAGCATTTTATGCACAATGTAACGTCGTTGAAGACATCAATCATGTCCTCTGCGAGTGCACGATATACAAATCAAAGAGGCAGTCTCTGAAGATGGCCTAAAATACAACAGGACGCAAACTTGGAGTTGAAAAATATTCTAGGTTCATGGCAGAACAGCTCCAGTGCGTTAGACTCCACAAAAACGCTACTGACATTCTTACGGGCCACAGGATTGAATGAAAGGTTGTAAATAGTGCAGTGCGTGTGAGTGACTGTATGTGTTATGCGACTGTTATGCGTGCATATAACTGTATGTGTAGTATGTTTATCATTGTATGTATTATTGTCATCACCCGGCACCTGGAGTAACCTGTCAGGTGAAAAACCAGTCAAACCACTCTAGATCACCATTAAAATAATTCTCTCTAGCCGCTTAAGTCAAAATGCTCTCGTGGGCACCCTTTTGACTTGGCGTGAACCAAAATTAGTATTTGAAGTAAAGATGGTTTGACGAATACGGCGCGCTAGTCACGGCGTGAATATTGTCAGAATCCCGTCGCGTACATCGTCAAATACCTTCCGCCAAGCAGTGGCACATACCCGTGGGTGGGTATGTGTCACTTGTGTGCGGGTATGTGCCACAGGTCATTCACACCGTGGAATGGCGAGAACGCACATGGGTAATTTCAACACTGTAGCATTAAAAAAATACACCTGAAATCGGCAGCGTTGGCACGACGAATGCAAAGAATTAATTTCAGAATGCCAGCACGAATTGAACCGAAGTATTCTGTGTGGCAGTCAATTATTCTACTACAGAGCCACGCCAGGTCTCGGAACTGCTTTTCATAAGTACACTAATGCAAGGTATATGTAAACTGGTAGTCTAACTTCCATAGAAGCCCATGGATCTAGTAGTCGGCGGCTCGTTGCCACCGTAGCAATCTACGTGAGGAGGGGACAGCTAAAAGCAAAAATAAAAAATAAGATATGACGTAAAAATCGGCAGTGGTAGCGACGTCGCGAATTAGCCCTACATGGCACGAAATTGAATATTTGCTTAATTGCTGACCTGCTACGTGGCCTTTATTATTACGCAATTTCATTGCGCCTCGTGTCTCGCTAATTGCATGCTATAGAGAAAAGAAACAAAAATACCAAGATTGACGAAGCAAAGTTGTTTTATTAGCCAAATGACGTACTCGCAATATGCACAAGAAACTTCGCAGAGGCAGTTGTGAGACAACTATTCATAAGCACAACAGCATAACTTACGAAAACTCACGTTGCCCAATTGTTGAAAATCACTGCACTGTGACAGCAGTTTTGAAAATATAGCTTTTTTTTTTGCTTAGCCTGTCGCGTTCACAGTCATCAGCTGTACGCTCTGAGCTGTACGCTCCGTTGGTTCTTACTCATTGTGTCAACTGAGAACACACGCGAAGTTTCGTTTTTAGTGTTGCAGGCGTCCTCTCACGTTTTCAGAAGTTGTGTCGTTCATACGGAAGGACAATAAACTTTTCTTGTTATCGGAACAAATGTGTACGTATTGTACGGTGTGCGCTCACTGCGTGTTGTGTGCGCGCGTACTAGAATTACACACTTTACGTGCATGATCATGTATACAATACAGCTGTGCCTTCTTACCGACGTGAAGTACGTCAAGTACTAGGCTGGCGTTGCACGGAATAGCTACAAAGCAAGCTCTCCAAATCGTGCATTGCCACACTGACACTATATACGTGCGAAGAACTGCTAGTCGGCCCGTAGATCAGGAAATATGGCTAAGAGAAAGAGAGAGAGAGAAAAGGCCTTGCGGCGAGCAGAACGCGTAAGTCACTACCGGGTGAGTGCGAATACAATGCTGCAGGAGCTTAATGACTTCATTCCGACATGTACCAGTACTTTATGTGCCGGTGCACAAAAACACCCCACAAAGTATTTAAGCACGCCGCGCTCAGGCCTGCCACGCACGAACAGTCTGGGAAAGGTGTGCCCGCAACATTTTACTGCATGCAAAGCATACAATACGCGTTAAGTTAACGCCGCGACTATATAAGCGAAACAGCGCTGAGAGCATGCCATGGAGCGACTGCTGTTTTGTGTGCCCCATACCGGTTTGTTTGCCCCATAAGTTTGACGTCACTTCCGCCACACTTCTCGCAATGAATTGGGATAGGATAGGGCCTCTCCTTAGTTTTTCCTTCCTCCTTGGCCCCAGGAGCCTATAGGGGTGCCCTTTCATAAAGAGAGAGAGAGAGAGATAAGTTTATTTACAGAAAGGCAGAGAAGTTGGCCTGAGCGATAGCTTGCTCTAGCCTGCTAATATACACTGGGAGAAGGGAAAGGGGAAAAGAAAGATTAATGGATGACGATGGTGAGATAAAGAGGTGAGTATGTAGTGTTCTTTCTAGCTGAGACACATTTTACAACCGCGCATATAGTCCAGTTGTTTCCAAAAAGGTTATAACTGCTCTTGTGACCGCAGTTGCACTGTTGGTGTCTGGCCAAGGGCCCAACACGGTCTCATCAGTTAATAACCTACTGCAATATAGTTAAGTAGAAAAAATCGGTGTTCGTCGTTCACGTGCGTATGCTGGGCAGACACAAAATATGTGCTCAAGTGTTTCTGGCACATTTCACAAATGATATGTACGTAACATCTGGTGTACGCGCACCAAGACGAATGCGGTGGATCATACTTGTGAGTTGCCGTTTCAATTTAGGGGGCATGCGGAACCTCATTTCCGGGTCCCACTTGTGAAGTCGCTGGTGTCGCCATTCCAGTTTGGTCTAGTGCTAAAGTGTGTAGCTGCGCATCACGCAGCGAAGCAGGGCGTTCGTGTCAGCTCGTGAAAACGCAATGCGTACTTCAGGTGCACTGCTTAAGGCATATTTATCTTCAGCGTCTGCCTCTTCGTTTCCCATCACGCTGCAATGAGCGGGAATCCACTGGAAAGAGAGAATATGAACCTTTGTTGAAGCAACCTGAATAAGTTCTGTGATTTCTATTGCCAAGCTGTAATACGGACCTTGCTTCATGATGCAAATAATGGTTTGCAAAGCGGGTTTGGCATCACAGAACATCGTCCAGGCACGAGGTCGCTCTTCGGAAATAAATCTTATTGCCTCCCGGATAGCGACAAGCTCAACGGTAGTTGATGTGGTTTTATGGTCCACTTTGAATCGTCGAGCGATATCCATGTCTGGGATGACAAAAGCTGCGGTGGAGGCGTTTAGCGTGGTGGATCCGTCGGTGTACACGTGCAGAGACTCACTGTACGTTGTATAAATGTGATATAGGATCAGTTGTCTCAGGCCAACAGAAGAAATGAGTGACTTCTTCGTAATTCCAGGTATCGTAAAACAAACAGGTGGTTTAGCAGGACCCACGGAGGCACTGCAGGGGCATTTGGCGGGGAAAACTTTGATGGCATAATATTTTCATGTCGCGATATTACTCTTGAGAAACTCCAATCTGGGTGAGTGGTGGGTAGTACTGGCAATGGGTGCTGTCTGTGTCTGCTCATAAATCGGAGGTGAACTCTAAGTGGCTCACAGAGCATGTATACACTGATGGGACAAGCCCGAGCCTCTGCGATTGTCCCATTTGTTGAAGTACAGCGCGGTTGACCCAAGCATCTTCGTGAGCATTGAACTTGAACACTCTCTAGCGTCTTCACACAACTAGGTCTCATATTGGAGAGCACCGGCATGCTGTTTCGAATGTATCCCACAAATAGAGCATTGTACAATTGAAGTAGCGATGATTCTGATGGGCCCCATCTTGCTCCTGCTACATGGCGAAGAACGAGAGCAAAGTTCTTCAAATTAGATTTAAGTACTGCGACATGCCTCGTCCACGATATATCTCTGTGTACAACAACCCCAAGGAACTTGTGGTGCGTTACAGCAAGTATCGCTGTCCCATTAATAAATATCGGCTATTGCGACATATGCTTGCGCGTGAACGCAAGCACTGCGCATTTGTCGATTGAAAGAGTGAGCCCCTCACGTCGTAGATATTTGTATGTTATCGTCCCTGCACGCTGCAGTCAAGCTCGCAATTGCGGACGAGTAGTTCCAGATGCCCATATGCATATGTCATCAGCGTATGCACTGTTCACCGTGCTGGGAAGTTCTGCTGCTAGGCTGATCACTGTGATATTGAATAGGATCGGGCTGAGAACTCCTCCTTGGGGAACACCACGATGAACCTTATATCGATCGGTGTCTATGTTATTTGTCGTCATGTAAATGATGCGGTCCCTAAGGTAGCTAAAAATCCAAGCATACAGTCGTCCACCGATGTCAAAATCTTCCAGTGCGTCAACAATCGCACATGCAGCACATTATCGTAGGCACCCTTAATGTCTAGGAAAACCGCCGCCACTAGTCTGCGTCGGCTTCTTTCCTCTTCAACGCTGGTGATCAAGTCGACCACACCATCAATGGCAGATCGGCCTCTTCTGAAGCCGTTCATAAATGCAGGAAAGGAGTTGTTGCTCTCTAGAAGCCACTCTAATCTTGACAGTACCATTCTTTCGATTACTTTCTCGACGCAGCTGGCTAAGGCGATTGGTTTGTAGCAGGAAAGTGCATAAAAACACTTCCCTGGCTTAAGCAATGCAATATTGCGACTGCATTTCCAATTAGCTGGGACTTCTCCTGACTCCCATGAGGTGTTATAATGAGATAACAGCATACGTCGTGTTTCTGTATCAAGATGGTTGAGTGCAGCATACGTGAATCCGTCAGGTCCTGGTGCTGATGATCGGCGGGAGGCAGAAACCGCAGCGTCAAGCTCATGCATTGTAAAACGTACATCAAGGCGCTCGTCAGACGATAGAGGCGCAATGGTAGTAAGAGGCTCATTAGTGGCAAGACCATCAGTGGTGTCCACTATGAGGCGACAGTAGTCACTGGCTATCTCAACTTCTGTCCGCCCCTGATGTAGCGCAACAGCTTGAAATGGTTGACGTTGTTGGGGAGTTGTCTGCAAACTTCTTACCACCCGCCAGATCTTAGAGGTTGCCTGGGGTCGAGAGATCCAGAGAATTTTCTCCAACGTTGCCTATCAATCTTGTCAACATGCCGAAGAACATGTCGTTGAGCTTGACGACAAGCGGAAAGGTCTGAAGGCGACTTCGTTCATCTGTATCGGCGTTCTGCACGGTGACGGATTGCACGAACGGCCTCGTATTGGGAGTACACTGCTGATCTCTGCATCGGTAGGTTAACCTGTTTGGTTGTGTCACGCAGTGAAGAAGCAATGATGTTCTCTACCTCGGATGTATCAGTCGTGTGCTCACAGCCGGACTTGACAGATGCCTTGATCAGTGTCCAGTCGGTTTGACGGATGTAGCGTGTGTGCGTGCGGCGAAACCACCTGAACTGAACATAGGTTGGAAGGTGGTCACTGCCGCAAGTGTCCAAATATGTGCACCAACATGCGGAAGACAGAAGGCTTCTGGAAACAAAACAGAGGTCGAGGCAGCTGCTGTAAGACGTGCCACGAACAAATGTAGGTGATCCGTCTTTGAGTACGCTTAGTCCATATTTGCATATAAAATTGACCAAATCCCTTCCGCGATAATTCGTTGTAGTGCTACCCCAGAGGGGATGATGTGCATTAAAATCGCCAATCACAATGTTTGGCCTTTGTGCTGCTTGAAGAATGGTCCCCAGGTGGAAGAAGTCCATCGGTGCGCTTAGGTGTATGTGTCCTCCAATTACTGAGAATGTCCGCTTTTTATGTTTTATAGTCAGGCTCACGTAATCATTCCTGGTATGCGACGCGACTTCATGTCTCAAGGACCTCAAATCACGGCGTATACAAACGAGAACTTTGCTCATACGTTGATCACTGCGGGACCAAATCTGGATATATCCAGATATACGAAAAGTTGAAACCATATTCGGTTCACATATAACGATAACAGGAAATTGATATTTAAAACCCGTTGTCTGAAGTCTCACAGACGGCCACGTAAGCCACGAGCATTCTATTGCATAACAAGCAACTGGCGCATGCGTTCTACGAACATCAATGCCATGTTCACTTACTGAAGAACCAGTAGAAGATGATCCAAAACTTCAAGTAGCTGCACAGCCGCCTTCGCAGCGGGAGTGTTTAGGCGGCTGAGGGTCTTAGGCATCGAGCCCATCAAATTGTTAAGCATAGCCTTGAAATCTGCGTTGTCCATCTTGTTGTTTTCTTCATTGGGGGTAAGGCCACTATGTGATGGTGGCGCTATCGTAGCTCTTGACGGTAGTGAAGGCCACTGAGTCTCCGACGTGGTGAGAGCCAATGACTGGTTACATTGTACTTGCGTGGACTGTATTGGCATTTGATCATCTGTATCCTCCTTTCTGGCCGACAAAAGTAGGCTAGGAGGTGGTGAGGGCACAGTTTTGTTTGTCGAATTCGATAAGCTATGAGCACTGCTGCTCAGTTTGCATCGGTGTCGCGAACGATGTTTACGGCGCTGTACAGCCCTTGCAGCTTCTCTGTCAGTGGAGTGGTCTCGAACCATCTTCTTCAGGATACTAATTTCATTCCTCATTTTGGGACATTCCTTTCATGCTGCGTCGTGGGCGCCTGAGCAGTTTGGGCATTTGGCCACAGCATTGCAGTTATCACCATCATGAAGGCCACCGCAATGCTTGCAGGTTACTGCACCCTTGCAAACTGCACTAACGTGCCCAAATTTCATGCATTTATGACATTGCAGAGGTTTCGGTACGTAAGGACGCACCGACTGCCTCACGTACCCAACTTTTACATGTGTGGGTAACTTCTTTGACTGAAACACTACTTTAACACGTCGCGTGCGTCCAAAGCGGTAGAAACCAAGCACGGGAGCCGACGATGACAGCAGTTTCTCGAGACTCGAGTCTGTTATCTCCTCATCCACATCGTATATAACTCTTGTTCTCGTTTCTTCGTCGTACGCAGAGAATGCGCAAACCGAAATGTTTCCTAATTGAACAATCGCTTTCAGCGTGTCCAATATGGCCTTCTTAGTGACCTCCATGGACAGTATGTTCTTTCGAGTATTTATGCGTATTTCTACGACTTTCCCTGGAGCGATGAGCTCAAAGTACTCCGACAGGCTATGCCTATTTAGGGAGTTCAAGATGTCTGTCTTCGATGTCAGCACATACGAAATGGTGTACGACCACGTGCTACTCGCCTTTGTCTGTGCTTGCTGGCCAGTTGGCGATGTCCGGCTGATTTTCCTCTTCAGGCGTCGGCTTGATACGACCACGTAGTCGCTGTCCGAAGCCATATCTTCAACGGAGGAGTCATCAGAATTGTCAACGTGGACCACGCTTGGGCCGGGGTGCGAACTTGCGTCAGACGCACTATGATGTGGTCGGCCCAGTCCCGGTTGCTAGATGGGGTTTTGATCCCCCATTCTAAGGGGAACGTCCCTTCGAGGTGTGTCAATTATTGAAAAATCTTGGCAAAAGAATTAGAAAACTCACAGAGCTCGAAGCAGACGCTGTTCTCTGTGACAACTTTTTCTTCCTCCCTTGCCCTTTCTTAACTTTTTATATATTACTCTATGGCTAGAGTGTACTAAAACTGTTGAGTGGCATGACCACGCCTCGCCGCCTGATCCTTTCTCGTTGCCTGTAGCGGTGGCACTGCAGTCGAATAGTACTGAAAGAGCCGCGCGCAGGAACAGCTATACGCTTCGGCTCCTCTGTCGCGCTTTCTTGATGCAGATTTCTTCGTAACTGCCCATCATTCATGTCTAGCACACGATGCCACAACCCTTAAAGTATGACACGCCAATCTAGTGAATTTGAGCTCCACAAAGGCCCTTGCGAGAGATCGAAAATAATTCAGAAAGGCTGTGGCTTATACCGCTTTCTTCTCTCTTAACTCGCTCTTCGTTGGTTAGGCGTCCACAATATTCAGAATAACTGAGCCAATATATTGGAAGCTAGGTGTGCTCTGAAAGCTGTGAGATTAAAAAACAAATACCGTGTCAGACGCTCGTAGAACTAGGACGCCATAAGTAAACAGGAAATTCGAGAGGAAGGGAATCTGAACCCCCTAAACCACGAAATGTTTTTGTAACTTAACTTTTCAGGGTATACTATAATATTTACACGCATTTACAGCGACCACCAATTGCCAAAGTTAGTCGTTCTGCTGCACCCCCCCCCCCTCAAAAAAATTCTGGGTAGCCTTGCGCCGAACGTTTACAATTGGCGAAGCTGAATATAGCGTGCCTCTGTGCAAATGCGCACTGTATATTTCACCTTTGGGACAGTATGACGTCTTAAAACTAGTTCAAGTCTAACGTAGTCGGACGAGAAATGCACCGCCTAAAAATAGTTGCTGTGCTAAGGGGCATTGCATGGATATTGTTAAGAGGGCGGTGACGTGTGACTTGAATGCGTGTACTTGTGGATATATATATATATATATATATATATATATATATATATATATATATATATATATATATATATATATATATATATATATATAAGAGGGAAAGAAGTGTATACCTAAGGGCTCGTTCTTCCGTATTTTAACACAATATAAATGAGATCTAACATACAATAATGCCAAAGAATGTATATGGGCAGTTATTAGAACCAATGTAATGTAAATAAGAAGAAAGAAAAGTGGGTGAAAATGACTTGCTGTGAGCAGGAATCGAGCCTACGACCTTTGAATAACGCGTTTGAGAGCATCAGCAGCAGTGAGCGATGTGTTGCCATCTTGCGGCCGGCGTGAAGCAGCGTAGCGGCAACGCTTTCAGCCAGAGTGACCACTCTTCAACTTTTATATTACTCTATGCTGGCAGTGTTCAGAATAAATTGTGAAGGCTTTTGAGCACTGTGCACACCCTACCATAACAGAACTCGTAATGTGTCCCGGTTAATATTGTTTGCAAGGAAAAACTGGTTCATGTCTAGTACTTCGTACTCTACTTTGTGAGCAGAAAAAGTGGGCAACAATTTAGAGTACCAGGTACTCTTATATGGGAGAGCACAGAGCCGTCCCGTACAGATACCGATGAGTATCTTTGGCGACTGTATATGTGTCGTTCATGCAGTTCAGCGTTTTCACTTTTACATCGTCAAGAAACGAAACAACCAACCTTGCCCCGGCGAGGTGCCTGTAACTTGCCCAGATTGTCTCATCAAATCATTGCTTTAAACTTGAAATCTTAGTTTATGCATAATGTACTTGATTCTTAGCGAATTTCTTTTAACCTAATTTTACCGTTTACTGCAAATTTTGTTCTTGTGTTTGATAGTTTAGAGAATCGTTGTAGTAAAATTGATCCCAGAAGCAAGATCCTTTCCAAAGGGTGACCGCGCTTTCGAGGCGCTGCTGTAACGCAACATATCTAAAGAATACTTTTTTTAGGCGAAGCACCTCAATGCGTACACTGCAACAACTTTTGGCGTATACTATCTATCTAGCCGCTTATGTCAGGATGCTCTCGTGGTCCCCCCTTTAACTTGGCGTGAACCAAAAATTAATATGGGAAGTTAAGATCGTTTGACAAATACGAAGCGCTAGTCAAGGCATAAATAATGCACAATGCCGTCGCGTACGTCGTCGAACACTTTCCGCCAAACAGTGGCACATACCCACGGGCGAGTATGTGTCACTAGTATGCGAGTATGTGCCACTGGTTATTGACACCCCAAAACGGCGGGAACACACATGGGTAATTTTAACACTGTAGCGTTAAAAAAAAAGACCCGATTTCCGCAGCGTTGGCACGACGAATGCAAATTCGTCACCAATGCTGCCACTAGTCACCTGTGGCATGAATTGAACCCAAGCATTCTGCGTGGCAATCAAGTATTCGACCACAGAGCCATGCCAGGTCTCGGGACTATACTTTTCAAAAGGACACAAATGTTCGTGAAACGGGAATCGGTGTTGCAGTGCGTGCTATCCAATTTTATAAACAATCATATGTACTTCTATATAGCAGTCTTCACGCCGTGGTAACGTCAATTGTAGTTAGGTACCATCCGATGAAGTTGATGTATGTAGCAGCGTCCAGGGCTACCATCCTCGGGAGAACCAGCGCTTCATATCCCATTTTTGCTTCTGGGGTTGCTAATACTCATGTTCCTGTTGGCATCGTTGCACAAGGGCTAACAACTGCTTATATAAACATCAGCTACTCTTCAACATATATGTGTGTGTGCAATGTTTGCACATATATTTAGCATCATTTCATAACGCGTCACTCATTAAAAAATTACAACACAGTTACCTTCCCTCTGCATGCTTCGCGTAACGTCGATTCCGAAGGTATGTGGGATCTGCCGATGTTTTTTTCTCTCTCAACTACGGAAGTTCTCCCTCAGTAATAACACGACAACATGTCTAGCCGCTACGGTGGCTAGTGACGCTCACAAGACGTTTATTCTGTCTTAGTGCGTGTTTTGCTGCCAGACTGCTCATCAGTATCGAATCTCTTCCGCGGCGGCCGTGTTTTCGTTGCAGGCGGAACTGCTAGAGGCCCATGTATATATACATTTAGGTGCACGTTAAGAAAACCACAGGTCCACCCTAAATAACTCCAGATAGTCAAAACCTATGAATCCTTATACTGTGACTTTTAATAATCTTATCGTGGTTTTATGACTTTAAACCCCTATTCAGCATATTCATAGGACCATCTTGCACTTCCATGCAAGCACATATTCGCTACATCTAAACGAATAATACATCAAAATAAACAAAAAAGCGCCGAGATGCTATTATGCACATACATGCTTTGCAGTAGATTAACTAAAAAATAAAACAACTGCCGATATAGTCCGATACTTGATATATACCAAAATTGATATAAGGGGACGTGACTGCATGGCGAACGAGATTCGCAGGTCATTGCATAAATGAATTAATTCCCTTCTACTAGTCACCTGTGGCACATGCCCGCTGTTATAAAATGAGGTTCGGGGAGTAGGCATTTATGAGTGGTGTAATAGACGCTGGCTAGGGCAGCGAGGCAGCAACTTGCTCGACATACAAACATATATTCAAACAGAGAAGAGCACACAAGGGAAAAAAATGAAAAGAATAGATATACAAGGAACACGGGAAGCATCTTTAGAAACTGTTCAGTTCAAATAAACACCGCGCTCACGCTATGGGGCTTGGCTCGATGGTCGTGGCTGCGTCGCGAATCGTGGACGCAGTCAGGCGAGAAGGGCCAGGCGAGTTGTCGCAGCTACTGCGTCCGCTGCGCCGGAGCAGAAGACGTGCCGTTTGCGAAGTCTTTCGGGCGTTGACGTCGTATGAGGTATCTTCCGGCACTGCTGGCCTCCCGAACGTTGACGTTCCGCCAGGCCAACGCGTCTTCTTCGCTCCAGCTTCTGGCCGCCGGCTGATCAGCCAACAGGGCCTGTTCTTCTTTTTGGCACGCGCCACGTGGTCACGTGCAGAGAGGTATTTTGAAAGCGGTTGATTCACGATAGTTATAGCGCGAGAACAAAACGACCACACAGAGACAAGCCTTCTTGTCTCTGTGTCGTCGTTTTGTTCTCGCGCTATAACTATCGTCATGCCATACCAACTAGCCCAAGCTGCCACACTCCGGGTGAATCACTTTCGCTTCAGTGCGCGTGCTCGCGCTCGTTCGCCACCACATGTCAGCTACTTAGCGGCGTCAATGAACTTCATTACACCCGCATACAGCGGCTAGTTGTATGTGGTTACGAGCCACAGGTGGTTAACAGTCTTTATCAACACATTCTTCAACGTCCTCGTGCCGCTGTGAATGCGGTGCCGTCGCTGGCGTTGCCGATGTAATATCCCGATGGAAGCAAAGAATAAAAACTACTGTGCCAGTGGAAATGAAACTTAGGCGTTCTGCATGTCATGTCAACTAATCTACCACAGAGCCATGCTTGTGTTCCAAACCACTTCGAAAGATGACCATATACAAGCGTGATGTCGGGACAACACTAAATGTAGTCGCGGGTTTATTCACTTTTAAATCAGTGTAGTCAACATTACACATACGTATACCTCTAAATCAGCAAGCTATGATCAAGTAGTATTTAGCAAATACGCCTAAGATCGCTACTTATGGCAGGCACATCATCGTACCTTATCATGAGCTTTTTGGCGATAAAACTGACGTCTCTTCTCTAGTCTGAGTATATGATATACACATCGCACCATGAGCCAACATTTACGCGTACTTGTTGCGCCTGGTAAGCCACCGATATTCGCACACCTATACTCTATTAACCCAAATACATCGACAAGTCTTGTAACATTTGCCTAAGAAAAAATAAATCCGGCATAGGCTGACTGCTCGCTGACTACGTCGCATGAAACCGATTCCCACAATGATTTGTAGCCACCAGCATTTGTTTTCCTAAGATGATGATGGTCGTCCCAAATCTCGAAAGATATTACCGGTCCGAGCAGCCATGGTGCACTCATGGTGCTCATGGTCGCTTTCTTTGTACATCTCCCATAAGGAGGTGAAATTCAAATGCACCGCTACCACCGAAAGCGATAATAACCCCGTGAAGTTACTGCTTACGGCTCTTGTGGAAGACCGCGAAGCTCTCGCTCTGATTACGAATGGATTACGTTGTGTACGTTGTCAGGGTGACAGCAACAACAGCTGCTCACTTCTTCTCGCCTGTTTTCGTTCCACTCTACGCGCCATTATTTTTTTCGCACTTCCTTATTTTTTTACAATGGCCGAGTTTCTTTTTTTTTCGTGCACTTGCGCGTTATCTGTATACTTAGCCGTGCATTCGTGTTTGCCTCTTCGCTCGCAGCCCACAGTGTGTTTGAATGTCGCAAGCAGCATGCTCACAGCTAGCACGAGCGTCGAGCATTACAAGTGATCTCTAATTATAGTTCTACTATTCGTGCTAATCGCAATGAAGTGCTCCGTGTATCATCCTGACATCCCCCCTTCAGTGACGTCATCTTCGGCTAGGCCTTGTATTTCCGATGTAAGAAAAGCTGTGTTGGTAGCTTACTTCCCCTGGCCTTGCGAAGTACGGTATTTTTTTAATGTTATGTGCTGCTGCTTAAACGACTATTAGCTGCCTCCCGTTGTCCCCAGCTAACTACCAAGTAGTGATCAAGTACCTCATGATGTGCCTCGGTTTTTTTTTATCGCAATGTGATGCTTATATGCAAAATATGCTTTTTTATTTTGCTTACCAGTAGTGCCGGTGTCCAGCATTCCATGTATACTTGTGCAATGCCTGAGCAAATATATATGACTGGTTGTTTGTGTTTTGCATCAGTACAATGGTTCGTGGGCATATCATCGCATTTTTATTATATATTTAGATAGCTTGCGCTTCACTATTGTTTTTGCTGTGCTCTGACGTTCATTTAAGCTTTACGATTGTTTCCTATCAAGAGCTCCTCTGCACTTCGGCCGGTTAGTAAATGAAAATCGCGTACTTTATATGCGTATACGACCAAATGGCCCACACATTTGAACGTGTTCGATTTTTGAAATGTCTTATTTCTTAACTATACAGTCACGTTTTGTGTTCCTCATGGATGGACACATTGTACATGCTTGTTTTCGGTTCTTCTCCTGAACGTGTATTGTGCCCCGTTATACGCAAGCTTGAGTTTCGGAAGCGGAGCAATAAAACGAGGCCAGAGAACACGTTCCGCGCTCGTGTACAAAGGTCCTCTTCAGAGTATGGGCATCCCGTGGACGTCTGGACAGAGAGGGATAGAATGACCCGACACTGCGAAATTAGGAACTTTTATAAAATAAAAACTGGGCGTATTTAACCGTCCCCAAGCCCCAAACTCAACAGATCTGAAGCGGTAGATTTGAGGCACTTGGGAACCCAGACCTTCTCCAACACCATTCATTTTTACATATGCGCACATGTCTATCCAGATGATACTTGCAAAATGTGCGGCTAAGCTCATGCACCACTTAGGCACATTCTCTGGGAATGCGGAGTTTTAGTAGAAGAAATGCATGCAGTTTCCCCAGATGAGGCTGTGGCGTTGTGGATGGCTGCGCTGCACAGCTCCAATCTTCAGGATCAACTGTGGGCCATCCAGCAAGCCTGCCAGGTGGCGAGGAGACAGGGTCTCCGGCCCTCCTCGGGAGCGGCCTAGGACCAGGGCATGTGTACAAATATTGCGCGCACAGACATATGTGGAACAGTTGCAGATGTTTATATAAGCAGCAATTGTTTGCACTTGTGCAACGATGCCAACAGGAACATGAGTATTAGGAACGCCAGAAGGGAAAAGCTGATTTGAAGCACTTGTTCTCGCGAGGATGGTAGCCCTGGACGCGCATATATATTGTGGTTGATCGCCAGCGTGAGCATGTCTACTTCCTTATGGACTCATCCACAAGCCAGTCGACAGATCATCGCGAAAAACCTAGCAAACTTTTCTAGAAAAATTCACGATTAATGAAAAATACCACGAGCAACGTACTCGGGAGATTTGTGAAGCATTGAAAAGGGTTAATACAAAGGTGGCCAATGTGCATGTGTCATTGTATACTTCGTGTATTTGCGTCATGTTGCATTTCGCTGCCCACTAAGCTTACGGTAGAATAGAATACGGACAGCAGAGGCTTGTTCTGGAATTATTTTTTTTTTTTGCGCAGGAAGTGAGCATTGCTATAGGGGACATTGCAGGCGAGTATCCAATAAGGAATGGTTGTTGGCACGGTAACAGTTGTTGGCGCGGTAACAGTTACCCGCGTGTCGTTGGCGTGAGGATTTCACTGGGCAATGGCAAGCCACTCAATAGTA
Organism: Rhipicephalus microplus; assembly: GCF_043290135.1. Classification (NCBI taxonomy): domain Eukaryota; kingdom Metazoa; phylum Arthropoda; class Arachnida; order Ixodida; family Ixodidae; genus Rhipicephalus; species Rhipicephalus microplus. Next base: position 154,898,400 of record NC_134710.1, read on the forward strand.
TCTGGGGTTCTACGTCCCAAAATCATGATGCGATTATGAGGGACGCCGTAGTGGAGAGCTGCGGAAAATTTGACCTTCTGGTGCTCTTTAACGTGCACTTACATCGCACAGTATACGGATTTCTATCATTTCGCCTTCACCGAAATACGCCCGCCACGGTCGGGATTGAACCCGCGACCTTCGGGTCATCAGCCGAGCACCGTATCTGCTGCATCCACCGAGGAGGACAAAACGAGCCAATTGGTCGTTCAGTGAGCAAGCAGACGCCTAGTTCCGGATGTTTCAGCAGTGACGATAATCGTACCATTTACCCTAAGATATTACCATTCCGTGTTAAATCTGCCATGATCCTGACACGTATTAGCTGCGTGAGTTTCTCGACGCGTACAGCAAAATTACGAGAAAATCATAGTGGCTCACACGGGTCTCACAAAATGAAATAGCGATGTACCCACTAATTGGGTGTGGTATTTCCGTACTTACCATATGGAAAACCGCCAAGGCTTAAAGGAGCTGAGAGTCAAACCTGAGAGTAGATAACGAAAAGAGACATAGAGTGATATGGTATGAAGAAAGGCAGTGAGGTTAACCAGAAAGCAAGTGTCTTGTTTGCTACCCTGCACTGGGGAAGGAAAATGGGAGACAGAAAAGTAAGGAAAATGGGATGAGAGAAAGAGAGCGGGACGGAAGTGAAAGCACACAAACAAAACGTCACAAACGTTCGACGAGGCGGGTCGATCGCAGAAACTTCAGGAGGGCCTTCGTCACTTTTTGGTGTGAAGCTTGATCTTTCCGGCATTCTAAAATTAATTTTTCGGAAAGTGGCTGGTCTTCGAGGCGTGCAAACACTGCTGACAGAGACTGTCTTTGACAGTTGTACTGCGGGCACTGACATAAAATATGTTCAATGGCTTCGTCAGCGACGCAATAATCAGACGCAGCACTGTCTGCCCATCCGATGCGGCAAGCAAAGGCGTTCGTAAAAGACACCCCAAGCCATATGCGATAGAGAACGGTTGTCTCAGATCTGGATAAGCCAGATGGAATGGAAAGTAGTAGGTATGGGTCCAGACGGTGAAGACGGGTGTGTAAAAATCCGGGCGTGTTTCACTGAGACCTGGTGGCATCGTGCGTGAGTGTATTAATCCTTGCTGCTGCGTCGCTTCTTGGCAGCGGAATGGGATCCATCATGCCATTTTCGTGAGCGTTCTTTGCTGCAGCGTCGGCATGCTCGTTATGGATTATTCCGCAGTGGAGTAACCGTCGAAAAGTTACATCGTGTCCTTTCTGAATTGTACTTGCTGATACAATTGTCTTGTTTCCAACACCAATTGGTCTTGAAGTCCACAACGTAGCGCAGTTTAAATACAATACAGAGCTGGTTTCGAATCGGTTAAAGTGCAACCTTTAGAGGTGCTTCTTGATCAAACCTACGGAGTGCACAGCGGAGTACTGCGAGCTTGGCGATTGTCAATGTTGTTTTGTGAGATGTTCGAAATTGAATGGTTTCAGTTTTCGCTCTGAAGATCACAGCTCCTGCAGATACCCTAACGTTTGTCGTACCATCCGTATAAAGTTTAACGTGGTGTTTGTATTCTTCGTGCAGCATATGTAGAGTCAGCTGCTTCAACGGTGGTGTCGAGAGATCCGACTTTTTGCGAATTTCTGGCACTGTCAAGCGTAGGGTTAGACGGTCTGAACACCAAGGGGGTGTCAGGATACGTTCCGAAGGTGTGCTGCCTGCTGGAAGGCACTCACGGTAACCCAATACTCTCTTACAGAAGGAGGCACTCGGGCGGTCATCTGGAAGCGAAGCGAGGTGTTGGGCAGGGGCGTGAGCAACGTGCCTAATATGCGCTCAAAGCACCTTTAGAGTAATGTGTACTGAGGCTGGATGATCTTTGGCGATTGCGATGGTCTCCGCTGTAGATGTGCACCGTGGTAATCCAAAACAAACTCTGAGTGCCTAGTCCTGGGCGTTTTCGATTGTATGTATGCTACTTTTGGTGGTGTTCGTCAAAACAGGCAAGCTGTACCACAGGTACCCCAGGAACAACGTACTGTATAGCTGCCACATTGCGTGTGACGTGCCCTACTTTTTTCCTCCGAGGAAGTTGAAAAGTTCGGAGATGGCTGTTTGGCGCTTTTTCAGAGTGACCACATGGGGATTCCTGCAGATATTTTGATCAATGGTGACTCCCAAGAACATGTGTGTGCGGGTGTAGCAGATAATTTGTCTATTTATGGTGACGGGATAAGATGTAATTGCCATCCGCGTGAACGCAATCAGTGCTCATTCGTCTGGAGAAATCTCGAGGCTTAAGGTACACCGAAATAGAGTTCGCAGATTTCTGAAGTTTTGCCCCAGCTAACTATGGACGTGTTATACCAGATGTCCAAACACCAATATCGTCTGCATAGATAAATATCTGCACATATAATGGTATGGTTTCCACAAGGCTGATCATGACAAGACTGAATAGTGTGGGGCTCAATACACCCCCTTGGAGAACACTATGGTGTATGTAATGCTGAGATGTCAGCCCATCATCAGTTCCCATAAACAATGATCTCATATGAAGGTAGCAGCAGATCCAGCAGTACACTCGTCCACCCAAGCCAACGGACTCGAGGGCATCAAGTACGACTTCATGGGAGACATTGTCAAAAGCTTCTTTGACAGCCAAAAATAATGCTACAGATAGCTATAGGCTCATTTTCTGGTGCTGTACGTATGTCACGAGATCAATGACGTTGTCATTGGAGCTACGAAGACGACAAAATCCGGTTATGGCGTCTGGATAGACGTCTGTATCATTCTAAGAATCACTCGAGCCTGGCAAGAATCATTCGCTCCATCAGCTTGCCCACGCAACTAGCCAGCACTATTGGTCGGTTTGACGTCAGCTCTGGAGGTGATTTTTCAGGTTTTCCGTTGTCTGGGAAGAGCTCCAGCTCGCCATGACTCATTAAACTCGTCCAGTAAAGCACTACGTGCGCGATCACCGAGGTTGCACAATAGGCGATATAATATATATCTGATCTGGGCTACGACGATCGATTACAAGAAGCAAGAGCGGCGTCCAGCTCTTCTATCGAAAAAAGGCAGGTCCATGCACGGATCAAGGGAGTGGGGTGCAGATGCAGCAGTAAGGACCCTTGTGCAATGTGATAGGCCGGCAATCTCTCTACAAAAATCTTCTGCTATCTTGATGTCCTTTCTACGTTGGAAAAGTTCCAGGGCTCTAAACGGATAACGTTGTTCGGGAAATGTGCGTAGGCCTCGCATGGTTCGCCATATTTGAGAAAGTCGTTGGCGAGGGTCAAGAGGATCGCAAAACTGCGCCTACCATTGGAACTTCAGTCTATCCATACAGCGCTGGATCTTTTTTTGCATGCGACTTGCTGTGCGTAAATCTCTAATCGACTTTGAGTGCCGATATCTGCGCTCTGCACGCCGACGAATCGCGCGAAGTCGCTCTAACTCTACGTCCATTTCCGAGGGCTTTGAAGAGCACGTCAGCGTGCACATCACGCTCTGCGCTGCTTCTTTGATCACTCGCTCAATGCCAGAGGATAAGCCTGTTCCACATGTGTCTTCTAGGCTGGTTGTGAATGCAGACAAATCGATCTTCCGGATGGTTTTTGGCTGTTGACCACTGGCGAAGCCTTTGATGTTGAAATAACTAAGGATTATGGTTGCTGCCATGCGTCTCGATGTCTAAAAACTACTTGACGCTTGTGGTGAAGCGACGGGACACAAATGTCAAGTCCAAGCAGCTGCTGTACGTGGACCTTCGTAGAAATCTAGGGCTCCCATCGTTAAGTAGAAAAAGTTCATCAGCCGACAAAAATGAAGCCAGTTTTTTGCCTGTGACATTGACTTTTGAGCTTTCCCAAATAGGGTGGTGGGCGTTGAAGTCCCCTGCAATTAGCCATGGACCCAGTACGCTCGCAAGTATGTCATCCAGTATTTTTTGATCAAAACGAGCTCAAGGGGATAAGTAAACACAAACTAATGTGAAGGCGAGGGTTTTTTGCTTCACAGTCAGGCAAACATACTGGCTGTCGTCACGTGGTGGCACAGGATGAATAATGCAAGTAAGCTCACGACAAATGTACACAAAGACCTTGCTGCTTTCGTTGCCGGTTTGGGGCGGAATAGATACGTATCCTGATAGTCTGAGCATATTTGTTAAGTTTGGTTCAAAAATCACGGTGATTAGGAAACGGTTCAAAAACACGTACTGGCGAAAATCAGAAATTCGTGATCTAAGTCCTCTTGCGTTCCACTGGATAACTGATGCTTCTCTGACCACTTTGTTGAATGATTATTGATCTCCATGGATCTACGCGAGGGCGGCGAGGACTGGGCTCAACGCGTCCAGCACCTGTAGGTCACGTCCAGCAGTTGGAGTTCCCAGGCTTCTCAATAGGTCAGCAATGACAGCAACCAGGGATCGTAGCATCGGGATAATTTGTCGATCTACCCTTGACATATTCTCAACAGAAGTAGGCTCGGAGGAAGCTGTAGGGTGGGGAGGCCTGGAGGGGTCTCCTTCGCAGGCTGCGTACGAGGAAGTGCAGGCCAGTCATCCGCAGCTATGGGCTTGTCCACCTCATTTCGCTTCGTGCTTACTGTTTTACTGGTGTTCGAATAAGATTGGTTACGAGTGACAACCTGTATTGCACACCTTCTACGACCACTGCGTCGGTGCCGTACCCTTTCAGAAGCCTCTCTGTGCGATGAATTGTCTCTGACCAGTTGTTTGATAATAACAATTTATTTCTTTATCCGTGGACATTTCTTGGAGGCAGCATCATGTGAACCATCACAGTTTCCGCACTTCAGACTTGTGCCCTGACATGAGTCTGCAGTGTCTGGCTCAGCGCATCGAGGGCATACTGTGGTGTTCGTGAGTACACCCATGACATGTTCGATTTTCGTGCATTTATGGCACTGAAGAGGTTTAAGAACAAATGGCCGAACAGGATGTCGGAAATGTCCCACCTTGACATATGACGGAATAGAATCTCCTTTGAACATTATCTTTACACGGCAGGTGTTTTCGAGGCGAAGTACATTTGTGATGACAACTTCGTCGTTCGCGGGTTTTATAAGAATTGGAAGATCCGAGTTCACAATGACCAAATCAATGTCATAGATTACTCCCGCCATGCCGGTACCATCCATTGGAATTATCAGTTGGACCCATCGTGAACTTTCTGGCATTCGCCACTTTCTGCGAACTTTCTGGCAGCGCCGTCTTTTCTTTCTGTTCTACTCCTTCCCTGTCCTGTATTTTTTTCTGGTGTTGCGCTGTAAGAAAGTTCACGATGGATCCTAACCAACTGGCCCGACTTACCGTCTTACTACAATATTATCAGTTGGACTTTGATGTCTGCGAACTCCGATAATCTGCGTAGCTTGTCTAAGGCATTGGCAGTCATCGTGTCTACAGCAAGAATATTGCCACCTACTGCATAGTCGTCTATCAGCACCGGTATATCCAGAAAAAGCCGCACATATCGTTCAGTCGAATCCACACCCTTTACTGTTAGCGTTGATCGGAGGTCTTCAGCACGTCGATTGCCAGCGACCTCGCCTCCAAGGGTCGCTTGCGTTAGTTTTCCCGGTGGGGACTGGGGGACCGTGCGCCAGCATGGCGCTGTGGCGAAGATGAAAAGCGCCTCGGCGACGGTGAGCGTGGCTGCCGTCCAGAAGGCGGTGGCATGCGCTGTTGAGCCAGGTAATCCTCAATGTCCCGCGGTCGCTGGTCATACCGAGGAGGCGCTGAATATACTGAAAAGCCGCGCAGCCCAAGGCCACTATGGCCAAGGTATGGACACTGGCGGTACAAATGGTCCGCTTCACTGCAGTGGAAGCACAAAGGTCGGCGATCAGGAGTGCGCCAAACATCAGATTTCCGAGGCGAAGCACGTCTGCCGTCAAGGTAGTGTGCTGGTTGTTCCGCAAGATGCACAGGGTTGGCGTAAACGAGGGGTGGGCGCGTGCGTGTGTTCTCGTAGTACTGTAGAGGCTGCGCCGACTGAAGTGAAACTGTAGGAGGTGCCTGAACAAACAGCGGGGAAGAGGAAGCTGGGCGCTTCAAGGCTTCCGCATAAGTCGCACGGTGGTAGTCAGCCGGGGTGGGTGTGGCGTTATCCAGACTCACAGGGTCACGCAAGGCATGATGCAGCTCGTCCTTGACGATACTTGCAATAGAACTCACCGTAGGTAGTGGTGGTGTGGCAGCCTTTTGCAGCTCCTCACGTACTATAGAGCGGATAAGGTCGCGCAGACACTCGGTGTTGCTCCCGAAAGTCGTCAGAACTTGAGCAGTGGACGTGTTCACTTGCCGCTCATACAGGGTGGATCGATGCTGAAGCATCTTTTCCATCGTGACGGCTTCAGACAAAAACTCGGCGACCGTGTTCGGAGGGCTCCGTACAAGGCCAGCAAAAAGCTGCTCCTTAACTCCCCGCATCAGGTGACGCAACTTCTTCTCTTCTGTCATACATGGATCAGCCCGCCGGAACAGACGCGTCATATCTTCCACATAGGTCATGACAGTTTCGTTGGGCATCTGGATGCGGGCCTGGATCGCTCGCTCCGCTCGTTCGTGGCGATCAGCACTTCTGTAAGTGTCCAACAGCCGGCGGCGGAAATCGGGCCACGATGTCATCTGTTCCTCGTGATTCATGTACCAGGTACGTGCTCCATCCTCCAAATAGAAGTAAACACGCCGTAGTTTGGCCGCGTCGTTCCAGTCGTTCAAAGCAGCCACGCGTTCGAAGTCGACCAACCAGTCGTCGACGTCTTCGAGCTCGGTGCCATGAAACGGTGTCGAAACCTGTGGACTTTCGAGGGTGTACCGAGTCACCGGGGGGTTTCCCGTACCTGTTAGAGTGGTTTGAACGGACGTGCTCATCATACTTGTGTGAACTGTAGGGTCAGCTTCGGGTGGCAATCCCCTGATCCTGCGGCTTGTCCGATGAACGGGAGTGTGGACTCGCACTGGGCTTGTGGTGCCGCTTCCAGGAGAGGTCTGAAACATCCGTGAGGGGCTACCCCGCACCTCCACCAATTGTCACGTCGCTCCAGGGGGTGTCGACAAGGTTTATTGATGTCCGAGCAACAGGGCTTTAACCAAACGCGTCGGTTGGGCTTGTCTGCCAGAGCGGGGGTCCACGCGCACTTCTTTCTTCTCTGTGGTGTGTGCCTTCACCTTGACATACGACCCACTACTAGAAGTAGGTGGCAATCAATCAGCAATCAGCAATCAGCAATTCAATCAGCAGATCTTACACTCAAACCGCAGAAGTGTCACTTTGGTTATGAAGAGCTCAAATTCCTTGGCCATGTAGTCAACGCGAAAGGAGTCCGACCCGACCCCGACAAACTTGCCGCTGTAGCCGCGTTTCCGCATCCTACAGACAAAAAGACTGTTCGGCGATTTCTGGGCTTGTGCGCCTACTATCGACGATTTATTAGAGGGTTTTCGAAGATAGCGGAACCCTTGTCTCGCCTTACACGCGATGACACACCGTTTGTATGGGCTACCGAACAACAGGCTGCTTTTGCCGAGCTACGACAGCGGATGCAGTCAGCCCCTGTTCTTGCGCATTTTGACGATGATGCTGACACAGAGGTGCACACTGACGCCAGTAACATCGGCCTCGGCGCAGTGCTCGTCCAGCATCAACACGGCAAAGAACGAGTCATTGCCTATGCCAGCCGCTCACTGTCCCGTACCGAGGTGAATTACACGACCACAGAGAAAGAGTGTCTCGCAGTAGTGTGGGCGATCACCAAGTTTCGCCCGTACCTCTATGGTCGTCCATTTAAAGTGGTGACGGACCACCATGCCCTCTGCTGGTTGGTAAACATTCGTGATCCCTCTGGACGACTTGCCCGATGGAGCTTGCGTCTACAGGAATTTGATGTTAGCATCGTATATAAGTCTGGACGGAAGCATGAAGACGCTGATGCGCTGTCGCGTGCACCCATACCTTTAGTCAATCAAGAAGAAGACGACGATGACGGTTTCCTGGGCGCCCTTAGCTCATCTGACTTGAGCAGACGCCAGCGAGAGGATGAAGAGATTCGACCGCTCATCGACTATCTGGAGGGTCATAGCGTCGTTATACCTCGCCATCTATTTCGTGTCATGACGTCTTTCTGCCTCCGAGGTAATGTCCTGTACAAAAAAAACGCCCGTTCTACGAGCCGCGCTTACCTCCTCGTCGTTCCGAAGGACATGCGGGACGAAGTCCTCTCCGCGTGCCATGACGAGCCCACATCTGGTCATCTGGGTTACTCGCGAACGCTCGCCAGAGTAAGTGAGGCGTACTACTGGCCCGGGCTTTCGGCAAGCGTGAAGCAGTACGTTAAAAGCTGTCGTGAATGCCAGCGTCGAAAGTCGCCACCAAGCAAGCCGGCTGGATTACTTCAGCCAATTGATCCACCCCACAAGCCATTTGACCAAGTCGGCATGGACATTCTCGGCTCATTTCCTTTATCGTCCGACGGCAACAAATGGGTCATTGTTGCAACTGACAATGGGACCCGCTATGCTGAGACACAGGCGATACCACGAGCCACGGCTTCTGAGGTAGCACAGTTCTTCATGTGCCACATTGTTCTGTGCCACGGTGCTCCATCTACAGTGATAACCGACAGAGGAACAGCGTTCACTGCACAGCTTCTTGATGAAGTTTTTCGGCTAAGTAACACTAGGCATCGAACGACGACTGCTTACCATCCGCAGAGCAACGGCTTAACCGAGCGACTAAATAAGACAGTCACAAACATGATCTCCATGTACATCGACGTCCAACACAAAACATGGGATCGCATTTTGCCTTATGTGACGTTCGCTTATAACACCGCCGTTCAAGAAACAACCAAATTTACACCGTTTCGTCTTCTCTACGGCCGCGAAGTTCAGACGATGCTGGATGCGATGCTTCCTTATGAAGGCGCTGATCGATTAACAACTTACGCAGAAGAATTTGCAGAGCGTGCCGAGGAAACGCGCCAGCTCGCCCGGCTACACATTGGTCAGCAGCAACAGGTCGATGCACGACGTTACAATATGCTTCACAATGACGTATCTTACAGTCCGGGAGACCAAGTTTGGGTTTGGACCCCTGTTCGACGCCGTGGCCTCTCCGAAAAGTTGCTCAGCAGATACTTCGGTCCGTATAAAGTAATACGCCGCGTGAGCGACGTAAACTACGAAGTGGTTCCGGACGCTACGTCGTCACGATGGGCACAACGAAAACAACCGACCTCTGACATAGTTCACGTGGTGCGCATGAAGCCCTATTTTGCGCGTTCCTAAAAGACCACTTTTTTTTTTATTTGTGCTCTGACAATTCCCTCATCATTGGTGAACTTATCGCGTCTAACATTTGATCATTAGTGCCCTTTTTCATTTGTTAACCTACTTTGTTTTGGTTTTTTTTTTCAATAACTTTACAGCATCGGGACGATGCTCTTTCTTTTTTTTTTTGTTGAGGAGGAATATTTCCACCTACTTTTAGTAGTGGGTCGTATGTCAAGGTGAAGGCACACACCACAGAGAAGAAAGAAGTGCGCGTGGACCCCCGCTCTGGCAGACAAGCCCAACCGACGCGTTTGGTTAAAGCCCTGTTGCTCGGACATCAATAAACCTTGTCGACACCCCCTGGAGCGACGTGACAATATTCTTGTGTGGATTCAAACGAATATCTTTAATTTCTTTTGGCGCAACACCCTCAAAGTACATAGCCTGTTTATTGTTCGAGGGCATGATGTAGGGGTCCTCGGGCACGAACAAGATGATGTGCGGCCAGCGTTGTTTTTTTTTACTTCCCAGTTAACGTCCCCGATGATGAAGATAGCTTGCCGTTTCTTCGTTTGGCCTTCCTGCTTTTCACGGTCTCGAAACTGTCACCCGACAAGTCGTCGCCGAAGGCCTGGTACAGTTCCGTGTCTTCGCTGGTGCTCGAGCAGGTGCTTCGTTTCCGCGACAGGCTTGCGTAAGTTCATCTCTGGTCGGTCCGCGGCGCAGAAGGATCCACATCCATAGCCATTGGGCAGTGGCCATCAGTAGTTCTGGGCAAGGCGCGCTGATTTAACGAGCAGTTCACCATGGCAGACCTTTGACTGGGCGGGCCGGTGGAAGACTCTTCATCCGGTCGGCCTGGGACTAGAAGCAGCGTCTCCCGGAAAAAGCGAAAACTCGATAAAATTGCTAGGAGCAGAAAGCAGAAGCATTCTATGAAGAGACACTTCGTCGTCGTTTTCCAATATAACGAAACAAGATATTAATTGATTGAGAGTGATATACATTTTAATACAAGCAGTAACAAAAACAAAAGGAAACTTGTAGACAGGTACGAAGAATCACCAGTGATTACAACCAAAAACAAATGCAATAAACAGTTATTAATAGATAGTAAACTAATTCAGTATACGAGTGTACAATAACAAACAAAATACAAGAGTACGCTTAACAGTTGCTCACTGAAACAAAGTTGAAAAAATACAAAAATACGTCATTTAGATGCCTCTTAGCAGCAGCCAGTTCATACACGATGCATGCAGTCGACGACAGAGCTTTTCAGCCAAACGCTAGGGAGTCTCTTGAGGTGTATTGTATTACTGAGCTGGGTTTCGTCGGAGTATAGGTTTTCAGACTCCCGCAGTCAGTTTGAGCTAACTTCGGAGGAAAAGACGCACACTTGCTTACAGACGTTGGTTTGTCATCTCTTAATTCAGCCTACTGATTCAGACTTCAGATAAGGCTAGGCGAGATTCATCTTCATCTCATCTTCTGTAGGCTCTTAGGAGTCAGGAACGGGGCTGTAGCTTGTAGCACGCTTCCGACAAGGTACCCAGTGTCCACCGTGATGGATCAGTGGATGAGGTGCTCGACTGCTGAAGAGAAGCTCGCGGATTCTACCCCGGCCGCGGCGGTCGCATTTTACTCCAGGTGAAGTGGCAGAGGCCCGTGTGCAGGGTGATGTCAGTGCACTTTAAAGAACACCAGATGGACAAACTTGTCAGAGCCCTCCACTACGGTGTTTCTCATAATCATATCATGGTTTTGGGACGTAAAACCCCAGATAATATTTGATAACGTACCCGATAGAACAGAGTTTATAGTCGCTTGGGAGCACACCCAACCTGTTGGAAATCGGTGGCATGGGACCACAGGACCTAAAATTAGGTCGCCTTTTCTTTATTTGTTAGTATTTGGATAATCATACTTTCTTACACTTATTAGATATATCTCAATTCGGTAATTCACACATACTACCCCAAATACTCTAACTGCTCTTTATAATCTACGAAAAGCCGTTTACTCATGGTAATCAGCACGACTATTTGGGTGCTCAGATCACTTCCTGCTTAAAATGTTGAAAAACATAATTACAGTTGTGTTTTCGATGCCAGAGGCAACAACTGTAGATATTAAAACCCAAATCAGGCAACTCCATCTCTCAGTTAAAGTTAGAAACACACATATCAGTTATACACATTCCTGAATACGCAAGCCTCGTATTGTAACACCCCAGAGCCATATACAGTCGAAAATTAGCTAGAATAATTCAACACTTTGCCTTCTAGCTGGTTCGTCTGGGCACCAAAATTTGCCTTAAGCGCCAAAAATCTCCACATGAGAATGCTCCTCGGCTAAATTAGTCACATTGAAGCTTTATTAACGTTGTTTTGGAAATATGGTCGAAAATTTTGAAGACTGCGTAAAAAAATGATATTGCTAGAGCACGTAAAAAAACGCAGCAAAAGTGTCAAACCTGTTTGTGAAATCACGTGTGAATTTCACTTACACTCGTAAGATGTTTGTATTTTCACTCGCCACCACTTGCATCGATAAGCAATGGCTGCAGTATATACAACCATGTCTTATTTAGCTTTCTTTTTTCTTTTTTTTTGTTTTTGTTGTTACTGTGTCAATTCGATCGTTGTAGCATTTTTGCGTGCGCTAACTAATGCGGGTATTGCATCTCACCTCGCGCAATACACGGCTAGATTTTATTGCCTCGAAACTCAAAATACTTGACTCAGTGGAGTGACGAGTATCACAGCCAATTGTCGCTGCAGTCGAAACTCTTGCTCATCTGTCCTTCCCTGTGCACCAACTTTCCATCACTTCAAGCATTCATCTTCCTGTGAACATCTGCACTTTTGATTCAGTACAGTAGTTCATCTGTTTTTCACGTTTTTTACAATGCTTTATATCTTCACACATTTTCCTTTTATCATTTTTGATGAATACATCAACTTGACTTTCCGTGCGACATTTGAACTTTTTTTAATTAATGAATGTACTAAGAAGCCCCAATCTCCGAAACCAACAAAAGGCAGTTTAGAGGGTTCAAGAGCTCGCAGAACGCCACCACGTTCTCGCCTTGACTCGGGTGTCCCCTACAGTATTCGCCCCGAGATCAGACTACAGGGGGCAGCACCATCACCGTGCTAATGTGGATAGGCGGCCGGTGGTGCGCATGCAAATGCACGCAACGGCGCGTTTTCTGAGCGCTGTGGGCCGATTGTCGGCGAATAAAATGCGTTGACTGCTGCATAGTCGTAATAAATATGCCGTTCATTGTTTAATGGATGTACGAAGCTCACTGAACGTTACTTTTACTTGTGACAGAAATGAAGTCTGCCATTAAAAAAGATGTTCGCGCTTGGCGACTGTCGGCACTTTCGCACTGCAGTGTGTCACGTTCCTTGTATTTTAAGTGTGAATACACTTTATAAGCGACCCCAAACCATCCACCGCCGTCGGCGGCGTCCGCAGTCTTCTCTCTATCTTTAAAAGAAAGAGGACTTGGCGGGCCGCAGCACGACGCTCTACCGAATAAGCCACGGACGCGACGCTGATATCGGTGTCAGTAACGCGCCTTATACCCCCTCCCCCTTCGCTCGCTCCTCCGCTCTCCTCGCTCGCTGCAGCTGCGCGCGCACCCCTCTCTCTCGCACGCCCGCCTTCTCTCTCAGTCTCCCGTCGAGAGCGGGTCGTGAGGGGGAGTAAAGTTAAAATCCATTGGCATTCGCCAGTGAGTTAACGTAAACTCCCCCGTGTGATCAAATTGCGATTCCCAGGAACCATTACACCATAAAGGCACCATAGTGTGATTAATAAATATAATAGTGCGAATTAATAAATACCCCTCAAATCATCACCTCGTGTATTCGCACTTAACCATGTTCACCCTCGGGGAAATGCTTGGGAGGTTTTTTTTAATTTAGGTGTTGAGCTTGTGTCCCGTCTACTATGCACTGCTGAGCATGACTGAATTCATTCTTCATGCACGCTGGTGATGAATACCAACCCTCCCACCCCCCTCCCCAAAAAAAAATTCAATATTTTCGGGCGATGAACCCCAAAATACAGCGATTACTCATTCCGCTTTTTTGTATTATATATTTCTTCGTGGAATAGACGTAGGACAGTCGATAAGTTTATTCAGGAAAGCTAAGTGACTTACAGTGCTGAAACACGCTTGTTCCTACTCCTATAACAGTATAAAAAGGTAATAGTTGAGCTCACATCTTTTTTATATTGATTATCTGCGTCAAAGTGATGGAAAGGTTCGACTAATTGATAGAATGAAGTTTTTCTTTTTCAAGCGAATGTGTGTCCACTCCTTCCGTCTGTCTAGCACAATGCCACAAAAGCTCTCAAGATAATGGGAAAAAAAAAGTGACGCTCTTCTTGAAATTATACGACTCTGTGAGGCACGCTGTCTGGATTAATTTTGACAATCTGGCCCCTTTTAAGCGAACCCAAATCTAAGAACAAGGGTGAGGCAATTAGGAAACTCCAACCAAAAATTGTATTACAGCGCTTGAGTCAGCTTTTGGTCTGGCTTCAAAACGTTGGTTTTCTGAATACAATTTTTGGTTGTAGTTTTCTAATTGCCTCATTCCTATTCTAACCAGGCAGACTTCTGCCAGGTGTTCACCTTTGATAAGAACACGGGTCTGTCTATATAAATATATCGCCCAATGCTAAAATTGCTCACGGCAACGCAAGTTTAAGCAGCTCCGTGTCATTCAATTGAAGTACCGAAGTGTCAGAATTTACTATACAGCAGTGTCATGGGACTGGGACCGTACAATACAAGGTTATCTAAAGCCCAATTAAGGGTCGTCACATGACCGATAATCAAGAACGCCACATTTTTTTCTTTAAGTTGACGCCTAACAACAATTCAAAACCTTAGTTTATCCCTGATTTGCTAAAACGCTGCAATCACACAATATTTATCTTTCCTCATGTTTGGGGTGACGCCAAGTGCACTTTACGATGGGCTTCAGCTGAAAAGCGGAACCTACACCGACATGATCTTAGCGAAGAGAGGCTACGACGGCGATACAAATCACTCTCGCCAAATGATCGACCTCATCTTATTGCGGCACATATACATGCAGGCGAGTAAGGCCAAATGCTTCTGTAGACAGTGCTAGGCAAACGTACAAGCAGTTACTCTTGCCCTAACAGAGTGGGACAAACCGCCCTTTGAGCATGAGCATGACGTACGCGCACGTGTTAGCCTATGTGGGTAGCAGACGACGCCGGGAGCTATCCTCACTAGGTGTGCTTCAGCCAGTGGTCACCAGGCGGCGACTCCACTTGATCCCGGCTGCTAGGATGTCCCTCGTCGACACCCTGGTGGCTTAAACTTCTCCACACTTTTTCATAAAGTTCTTGACTGACTGCATTTTGCTCTCATCACCCTACACAGCTGGGAACCGTTACGATTCGCATAATGCGTAGAGCACTGTATCGACGCATTGGCGTCGAGCTTCGTCATCCTCGCCATAGTACTTCATTATTAGAGGCCCTAAGAACATTTCATTGAATACCTTTCTATCGTTGCAGTACAGCCAGTACTTATTGGAGGGCCGCATTACTTTATTAAACTCTATAGAGATCTTCAATACAGCGCAAATTCATGCAGAAAACTAAAAACATTTTTGGGAATTGCCATTCACATTGTAGGAATGTATGAAACAAACTAATACAGTTTGGCACTATAGTGACGGCATACACTTTGTTATGGAGGCTTCATGCACTTATAAGAAGTTGCAACATGGAGATCTGTTTCATTGGTCTTCGCTTTTCACTTCCTTGATGTTTGACGTAAGCCAAACTCGTGAAGCAGGATCTTTGCGAAGCTTCTGTGCACTTGAAATTATGTAGGAAAGATAGTTCTCGAAAAGAGTAGGCGTGGAACCCAGGCATATAGTCTTCATCGCGCAAGTGTCTGCTGCGTACGATTGTCGATGCAGACTTGTCGTTGATGAAGAGGTTGTCTCTCGCAATATTCTTTTGTCACCTCGCGCACAGCTTAGTATTGTTTGGGAATTGGTGAGAAGGAACACCGGGTGTTTTCCCCGAACGGTACTTGCAATACAGAACCACGGTGACCGAGCGGCCGCGACGGAACACAGCAATATACCTTCACACAGCTAATATATATCCATGTACGTAATGCGCGCACTGAAGGTTGTGCGACTGCCTTCTCGACTCAACAAATTGCTATAGACTGAACACTCACAAAGCACTGAATGAAATGCAGCGGTGATGGGTAAATCCCAGAAAAAAGCAAGCCACACTAAAGATGAAAGGCAATCCACAACAACCTGTTTGCAGCAATAAGCTACAAGAGAATTTATATAGATTAAAAAAAAAAACCAGCTGCTCACTCGACGAAAAGTTGTAATTTTGCCAATTTCTATTTCTAAACATGTTGTTCTAAGAACTAGAAAGAGTGCAGAACTGATTTCCACCACAGTTTTAGTTCTGGGGCAAGCGGCTTGCGAGCGTAAGCAGCTGCGTACTTCGTTCGCATTCTTCATGGAAGTGGCTTGCAGTACAAAGGAATGCAAAAGGGCTTGGTGTCTCCGGAATCAATATTTCCCGGTGGTGTTAACACCTTGGCAATGCCCACCACCACTATCTTTGTGTGCCGTCTGAAGACGTTATTCAGCAGCAAGGGCGCTCTTTTTTTTTACTTTCTTTCTCCTTATACGCAGTTTTTCAGCCATTAGAGGTACAACACACGTACGTGTTTTAAAGAGTTTTCAGGCTGCAGACAGCAGCTATTAGCCCTGAAAACACTCCAAATGTATTTAGAAAAAGAAATAAAGAGAGAAAATAGCTAGAAAAGGGAAGGCACGCTCGTCATTCCGTGAACGACCTCTCTAAATTGTGACGTCGTTGTCCGACGAGACCAAGGACCACAGGCGTTTAGTTCTCTCTGATTGCAGAACAGGTGTAGCATTGTTCTTTTATCTCTCTGATCGTTGCCAGTGCTTTATGTCTTTTGAATTATGCCTCTCATTAGCTGATTCTTCCGCATTTTTCCTAAGTTTCAGCTTGTATTATCCACGAGCACATACATACCTACATTAAGCAGCAAGCCGTCTGGTAAATTGCTTTTATTTCATTAGGCGATCCTCTATCAATCCTCAACTTCTTTAATAATACCCCTCCCCAGCTTCGTCGAGAACCCTTATTCCACGGTTTCACATCGTCAAACTCCCTCGTGTCGTGTGCGCGTCGCAAAAGATGCAATGTCATGGTCGCTGCGCCCCTACCACCGACGGGTGGCGCAACATACTCAGAAACTCCCCCATTGTATTCGCGAGGGGTGAGAAGGCCGTGAGGAAACAAGCACGCGAAAGTGCAGTCTAGCCCGGCGGCCGTGAGTTGTATTGCTCCGCCGCCCTCCCGCGCGCAGCCTGCAGCTGCTATCACGTCTCCTTTATTATTATTATTCTAGTGGTACTTCACAAAACAAAATTAGTATAGTACTTCTGGAGCTTCTTCCCTAACTATGCGAAGTGCTAAATAATTGCCCCGGAAACGCGTTGCGCTATTCATAATGCATGACTGCCACCGTCGTCTGCTATGGCTACCGAAATGAAAACCGCGGGCGCCGAGTGTGCTGCTTCTTTAAATGGTAACAAGTCATTCCGTGTCAAAATGAAGCATCAAATAGGTTTTAACGGTAAAAAAAACTTATCTTTGCTGCAAAAAATGCGCGACCACTTTACTTCATTCATTGTAGGTTTGCATCTAAACACGGGCCGCGGTCGACATAACGAGCATGGGCAAATTTACATTTTTTTTTATTTAGCGCGCACAGCCCTACAAAGCAGAGTGCAAGGGAATTCCCCACTTTGTTGGAAGCAGCACATCATTGTTACAGTCACAACCTTTCTGTGATGGTTGTGGGCAAATGTGAGAACCACGCATGCGCGTGCCTCATTAAGAGTTGTTACTTTTCACTGCGGCATGATCCTGATATTTATTGCACTATAAATTTCTACGATGGTCACACGTTGCACATTCGACTGCCATCGATCCACGCATGGGTGACAATGAATTATAAATGATTGGTTCAGTTCCAGAGCTTTCAGCAAGTGGTAAATCGTGACAAAAAATGCAATCATCCAGCAGTATCATTTTGCCACTTGAATGAGCATGCTGCGAGGCCTTGCGTAGTGCGATATAAATGGCAATTTCATGTTTCATTAAAATTGGCAGTGCCGAGGTTTTCTTCTTTTTTACAGCTTCATTCATGAGCTGCGTGATATTTCGCGGCAGCTCTTAGAAGATGAATCGGTTTTCGAAGCTGACCACGTTTTCACCTGTAGATTGAAAAATAAATAAATAAAAAGTTTAGAGGAAGTGACAGTCGCTATGGGCAACGTTTCTAGAACTAGGTCTAAAACGTTGGCTATGGGCGCGTTCAGACTAGGAAGCCTTGATATGAACCCTGTGAGCTAAAGTCACGGACTGCAGGGGCGATGGCAGAATTTTCGGAAGGGGTGGGGGAGGGGGGTTGGGGGGCGCCGCTTCTGATGAGAATTGGGCCCGGGCTGGCATATCTGGCAGACCCTTATTTTGGCGCTATACCATAGAAAAACTGACTACGCTACTGGCGGATGGAAACCCGTGTGATCGGGCACACTTATGGAGACGGACAGCCAGGGAGGAGGGTGGGAGTGGCACAGATGGTGGTTAGGTTACCTTGGCGAGAGAAGTAAGCTTTAGCGAAGATTGGAGCGGCACAGGTATGATGTAAGAAAAAAAGGTTTCGTCGAATGCGCTGGCGAAACATGCATAAGTGGCCACAAAATAGACTGGAATAGGGTAAAATTAACGCATATAAAGAAAATGAACTGAACTTCCAGGGTATATCGTGGCTCTCTGACAAATGAGACGATGGCGCACATTTTTTTCTACATAACGACAGCAACATCCCCAATATCTACACACTACGTCTTTTTTTTTTTAATATACGTAATCGGACTGTTTGGATGTTCTTTTTTTCCCGGTGAACGAGGCTCCGGTATTGAAACTGAAACGTTTCTGCTTTTGTGTGATCATTTATTGCCGGTGCTCATTTTAACCTTATAGGTTTGAAATAAAAAGCACAACAGCAGAGAAAGAGAGAGGTGACAGTGGCACAACCAGCAGCCGTGACAGTGCCCCCCCCCCCCCCGTACGTGGCGCACTGTGGCACGCCGCCGGTAACTTTTACCGCAACTTTCCGGATTCTGTAGTCTGCAGAAGTCCGCAAATATGAAGCCAGAGCAAAAGAACGCTGTTAAAACGTGAAAACAATCGCGAAGTCACGGTAAAAGCAATGGATCCAACCACCAGCTTTCCTTCGCCAGAGCGAGGTAAGATCACGTGATCCAACCATGGACGTCACAGCGACACTCGCGCCTCCAGTGGTGGCCTCGCGCCCATCGAAGGGCAGCCGCCGTGGTCGCTAATCTATCCCACGCCCTCAAGAATAGCAGCGTGACACCACACCTGCTATGCTGCCACGGTGGTTTGCTTCATCAACGCCCCTGCACATACCGCGGACAGAACGTACAAATGAAGCAAGGGAAAAAAATTGATGCAGTTATGCCACTTATTCCGCTTTTGTTTTTGTTTTGTTTTACCGCAGATGTTGGCAGCGTTGTATCATCGCAGCACGGACCTATCAATGGGTGCATGTCAGCCAGCACTAGCATTTGCACAAAACCCAGCACGCAACCAGAAAATGAGGATGAGGCAGTTGCCATCACGGCACAGCACTGCCCCTTCGATACCATATGTATAGACGCAGTCCGCTTTGCAGGGCTTCTCTCCGTTTTTTTAGTGCCTTTTATGTGACAGTAGCCTTCAGATCAAGTTATTTTTCGAAACCACCGTGCAATATTACTGGCGCAATGGCTTTTCAGGCTGTTGTTGTGTAAGTCCTCCGTATATTGTTCCCGTGCGGCTGTTTATAAACCACTTAAATCAGCGACGTCCGTGTCGTAAAGAATACCCGTATCTGAAAGTATGTAAATGGAGAAGTCACACTAGTCGACCAGTTACGAACTTTATTTTTAGTCCTTCAGCGATGATTTTATTGTCTATACTGGCACTCGTTGTGACTTTTCAACACCGAACACGCTGAATCTTCCTGTTTATATACATAAAAGCCTTCATCTGCCCCTAACTATGTAGTATACTGTTTTTTTATGATACACCCCAATCAATAATGCGCGTTTTCAAATTTTATCGTGCATTTTTTGTTCTGAAGAATACAGTTACACTGTGCTTTTTTAAGCCATAGTTGGAACAGGCGTAACTGCAGCTTGGTGAGGCATAAAGTAATGAGATGGTACAGAATGAAGAACGCCTTGAGTTTTCCACGAGCTTTTATTTCCTCTTGTCAAGAACGCGTTACTTCCTGAAATTCCCAGCGATAAATCACTGAATACAGACAAATATGGCATGGGTGGTATCAATCTTTAAAACTATGTTTGAAAGTAGCAGACCTGGTAATTGTTTTTTTTATTATTCGTTTGCCTTTGACACCATACAAACAGACAACGCGTGAGTCACAGAACGCCATATTTTTTTTAGCACGCCGTGGGCAATCGCGAGCGTCACCCTGTCATAAGTCGTTGTTAAGAGCCACGCGCTTTCACTAAGTGATGCTTTCTCTCGCGTTTAATGGTTGAATTTCCTATAGATCTGCACAGGCTAAGCAGAGCCCAAACTTAGTCGTAGTTTGCCTCTAAGGCCTTTCCTATGCCCTTTCTTCTTTCTTCACTTTATTTGAAAATGGCTACGAAGCTCCTCACACCACCAGTAATCAACAAGCGCGTTCTCCACCTCGATCAATCCCCTTTTAATGACGTCATATGTAGCGGGAACGCTGAAAAGCTAATTTTCATCACGTGCAGACGCTGTCGTTCTTTCACTCTTGAAAAAAATGTTGTGAAAAGCTTTTAACCTCTCGAAGCGAAAATCGGGTTAGTTGGGGGTTCACGTTTGGATCGAAAAACAGCGCAAATATTACAAAGACGGAAGAAGAGACGCCAAGTCGTCTCTTGTGCCATATTTGTCCGTATATTTGCTCTGTTTTCACATCCAAGCTTTTAACCACGAGCAAGTAGTTAACAGCAGCTGTTACTAACCTTCTTGAGCCATTACAAACTTTAAAGTTGCAGTAGCTACCACCTAGAGCATCAGACGCGTTGTTCCAAGGTAGCAGGTTCGGATTCTGCTGGTGGCAAGTTATCTTTTCAACCACTTTTTTTCTTCAAATTTACAATACAACTACTTCTAATAACATTCTCTATACTTTATCTGGCTTTATTTATCTGTTTTTTCTCATTATAATGTGTTAACAACAAAAAACGAGCCCTTAAGTTTACACTTTCCTTAATGTCAGCTTAACGTCATTTGTGTTTAAGGGCCATCCACTGAAGTTGGTCTACGCAGCGCTAGCCAAGGCTATACTATCCTGATAAGTACGAGGGCTACATATCAGCTTGCCTTTTCTGGTGTTGGTAATACCTATGTTGCGGTTATCAGTGATGCGCAACTGCAAACAACTTGTTAAATAAAACATATGTGGTGGTTCAGCATATGTCTGTGCGTACAACATTTGTAATATCTTTAGCGTCATTTCGTTCAGTTCCGTTGAATGAAAAATCACTGCCTAAGCCCTCCGTATAAATGGTTAACCATTGAAAGCTGAAACGTGCAGCCCGAATGTTTAGCAATGGGTTCAACCCGACGTGGCGCTGAAGCCTTTCACAATTCTTACATGTTCGTGCTTGTTAATGAAGCTATAGACATGTTTGGCTTTGGCCCCAACAGTGTTTATTTCACATGTCGCACATTGTGCCTCGCATGATCACGGTCATGGAGGAGTGTAAGGAGCGGTTAAATGCGTTTCGCAATGCGTTAATCCCAGTGGTTGTTCCCGAACCACAGGTGGTCACACACGTCGCTGCCGAAGCCCAAGTGCCGCTGGAGAAACTCCCGCCGAAAGCGGACATTCATTCCGATGAACGCACTCCCACAATCGTCACGCTGTCGTGCCACGGCGCTTGTTCGTCGCGGCGTTGATGCAAGTGTTTGACATCACGAGTTAACTCGGCGGCGTGGTTTGCAGAATCCACGCGCCACCGGCATTTGCATTCTCGTTCGCGATTTAGCGGGGCTTGGAAGGCTCTCGGATCATCGGTGCGCAGGTGCTGCCGGCACTCGGCCTCCCGGATTTGTTTTTTTTTTTTTTTGTGCTGACCGCACCATCGGCCCGGCGAATGCGAGCTTTCTCGCGTTTCCACTGTCAGCGTCATTCTAAAGTTGTCCGTTACTTGCCCATGCAGAAGGTTTCTGTAGAAACTGATGCTCGCGTGCTCGGCGCCCTGGCTGTGACGGGTTAGATGACGTCACTTACAACACAGCCAATGGCGCACGTACTTGGATGCGACGCTGAGAACGACGTTGCCGATACTACAGCCAATGGAGACCACCCGCAGCACCAATGCCGAACTTTTTTTTTCGTTTATCCAGCTTTCGCTGTAAAAATTACTTGTTAGCCACCTTTCCTCGACATGCTTCGCATAGCATCGATTCCCATGGTACGGTGGGATCTGCTTTTTTCACATGAGCCATGGTACCTTCCAAGCAATCGCTGGAAGTCACGTTCATTCCAGATTGTATACCGAAGAGTTCCCTTCATCCGCCACGGTGTTCAAGTGGCTATGGGGCTCGACTGCTGACCCGCACGTCACAAGATTCAATGCCTGCTGCGGCGGCCGCATTTGTGATAGAGGTGAAGATGCTCGAGACCCAAGTACATAGATTTGCGCGCACGTTAAAGAATCCCAGCTGGTATCGTCTTATAACCATTAAAAGATTTTAAGACGTTACACTTCACCAATTATCAACTGCGCCCGTCGTACGTGCTATGCATGTGAGTGGAAAAATTTACAGCAATCTAGAATGTTTTGAGACACTCAAACCTGGCTTGCGCCGAGCCACGGCGAACAGATATGAGCTTTAGTCAGGGAAACCCTATCACATTAAAAAAAAGTTGACCCCGTATCTGCATGTTACACCGCAAATGTCGTAAAATGACTATAGTCTTAGGTTTGGAGAGAGTGAACAAAACGTTTATTTGATATTCTGTGCAAGACAGGCGCTGCGAGTGCCTCGAGCGTGCAGCGGAGGCGAACGAGTGCATAAAGTCACGTCACGTGTGAGGCATGACCGCTATCCGGCAGTTATCCTGGAAAACGGGGTGCGCGCTGTGCGCGCCCGTCTCTGAGGTGATAAGGTGTAGAACGCAAGGCGACAGGTAGGTGCCACCACCGTGTCGGCTTAGCAAAGCTTTGGAAACACTTGCCGTTTCGTGCAAGCGTTGCATGGCCAGCGCAGTGTTATAAAGACTACGATCCTTAGAATTACTTATGTATGCCTTTTCCAGCAAAAAATACATATACATGATATTGACGTGCCGTTATAGTGCCTCAGATATAGGCAATAATTGCTTTTTAATTGACAATCGCACAGGTATGAACGCTGAACCTTGAGCAATATTGGTGGGTGCTGCGGATGGGGTCGGTGGTTTGAAGTATCATTTGGTCACTTTGGTGCCGTTTAGCGTACCGTTAAGGGTGGGCAAGCAGACAGACTAAAATTTTTGCGTCGAAGGTCCCCAAGTAAGACTATCGTCTTTAAAAAGAAAACATAGGACATCTCCACCATTAGCACACCTGAGGAAGTGTGTTGCACGGGCACCCAGCAACCACCGTTCATGAAGTTCCCACTGCTCCTGTTCACCAAAGCGTCAATAGCGCCAATTTTTGCGGTATAAGGATGAAGGATTTTCGAGACACGAGTCGAATCTGCTTGGGCAAATTCGCAAACTCTATGTGTGACATGTGCGCGACATTTTGCTGTGCTTTGTCTACTTCCCGTTTGTTACGGCAGTTGATATACGCGTTGTCTGCAACGCTTTCTATCGGGCTGTTCCCCCAGGAGATGTAGCGACGAAGCTGTGACGCAGGGGGAGGGGCGTTTGCTCAGTCGGCGTTTTAGCAACTTTAAGTTAATTATTATGATTATACATACTGGTTATTTCAATTGTATTACTTTAGAGCTTCTTCATTCATTTCAATTTTGATTTGAGCCTTAGTGGCATTGTTATAGCCTGTATTGAGCACTTTACTCTAAGTGTGATCAAGCCGCATGAGATGGATGGACGACAAGCCGGGCCCCTAGAGTGCTCGGCACTCAAACATGCGCATGGCATTGACCTTCTATGAAAAAGCTTCTTCCCGAGACTAGAAACAGGGCAGTATTTTTTTTAAATAAGAGTTTCGCTGCAAGGGCGAAGCAACGAAAGGTCAGCAGTTCACTCCTTTAAGAAACTTTCCTCCTCAAAACAGGAGAAATTCAGGCCCGTACCGATTGGCGCACATTGTAAAAACTCCACAAGACGATGTCCACAAGACGATGTTTCTGATACTCTAAATGTCAAACAACTTTCTGATTTAAGTGATCAACAGATATTTCACAAGTTTGCAATGTCTCTGCATAACTACTTTTCCTTTATTGTTATTTCTGGCAAAACTAGGCACTACTGTCATCTAAGGAAATACTGCTCCCTGACTACCAGAATAATTTCCGTTATATCAACGGAAATGCTTCTCCCCTTGGACTTCCACCTTCCGCGTGAGTCCGCATCTTAGAGATGTACCACGATAACACTTTATTTCAACTATGATATCCTTAACCCCGGTTTGTTCCCTGATCCACTCTGTTCTCTTTTTGTCTCTTAAGGTTACACTTATCATTTTCCTTTCCATCTCTGGCTGCGTCGTCCTCAATTTAAGCTTAAGCCTCTTTGTGAGCCTCCAGGTTTCTGCCCTGTAGGCAAGTACCGGCAAGATGCAGCTGTTATATACCTTCCTCTTGAGGGTCAATGTACCAGTCATCAATTGAGAGTGCTTGCCGAATGTGCTCCACCCCATTTTTCTTCGTCTATATAATTACACTAATCTTGTGGTTTGGCTCCGCGGTTATTACCTGTCCTAAGTACACGTAGTCTTTTACAACTTCAAGTGCACTACTACCTATCTCAAAGCACTGTTTTCTTCCAAGGTTGTTGTTGTTGTCCATTACTTTCGTTTTCTGCAAATTAATCTCAATACCTACCTTTCTAGTCTCCTTGTCTAATTCAGTAATCATGAGTTGCGATTTGCCCCCTGAATTACTCAGCAATACAATGTCAACGGCAAAGCGCATGTTACTATAAGGTAATAAGGTACTCCTGGGGTGCGGCCTCACCGGTAACCACTGCCGGTAACGCACTCCCTCACAAGAGAAGGATTAGCCACCCTGGTGCCGTATCTGGCCACTACCTCCCACATACATACGTCAATTAACTCACGGCCCTCCGTCCAAAGCAGCTGCGAAGCAACTGACCACGGCGGTGGTCAAATCTGCAACGCAGCAGAGGGTGCTAAGAATCTCTGGATCCGGACAGGCCGCCATAAGAACCTGAACTTGGCAACGTTTAACGCTAGAACCTTATTTAGTGAGGGAAGTCTAGCTGTACTATTCGAGGAGCTAGAGGGTGTTATATGGGATATAATAGGGCTCAGTGCGATTAGGAGTACAGATGAGGCCTATATGGTGCTACAGAATGGGCACGTTCTTTGCTATCGGGACTTGGCTGACAGAAGAGAACTGGGAGTGGGGTTCCTAATTCACAGAAATCTAGCTGGCAACATAGAGGAGTACTAAAGCAATAATGAAAGGGTGGTAGGTATCGTAATTAAACTGAATAGGAAATACAAGATGAAGGTGGTACAGGCTTACGCGCCTACATCGAGCCATGATGACGCTTCAGTTGAAAGCTTCTATGAAGACGTGGAATTGGCAATGAGTAAGGTAAAAACACAATATACTATACTAATGGGAGGCTTTAATGCAAAGGTAGGGAAGAAGCAGGCTGGAGACCAGGCAGTAGGAGATTATGGCATCGCTACTAGAAACGCCAGAGGAGAGTTACTAGTAGAATTCGCAGAATGCAATAATTTACGGATATTGAATACCTTCTACCGAAAACAAGGAAACCGCAAGTGGACATGGAGGAGCCCTAATGGCGAAAATAAGAACGAAATAGACTTTATAATGAGTGCACACCCAAGCATCGCGCAGGATGTGGAAGTTCTTGGCAAGATATACGATGCAGTGACCATAGAATGGTGCAGTTTTGAATTCGCCTAGACTTGAAAAAGGAACGACAGAAACTGATACGCAAGAAGCCAGTCAATGAGCTAGCATTGAGAGGGAAAGTACAGGAATTCAGAGCCTCGCTTCAGAACAGGTACTCGGCTCTTAGTGAGGAAACCAACCTTAGCGTAGATACAATGAATGATAATCTGACGAGTATCATTACGGAGTGTGCAGTGGAAGTTGGAGGCAGGGTAGTTAGACAGAACACTGGCAAGCTTTCCCAGGAAACGAAGAATCTTATTAAAAAGCGTCAAATCATGAAAGTCTAAAGTACAACAGACAAAATAGAACCAGCAGAGCTTTCGAAGTTGATTAATAGGCGTAAGGTATGCGATGTAAGAAGGTATAACATGGAGAGAATTGAACACGCTCTGAAAAACGGAGGAAGTGCCAAAGCAGTGAAGAGGAAACTTGGGATAGGCAAAAATCGGATGTATGCACTAAGGGACGAAAAAGGCAAAATAACTACCAATATGGATAGAATAGTTAAAATAGTGGAGGAGTTTTACAGAGATCTGTACAGCAGCCGGGACAACCACGACCTAAATACTATAAGAACTAGCAGTAGTAAACCAGATAACACCCCACCAGTAATGATAGAAGTCAGAAAAGCTTTAGGGAGCATGCAAAGAGGCAAAGCTGCTGGTGAGGATCAGGTAACATCAGATCTGGTGAAAGATGGAAGACAGATTGTGTTAGAAAAACTAGCCACCCTGTTTACGAGGTGTCTCCTGGCGAGAAGAGTACCAGAGTCTTGGAAGAACGCTAACATCATCTTAATACATAAAAAGGACATGACAAGGACTTGAAGAATTACTGGCCGATTAGCTTGCTCTCTGTAGTATACAAGCTATTTACAAAAGTATTTGCTAACAGAGAAAAGAAAACGTTAGAATTCAATCAACCAAAGGAACAAGCAGGATTTCGAGCAGGCTACTCAACAATCGACCACATTCACACTATCAATCAGGTAATAGAGAAATGCTCAGAATATAACCAACCACTATACATAGCCTTCATAGATTACGAGAAGGCGTTTGATTGAGTAGAAATGTCAGCCGTCATGCAGACACTGCGTAATCAAGGCATCGATGAAGTATATATAAACATCCTCGAAGAAATCTAAAGGGGATCAACTGCTGCCATAGTGCGTCACAAAAAAAGCAACAGAATACCAATCAAGAAGGGTGTAAGGCAGGGGGACACAACCTCCCCAACCGCGTGCTTACAGGAGGTTTTCAGAAGCCTAGAATTGGAACAGTTAGGGAAAGGAGTTAATGGAGAGTACCTTAGTAACCAGCACTTCGCCGATGACATTGCATTGCTGAGTAACTCAGGGGACGAATCGCAACTCATAATTACGGAGTTAGACAAGGAGAGCAGAAAGGTGGGTCTTGAAATTAATCTCTAGAAAACGAAAGTAATGTACAACAACCTCGAAAGAGAGCAGCGCTTCGAGATAGGTAATAGTGCACTTCAAGTTGTAAAAAATCATGTCTACTTAAAGCAGGTTATTACCACGGATCCAACCCATCAGATTGAAGTAACTAGAAGAATAACAATAGGGTAGAGCATATTTGGCAAGCACTCTCAAATTTTGACAGGTAGATTGCCACTATCCCGGCCTCAAAAGGAAGGTATATAACAGCTGTATCTTGGCGGTACTTATCTACGGAGCAGAAACCTGGAGACTTACAAAGAGGGTTCAGCTTAAATTGAGGACGACGCAGCGAGCAACGAAAAGGAAAATGGTAGGTGTAACCTTAAGAGACAAGAAGAGAGCAGAGTGGATTAGGGGACAAACGGGGGTTAAGGATATCATAGTTGAAATCAAGAAGAGGAAATGGACATGGGCCGGGCATCTAGCACGTAGACAGGATAACCGCTAGTTATTAAGGGTAACTAACTGGATTCCTAGAGTAGGCAAGCGGGTTAGGGGGAGACAGAAGGTTAGGTGGGCAGATGAGATTAAGAAGTTTGCGGGTATAAATTGGCAGCAGCAAGCACAGGACCGGGATAACTGGCGGAACATGGGAGAGGCCTTTCTCCTGCAGTGGACATAGTCAGGCTGATGATGATGATGATCATGATGATGATGATGATGATTATGGCAACGACGATGATGACGACGACGACGATGACTTTCGATTAGCTCTCTTAATTCCCTGACTTTTTCACTTCTAGGCCTCTGAAACCCTCCTGTAAGCACGCAGTAAATAGCATTGGCGAGATTGTATACCCTGCCTTACACCCTTCTTGACTGGTATTCTGTTGCTTTTTTTCTGAAGCGCTATGGTAGCAGTTGATCCCCTGTAGATTTCTTCCAGGATGTTTATATATGCTTCGTCGTCGCCCTGATTCCGCAGTGTCTGCACGACTGCTGATATTTCTACTGAATAATATTAAAACAAGGATATCTTTAAGGATATATTTATCCTCAATAAGAATATCATAGTTGAAATCAAGAAGAAAAAATGGACATGGGCCGGGAATGTAGCGCGTAGGCAGGATAACCACTGGTCATTAAGCATAACTGACTGGATTCCCAGAGAAGGCAAGCGAGTTAGGGAGAGACAGAAAGTTAAGGGGGCAGATGAGATTATGAAGTTTGCGGGTATACAGTGGCAGCAGCAAGCTCTGAACCGAGTTGACTGGCGGAACATGCTAGATGTTTTTGTCCTGCAGTGGACGTGGTCAAGCTGACGACAATCACACTTGCCTCCCACATATTGGAAAGTATGATAAACCAACGTTTCTCAAAATCGTTGGAAGAAGACTTTTATCACCGAAGAATTCTTATATTTTAGTAAGCATCGCTCTTCAACCCACAGAAAAGGAACAGAACCTCGATCCGCATATAGTAAGCCAATGTTGTTAACTTAAAGGGGCCCTGAAACACTTTTTGAGCATGGACAAAAAACGCTGCTGATCGGTAGGAGGGGCTACCGAGAACACGCGAGCTAAATATGATAGCGCAGCATGCGGCCTAGAATTCACGATAAATTATCAAAGTCATGCAGCTAAGAATTGCTTTCTCTTCTCTTGACATCACAGAAGACGCTCAAACATTACTCGTAGAAAGCCTTCTATTGGCCATTGGTTTATTTGAACAAGGCGCACTCAGTCTTTACAAGAATAGCTGCAGAAGGTCATGACTTGTCCACGCGTGCGCGCGCGATCACACTGAAAAAAACTGCTTATTTAAAGAAAAAAAATACTGCTCAAGGTGACGAGGCTTGCGTGACGTATTTTTCACCCCTACCATTCCCCTCTCCTTAGCTTCCAGTGCTTCCGTCGGGACTAAAAAAGAGAAAATGCGTTTGCAGAGTGCGACAAGTCGTTGTTACTTTGCTCGTAAAGTGGACGGATTCCTAAAAGTTTTGCGGCGTTGAATTCGTAAGACAACAAGCTTTTGTAGTGAATTTATTCAATGGGTATTTAAAAAAAGGTTTGAGGGCCCCTTGGAAGAGGGTGTTCACTGACAGAACTAGAGCTGTGCAGGGGGCTAAGTTTCGAGCCCCAGCCTGGCACGGCCTGCCATCCATTATAATCGCAATTCTGGAAACTCAGGAAAACGCAACGAAACATACAACAAAAATACACATACTCAAAACACTTCAAAAAGGATTGGAAAAATTATAATGAAGTTATGGCATGCTTGTGACTGCGCCTGCGTTCGATCCGGTGTGTTCAGGAAGTGGTGATGGTGTAGGTAGTTGTTTTTATAAGAAGAAAAAGGTGTCTTAATTTCTGCCGCCTGGTAGAGAGCACGGCACCGAGCGAGCAGGAGGGGGAAATGGGACAACAGCGGATAGAAAAGAAAAAGGTTAGAGGTGTAGTTGTGCAAACATCTTCAGCACTGACAGCAGTCTGGCAGCAAAGATCGAGGTGGCAAGGGCCCCGTTCTCAGCGGTAGGCCGTGATTCCCATCTAGTGGAGCAACTCCACTGAGCTCCATAGCGGTGGTAGATGGGTACGAGATGGGAAGAGCAGATGCTTCAGAGAGCTGGCAGGAAGGCCCTGTCTCCGATAGGCCATGGTTACTATTGAGCTCTCTTGTGCACTATTCTGAGGTCTACCTTTCTTTGGTTGCCCCATGCAAAGAAAGGTAGACCCCAGGTGGCCGCTGATGAAGTGATGGAGGGGCAACTGGTACTGGCAGATCAAAGAACATCTGGTAGTAGAGTTGGCAGAGTCCACTCATCCGTGAACTTGGCTGGCTGCGAAAGTGCTTCAGGAGGGTCCTGCTATCGGTGACACTTTGAAGATGGTCGATTTGATCCAACGCACGCTAGAGCATGCGTAGGGATAGGGGCCACCTCCGACCTCGGTGAAAGTCGCTGCCACGGGGGAGTACTTCAGGAGCCCCAGGATAGCCCTCACTGCTCTTCTGTGGTCCTACCAAGAGGAGTCTTCTGGCCGCTGTCAATCATTCTCATCTTTTGCACAAGCTACACATCATCCTGAAAATCACATATGGGTGATTCAAGTGCTAGATTTTTTCATTATCGTTCTCAGTATGTCGACTTCAGTCTCACAAGTACACCAGTTCTAGAGGTAGGCTCTGAGCTCTAAGGGTCTGTCCTGGGCCCCTTATTATATTTAATTTATATAAACGATCTTCCGCAACATGCATCTTCGAACATTCACGTTTACGCAGGTTATTGGGCTTTATAGGACGAGATCGTTTCTGCAGGTGACAAAAGGCGTTTGAATGATTCCTTAACGTCGTTTTATGCTTGGTGAGAAATTTGAAAATGAACATTAATTTCAAAAAAACTGCTGCTTTGTCATCTGCAAAAAAGTCACAGCTTTGCCACAAAGGCGAAGCAATGAACGCGATAGCTAGAAATTGGAAGGAAACGCGAAGAATGTCAAGCAGATGAAAACGTGCTCCACGTTTCTCACGCACAAATGACGCACGAAACGTACTCACAGGTTCAGGTAAACGCCAATAAGCGTCTAAGTTGTTACTTCGCTGTGTCTGAAAAGCGTGCCCTCTTCGCAAGTGGAGACTGTGCAACGAGTTCAGTGGCCTTTGTGCGCTTGGTAACTACAGCAGACTCGATTCGGTGAAAGCCCAAGTTGTACGATTCTCCCCGCCGTGAGGTAAGCACGCGCACGCGTGAGTGTACTACCCCCCCCCCCTCTCTTTACGAGGCAAAGCACGCGTTGGAGATGAGAGAGGGCGCCGCCGCGTTATGACGATCTGGTAACGTGCACTCATTGCGCCATCTCACTGGCAATGCTAAACACACGTTAGTTCCCCCAAGATGCCCATCACCAGAGGTAAATGGTAGATATAACTAGCTTGCTGTTTCAATGTTGAAGTAGGTACTCTTTCGTGGCTCAGTGGCTAACGCCTCGCACTCACGAGCAAGATGTCGAACATTTGATTCCGCGTGCCGAAGTTTTTTTTGTCTTAATTTTTTCTTGCATTTATATATATATATATATATATATATATATATATATATATATATATATATTGTGGGCATTTAGTATACCAACCCTCTTCATCTGTACATTATCATCATTATCATGTGTTGCTCATGCATCCTCATCGTTGTCACGTATCATCATCATCTTGGTTCGTTCATCTCAGCTGTCGGCTGCCGGTTCCTCGGGCCTAATAAAGGTCTTCTAAACCAAGACTTCATACGTGGTGGAGCGTGCTGTTAGATCCCCCGTCATCCTCTCGACCACTCTACCCCCTGGAGCTACGTTCAGGTCGCCGCTTGGGCCAGGTGCGGATATATGTCGCACCAAGAAGAGGTAGGTGCTGCAGCCGTTCCCACTCCGCCACCGCGTGCCACGCCTTTTCACGTCATTAACAGCCTCCAGCGTGAGCCCCATCCCTTCGCTGGTATGCGAGGGGAAGATGTGGAGGAATGGCTGGACGATTTCGAACGTGTCGGCGCTGCTAACCGGTGGGATAACACCTACAAACTCGCTCACGTGTCATTCTACCTCACGGCTATCGCGAAGACGTGGTTCCTCAACCACTTCATCGACATCCATGACTGGTCAGTCTTCAAAGATCAGCTTCGCCATGTCTTTGGCACACCGGCTGTTCGTTCAGCTCTCGCAAAGAAAGCTCTCGCGACTCGTAAACAGCACATCGGGGAGTCGTATACATCCTACATCGAGGATGTCCTTTCACTTTGCCGCCGGATTGACACCCCAATGATAGAGTCAGACAAGGTACGCCAGCTTCTTAAGGGGATTGCACCCGTCGCATTCAATGCCCTTGCAATCCAGAATCCGGCTACCGTTGCTGACGTTGCGACGACCTGTCAGCGCCTCGAAGAACTTGAATCTATGCGCCTACAACCGGACAGTGACGCGGCCCGTATTACGGTGGATCCAAACCTACGAGACACAATAAGGGTGATTATACGCGAATAATTAGAATCAATGGAATTCACACTACCTTCAGTGTGTCCCATTCAGTCTTCTTCAACGTCATTGCGGGATGTCATCAGGGAGGAGCTCACGTCCATGACCCACATGGCCCACCTGCAGCCCACTGTCGCTCGTACTCTCCCATCGTTCTCGCATGCCGTCGCCGCACCATCAGGCACCGTCAGCTCGACGTCGCCGCTACGAACGTATGCGTCTGTTGCTGCCGCACCTCCCAGAAGCTTTCCCACGAGCTTTCCATCACCACCGCCTGAACCATCATCTGTCCCTCTCACTGCTCTCTCTCCCGGTGCATCTAACACAAGCTACTACCCTCCTTATCGATCGACTCGCCCTACGTGCTATTATTGCGGCTATCGTGGTCACATTTCACGCTTTTGCCACAAGCGCCAGCAAGATGAGCGCAGAGGGTACGACATACGCGAACGAGACTATACCGCAGGAGCCTTGTACCAGGGCCGTCGTTATACGTCACCGCCACGTCGGTCTCCAACTCCGCCAGCATCCGGTGAACTGCGCAGTAGTCATCGATCAACCCGACGCCGTTCACTATCGCTCTACCGTCGCTCCTCTTCAGCCAGCTTCCCTCGTTTCTGATCGGCGTCCGGAAAACTAAGCGATGCAGTTTTTGGAGGACAAACTGCATTCCAACACAGTACTCCAATTCCTCCAGCGCGCCCTTACAATATGATTGCAGTCACAGTTGACGGAGTGCACGTTGATGCTTTAGTGGACACTGGGGCTGGGTTTTCTATTATTCGTGCTGATTTGTGTACCAGTCTTCGAAAAGTCACGACGCCTTATGATGGACCAACACTGGTTACAGCCCAGGGAACAATGATTCGCCCTTCCGCTCTCTGTACTGCCCGTGTGCTTATCGACGACATTCTTCATCATATACAATTCGCTGTGCTATCCCCGGGCCGTGCTCCCACAAACTCATTTTAGGCTGGGATTTTCTTTCATCTGCTTCCGCGGCTATTTGTTGTGCACAACGTGTCGTCCATCTTACTGACACAGACCACTTGCTTAGTGACGAAACCTACAGGCCACTTCGACTCATCGCTGCTGTAGACATTGAGTTACCCCCAAACGAACATCAATTAGTCACAGTTTTGTCCAACGACGTCGACTCTGGTGACATTTTGGTCACTCCATCGCCCGTTGCTTTAATAAAGACATAGCTCTCGCATCAGGTGTGGCTCGCTTCAACAATGGATTAGCTGTCCTCGCTGCTACGAGCACCACACCACATAAAATTTTACTGCCGCGGGGCACTACTGTCGCCTGCGTTGCCGATCTGGAGCCTGTGTGCGTCGTGCCTCTTACCCCTGCCTCCTCTAAAGGCCGTCCTGGTGATCATGCTGCTTCTTCGGTCTTTACAGCAGCCATCAACAAGGACTCGACAGACTCGCAGAAGCAGCAGCTGCTTGATTTGTTGCAAAAGCATGCAAACTCTTTTGACGTTCATTTATCCAGCCTGGGTCAGACAACTGCTACAGTACATCGTATTCAGACCGACGGAACATCCATTGTGCATCGTCGTCCGTACCGCGTCTCCCTAGCCGAACGAAAACTCATTGAGGAAAACGTAGACGATATGCTGCGACGGGAGATAATCCGACCCTCAACCAGTCCTTGGTCGTCTCCAGTGGTTCTGGTGCGTAAAAAAGACGGTTCCGTACGACTTTGCGTCGATTACCGAGCACTCAATAAGATCACTAGGAAGGACGTATGCCCCATGCCACGTATCGACGACGCCCTCGATGCCTTACAAGGTGCTGAATTCTTTTCGAGCCTTGACTTGCGTTCCGGCTATTGGCAAATCCCCATGCACGAAGATGACAAAGAAAAAACTGCGTTTGCAACCCCGGACGGCCTATACGAATTTAATGTTATGCCGTTTGGTCTATGCAATGCGCCCGCAACTTTTGAGCGCTTGATTGACACCGTGCTGCGTGGCCTGAAATGGAAGACATGCCTATGTTACCTCGATGACGTTGTTGTCTTTTCATCGACGTTTCCTCAACATCTGCAATGCTTGGACGAGGTCCTGACTTGCCTTGCGGGCGCTGGTCTTCAAATTAACACCAAGAATTACCATTTCGCCAGCAGATCTATCAAGGTCCTCAGTCACGTTGTGAGCAAAGACGGAATTCGTCCAGACCCTGAAAAAACTGCTGCGGTGCTTCGCTTCCCTCGCCCTGACAAGCCGAAAGATTTGCGAAGTTTCCTTGGTCTCACCTCTTTCGGCGATTCATACAAAACTTTGCCTCCATAGCCGCACCACTCCATAAGCTACTTGCTTCTGGTACGCCCTTTTCAGTGGTCTCAGGAATGTGAATCGGCTTTCGACAGGTTGAAGAGTGCCCTCACGACCGATCCTGTACTTTCTCATTTTCACGATGCTGCACCGACCTTCCTCCATACAGACGCTAGCGGCCACGGTTTAGGAGCCGTGCTCTTCCAGCGCGACAACTCTTCGCGAGAGCGAGTCGTTGCGTACGCCAGCCGCGTCCTCTCCTCAGCCGAGAGGAACTACACGATCACCGAGAAGGAGTGCCTCGCCATCGTTTGGTCAGTGCAGAAATTTCGTCCCTATCTTCACGGCCGCCATTTCACCATTGTGACCGACCACCACGCTTTATGTTGGCTTTCGACAGTCAAGAACTTGTCGGGACGCCTCGGCCGCTGGATTTTACGCCTACAAGAGTATGATTTTAACATCGTATACAAGTGTGGCAGAAAGCATAGCGACGCCGATTCTCTTTCTCGCTGCCCACTACCAGCGGCTCCCCTCAGCGTTTCCGCAATCACTTTGCACAACACACCCTCGGAGTCCACGTCTACGGCGGTTTCCTCTCTCGCCTCTATGGACCAGCTGCCTTTGGACGACCCGCACGATTTTTTTTCTCGACAGCTGGCTGACCCGTACTGTCGACGTATTATAGGCTACCTCACTGGCAGTTCCCGTCCACCTAATGCGAGGCTCTGTCGCCAACTCTCGCAGTTTAAGCTGGACAACTCGGTGCTGTACTGCAAAATTTACCATCCTGACGGTCAGCGCTGGGTTCCCGTTCTACCCCGATCGCTTCGGTCCGAAGTCCTCAGAGCACTTCATGACTATCCGACGGCTGGTCACCTTGGTTACCACAAAACCTACGATCGCCTTCGAAGTCGGTTTTATTGGTCAGGTATTACCACAAGTGTAGCTCGGTACAATGGGTCCTGCACTACCTGCCAATGTAGAAAACTACCCACATCTGCTCCAGCCGGTACACTACAGCCTTTTCCGTGCCCAGCCACACCATTCGAAGTTGTAGGCATCGATCTTTATGGCCCCCTTCTAGTCAGTGCTTCTGGAAACCAATGGATAGTAACAGCCGTTGACCATTTGACGCGCTACGCCGAGACGGCATCCGTCACTACCGGTTCAGCTTCTGAAATTGCCGATTTCATCCTCCGAGCCATTATACTGCGTCATGGTGCTCCACGCGTATTGCTCAGTGACAGTGGAAGGGCCTTCCTTTCACAACTAGTGAACGAACTTCTTCGCGCCTCTGGCACAACTCACAAGACTGCCTCTAGTTTTACTCCCCAAACTAACGGCCTCACTGAGCGATTCCACCGCACTCTTGCTGACATGATCGCCGCCTACATTCAATCAGACCACAAGAACTGGGATGTAGTTCTACCATTCGTCACTTTCGCCTACAATACGGCTATTCAGCGGACAACCGGCTACTCACCATTTTACCTAGTTTATGGACGCTCCCCTACTTCTTTCCTGGGCGTCTCTTTCTTTACCTGCCACGCGGATTCATCTCCATCCTCTTCAGAGGAATACGTTTTACGGCTCGCAGAGAGCCGCCAACGTGCTCGTATAAACACTGAAGCCCGACAGCAAGACAGAAAGCTGGTTTATCATGAATCGCATCGTGCTGTATCCTTTCCACCTGGAAACGAATCGCTCCTTTTCACGCCTATTCGAACACCTGGTTTGTCCGACAAATTCCAGCAACGGTTTATCGGGTCATACACAGTTCTTGAAGAAACTTCACCAGTTAATTATCGCGTGGCACCACTTGTAGCCCCAGCAGATCACCGTTATCGAACTACTGAGGTCGCCCATGTCTCCCATATGAAGCCCTTCATGCGACGTTTTTTGTCCCCTTGACTTGCCGCGGCCAGGCTGGCCACTTTCTTGTGGGGGGAATTAGTGTGGGCATTTAGTATACCAACGCTCTTCATCTGTACATTATCATCTTTATCATGTGTTGCTCATGCATCCTCATCGTTGTCACGTATCATCATCATCTTGGTTCGTTCATCTCAGCTGTCGGCTGCCGGTTCCTCGGGCCTAATAAAGACTTCCAAACCAAGACTTCATAATATATATATATATATATATATATATATATATATATATATATATATATATATATATATATGTGTGTGTGTGTGTGTGTGTGTGTGTGTGTGTGTGTGTGTGTGTGTGTGTGTGTGTGTGTGTGTGTGTGTGAAGAAGTGTATACCTGAGGGCTTGTTTTTCCATGTTTTTACAGAATATTAATGAGATCTAACAGACAATAGTGTCAAGGAAAGTATAGGGGAAGATATTTGACCAAATTGTAATGTAAATATGAAGAAAAGTGGGTGAAAAGATAACTTGCCGTGGGCAGGATCCCAACCTGCGACCTTCGATTGACGCGTTCGATGCTCTACCACTGAGCTACCACGACAGCTATTACCCCAGCCACTTTATAGGGTTTATATGTGAATTAAACGTGGGAGTGTCAGTCAGCGCCACCAGTATCCATGGCGGCGAGTGTGGCACACTCTTTTGAGCCTGTTTGGCGTCACGTAGCACGTGAATTTGTTACGAGTGGGCCGCTGACCAATAGTCCCTCGTATACAACCTAAAGGCACTAAGTCTGCCAGTACGAGACCCTAGTTAATGAATAAGGAAAGAAGTGTATACCTAGGGGCTCGTTTTCCCGTGTTTTTACACAGTATTAATAATATCTAACAGACAATAATGCCAAGGAAAGTGTAGGGGAAGATATTAGACCAAATTGTAAATATGAAGAAAAGTGGATGAAAAGATAACTTGCCGTGGGCAGGATCCGACCCCGTCTGCAACATTTATATATATATATATATATATATATATATATATATATATATATATATATATATATATATATATATATATATATATATATACATATATATATATATATATATATATATATATATATGATGAAATAGATGATCAGAGTTTCTTCCGGCTACCGTAATGAAAGTTATAAACTTCGAGAATAGTGCAGTATAGGAAACAAAACAATAAAATATTTATTTAATCCTAACAGTTTCGGCTGGTGGACCAGCCTTCTTCGGAGGATGTAAGTGTATCCTCCGAAGAAGGCTGGTCCACCAGCCGAAACTGTTAGGATTAAATAAATATTTTATTGTTTTGTTTCCTATACTGCACTATTCTCGAAGTTTATAACTATATATATATATATATATATATATATATATATATATATATATATATATATATACGGAGAATGATGGCGACGCCAGTGACAAAATTCAACTGAGAGAGTCTCTATCATTGGCATTGCAATAAAAGTAATGAGAGCTGTCGAAACATACTGTTTTAATGGTGTCTCTTTAACCAGAGTTATGCAGTATATACAGTTATCTTGGTGTCACATTCACTCATCATCTTTCATGGTCCACTCACATTGCCCTAACATGTTCTAAAACCCCAAAGCAACTGGGATAGTACGTCAAACAATGCAGAATGCCCGCAAAAATATTAAACATTTTTTGTATAAATCTCTTGTTCACCATATTATTGTTTATGCCTCCACGAAGCGGTCACCTTGCAGGCAATGTGACGAACTCAGACTGTAAGTCATTCAAAAGAAAGCTGTTAGTTTTATTTTTCGCAAGAACGACCGCAATATCTCACCGTCATTAGCATTACATGAACTAAAGGTAGGATCTCTTTTGGTACGTCATGATGCAGAATCATTAAAATTTTTGCATAACATAATCAACCATTCATATCGCATTTCAAAGAGAGCGTTTTTGTCATTTATCAAACCTATTTCTATCCGTAACTTCCACGAGCTCAATCTTATTACCTTTTTTTGCACGCACAGATACATTTAGGTATAGTTTCCTTCCCCACACAATAGGATTATGAAATTCCCTACCCTGTCACATTTGATTACTCCCCCTGAATGATTATGTGACTATTATTGTTGAAAATTATTATGTAACAAAAGCTTAATTTCTTTATTCAGTGTTATAAATGTTTTATTGTTATTTTGTTGTTACTTCTTACGTATCTTTTCTGTTGCAATTTCTTCTATACAGTATAATGCCACTCCAGCAGTGGCCCTTTTATGGGGTTGCAGTATGTAAAATAAACATAAATAATTAAAAATAAAGAGGCATTT
Source organism: Rhipicephalus microplus (assembly GCF_043290135.1). Lineage (NCBI taxonomy): Eukaryota > Metazoa > Arthropoda > Arachnida > Ixodida > Ixodidae > Rhipicephalus > Rhipicephalus microplus. Next base: position 154,936,927 of record NC_134710.1, read on the forward strand.
GAATAAAGTGGATGCTTGAAGAGGGGTTGGTTGCCCCGCCGCGGTGGTCTAGTGGCTAAGGTACTCGGCTGCTGATCCGAAGGTTGCGGGTTCAAATCCCGGCTGCGGCGGCTGCATTTCCGATGGAGGCGGAAATGTTGTAGGCCCGTGTGCTCAGATTTGGGTGCATGTTAAAGAACCCCAGGTGGTCGAAATTTCCGGATTCCTCCACTAAGGCATCTTTCATAATCATATGGTGGTTTTGGGATGTTAAACCCCACATATCAAGAGGGGTTGGTTCTGTATTGCGATTTGCATACGCGTCTTCCGTAGGCTATGCATAGCCATGAGTAAAAACATATACGGCACTTAATCAAGTGATGCTGGTAGAAGATAACGTATGGTGCGAGCGTTAGCAACAGGCAGGCAGACAGACAGTGAACTTTATTAGAACCGGAGGAGTTACTGCAAGACCCTCTAAAGAGGGGCCGTTGTAGCCGCGGGCCATGCCCACGTAGAGGCCAGAACGCCGTGACGCTCCACCCGCTCCTGGGCCGTCTGGACTACCTGGATTTGCCTGCTGAGTTCCGTACTTCTGATGGCCTCCTCCCATTCGGCTTCGCATGAGAGAAGATTGTTAGGCAGCATGGGACATCGCCAGAGCATGTGAGCCGTAGAGCAAAAGGTTTCATCGCAGTCAGGGCAGCTAGGGTCAACGTCCGCGTATATTTTACTTAGGAACTCCCGCGACGGAAAAGACCCCGTCTGCAACATTCTCAAGGTAGCTAGCTGACTGTGCTCTGCTGAGCTCCGCGTGAGGAAGAAGATAGATTCTTCTGCCAAATTGGTAATGCGTGGTTATTTCATTGAATGTGAGTAGTGCATCGTTCTGCTGAGTGCCTTCCTGCCCCTACGTAGCCTCCAGGCCGTCGCGGCACGTAAGTTCTCGCGCACAATCATGGGTCAGCTTGTTGAGGTTTGGGAAATCTTCGAGAACGTTTTCCCGATGTGTGTGGGGAACCAAGTGATAACATTACAACCTGGACAAGCCCTCTTTTCTAGAATGAAGGTTGCCTCTCGAGCGAGGTTGCCCGATTGGAAAGCTCTAATTGCGTCTCTTGAGTCGGTGTAAATGTAGGAACGCTCTGGTCGGACAAGGCCAGCGCAACCGCGATTTGCTCTGCTATACCCGGGGTGGCCGCCTTTATCGAGGTGGAGGAGCAAGCACCCCCCTCTCGCCCCACCGCGGTGGTCTAGTGGCTAAGGTACTCGGCTGCTGACCTACAGGTCGCGGGATCGAATCCCGGCTGCGGCGGCTGCATTTTCGATGGAGGCGGAAATGTTGTAGGCCCGTGTGCTCAGACTTGAGTGCACGTTAAAGAACCCCAGGTGGTCAAAATTTTCGAAGTTCTCCACTACGGCGTCTCTCATAATCATATGCTGGTTTTGGGACGTTAAACCCCACAAATCAATCAATCAATCGAAGCACCCCCCTCTCATCTATAACCAACAACGCGAACATTATACTGTTACCGTACTGCACTGCGTCGACAAATACGGTGGAGTCAATGTCATCCCTGACTCTCTTCAGGATGGCTCGTGCACGCGCTTTGCGCCTACCCTCGTTATGTCGTGGATGTGCGTTTCGCGGGATGGGCCCAACCATGTATGTCGCCTTTGTTTCCCGACTCAGTGTTGTTCGCCGTTCCTATGTAAGCCTAGGAGACATGCCAACCTCGCCAAGGATTCTCCTACCTGCTGAGGTCGACGAGAGCCTAACCACCAGGGAAGTGACCTGCGCCTCTATGATCTCGTTGATGTTATTGTGCATACCAAGTTCATCTAGTTTGTCAGTGCTCGCACAGATCGGCAAGAAAAAGCACCTTCTTGATGCTCTTACGCATGAGCGTATTTGACTTCCTCTTTTCTGTTTTTGTCCGTACTAAAGCAGACGCCACATAGTTAATATGACTCATGAGAAACGCATTGTACATCCTGAGGAGGTTGTCCTCACCTAAACCTTTTTTTCGGTTGGTCACCCTTGCGATTAACCTCAGCATATTCTCTGTTTTGGCTGTAACGTGGCTAATTGTTCTTGTATTACAGCCCCTCGCATGTATGAGCAGGCTTAGTGTGTTAACTGAGTCATTTAACTGTAGGATTTTTTTGCCCACTAGCGTATAATGCCACAGGTAGCTGTGGTTGAGGGGAGTTAGACCCATAACCTTTTGTCCAGCCAGTTTGTAAAGTAACAACTCTGATTTACTGGGAGACAGCTCGAGTCCCGTGTCGGCGAGGTAGGTTTCCATCTCGTCCAAGGCCGCCTGTAAAGCTTGCTCGATTTCTGCTAGGGAACCCACTGGGCACCAAATCGTAATGTCATCTGCGTATAATGCGTGACCTATGCCCCGTAGGCCACCCAGTCTGTCTTAAAGACCCTTCATCACTATATTGAAAAGCAGTGGTGAAATGACTGATCTCTGGGGGTATCCCGAGGCCCAAATTTGTGCTCACTCGACCGAATCTGCTCCACCTGAATACAGGCAGTTCTGTTCTTAAGGAATGAGCTAACGAAGGCCTGGAATTCGACTCCAAAGCCTATTCCCACCGTGGCCTGCAATATGTATCGATGGTACACTGTGTCAAACGCCTTAGTGAGATCCAGGGCTAGAATACCCCGCACGTCCCGAGTGCCACTATCAAATATTTGCTTCCTCAGCATTAACATAACATCCTGCGTTGATAGGACGTGTCGAAAACCCACCATTTTATGCGGGAAGAGGTCCTTACGCTCTATATATACCCGAAAACCCTCTTCAAGATTGCGTGCTCTGCTACCTTGCTTATGCATGAGGTTAGCGATATCAGTCTCATGTTGTCCAAACTAAGGGATTTCCTGGTTTTGGAATTAGTATAACCGTAGCCGCTTTCCATGCGTTAGGCACCTGTCCTTCCTCCCATACCCTGTTGGCCTCCGCAGTTAAAAGTTCCACTGCTTTATCGTCCAAATTACGCAACATTCTGTTAGAAACCTGATCCGGCACCGGAGCCTGCTTGCTGCTTAGATTGTGCAGCACATTCCTGATTTCTGATTCTGTGAAAGACACTTCCAACTCCTCCACCGTCACGCACTCGATCTGCGGATAATCTTCGTCTTGTGTCGGCCCTATAGGTATCTATCCACAACTGCATTCAAAGGGGACTCTTCAGTACCACCCTCCTGTTTGTTCTTGTGAATGATCTTACTAATCGATTGTCTTTGATCCCCCTTAGTCTGCGCGTCACCCAGGAGATGCTTTAAGAGGTTCCACTTCCCTCCTGTGTGCATGGACCCGTCTACGGCCGTGCATACCTCATCTAATTGTAGCCTATTAAGCTCCGCGCAATACCTTTCTATCTCTCAATTAAGTTCCGCAACCTCTTTTCTCAGCCTGTGGTTCCACCGTTGTGTTTTTCATCTCGTCAGAATAGAGGATTTTACTTGCAACAGGTATGCTAGGTGCGAGTTCATGCGCGAGGCGTCCGCTTCGTTTTGGCGACCGTAGTGGCTTTCTCTACATCCTCCTTGAGCGAGGTGATAGCCTCGCTGAACGAGGAATATGTGATGATGCGCTCCTTCCTGAGTGTCCTAAACTTATCCCAGTCCGTGAGTCGAAATACTCTTGCCGGTCTGGCGTGAACCTGTAAAGTTACCGCGGCTATGAAGTGGTCACTGCCCAGGTTCTCCTGCTTAGCAAGCCACGAGACGTTATCAACATTCCTTACACTTGCTAAGTCAGACGTTCTGTCTCGAGCAACTGACGTACCCTGCCTATTGTGGGGAACCCTGGATCAGGGATTACGGTAAACACGAGATCATCCAGGATCCTCGTCATATTCTCTCCTTTTGCCGTCTGTCTCACATAACCCCATGCATTATGAGGGGCACTAAAGTCCCCGGAAACTATATCAGTGGAGAGTTTTTGGCTATCGACTTCGCCTTCCTAAGCAGGCAGTTAAAAGTATGTCGCTTGTGCGACGGCGGGCTATAGACATTAAGCACAAGACTGCTCTGCTTCAGCCAACCGTGTGGTATAACCTCCATGAAAAGGGCCTCCATCTTCCCTCGTCCAAATTGTATTTGGTGTTCAATAAAGGCAGACTTTTTGCTGATCACTGTGGCTAGTCCTCCATCGTTCTTTACCGACACAGTTTTAAAGCCAGGGAGGATAGGGACTTCACATAGTGTCTCCTGTAATAACAAAATCTGCGCTTTTTCTACCTGACCTGTCAAAAAAAACGCCAGGCCTCCACGGTAGGCGCAGCGCAGTCACAGCGAAAGCTAGAAGAGCAGCCTTTCAGAGCCTTTTTCAGACACTCATTCGGTAACTACTGCAAGCACACTTGCTTGGTACCAACTAGGGCATTAATAATAAACTTTTGGGTAGTAGGCCGGCATTCGCTATGCTATTTTCGGTCATTCTTCTGAGAAGCGTGGTATCCGCTAAACACTTGCAAGGAATTTTGTGCCAATTGTCTATGCAGTGGCTGACGACGATGAGGAATTATGGCTGAAGTGGGTATGCGCCACAGTTAATAGGGAAACAAGAACAAGCTTTTGTTATTTGTTGGAGCATTGGACGGCCCACTTGTTACGCTAATCGCATTGTGCGACGACAGGTTGTTCTTTCGCTATTGTAAAACACTTTGTAAGTCGCATCAACGTGATTGCTTTCCCGAAATCAAGCCTGCCTAAGGCAAGTTTCACATGTCACAAGCACCGAAGTAGCTCAATTATAGAATACTGGGCTGGCACCAAGCAGACCCGGGTTTGAGCCCCACTGTGCCATTGGTGCTAGGTCATGCCTGCCTAAGGTAAGTTTGATAACAAGTTACAAGCACCAGCGTAACTCAGTGGTAAAAAATTAAGCTGGCACCCAGCGGACCAGGGTTCAAGCCCAACTGTGTCATCGGTGCAAGGTTTTTTTTTTATTTCGCGCGATGTGGTAACGGACACCAGCGGCGACGGCGGGGGACAGCATGCCACTGCGCGTGACCCGAGTTTTGATCTCATAACAGCTTTCGCTGTAAAACTGCCGTATACGGCAGTTTTACAACGTAAAAGGCGATAAGGCGTCATGATGTTATTTTACCATACCTTGCTCCTCGGCCGAAGCAAGGTCGTTGGTGTGATTAGGTGCCTTGCTCTGAGCTCGGACCTTAGATTTGACCCTAATCCTGGCCTTTTGCTCTAGTACCGTTACTCTTTGTATTAAAAGCTTTACATTCTCTTGGTTTTCTCTACTTATCCGTAGTAGTTCCTCCAACATCTTTCTTTGCTGATCCTCGCCCTTAGATGCTCCCGAGTCGCTCTCCTCTTCAGGTAAGGGCGCCTTACGTTTTGCCTTTGTGAGACCTTCTCGGGCGGCTACCTGTTCGACTACCTCTGGCGTCTGGGTGCTCACCTCTAATTCAACATGCTTGAGGTTGGCATTGGTGGCTTTGAGGTGGCAGACCTCCATTCTGAGCTGCCTAACTTCCTTTAGTAATGCTTTCACGTGCGCCCGACTACCATGCTTTGGCGAAGCCAACCGCGTTACCTCCTTTGGTTTCTGCTGCTCCTTTTTCGTCTTCTCTTTGACATGATCCGCCCAGGTAGGCTGCTCCTGGATTCTGACACTGGACACCGAGCGCGGTCTGGATTGAGAGCGGTTTCTTGTATTTTCGCGCTTTCGTGCAGCAGGAGTGCGTGAGCGGCTTCTCTCGGTGCTGTGCTCCCACAGAGACGGCGTACCCAAGTGGCTCCTACCACCCGCCGTGCTGGCATTGGTCGAGTCACCTGATTGTTGCATGCGTCACCATCGCTGCCTCCATCGTCTTCTTACGATATAAGGAACTTGAAATTTTCCCCTGCACTGACTGGCCGCTATTCGGGGGGGGGGGGGGGGGGCACCGCACAACGTGCACTTCGGGTCGCACAGGTGGCCTTCCGTTGGCGGTTGGTTGCCGCAGGTGCGGCACCACTTGCTTCCTGGGTTGGGACACACGTCAGCCCAGTGTCCCAGTTCTCCACACTTGTAGCAGACTTCCATGTGGCGTCGGTAAAGCGTGCAGCAGAACATGCTTGCGCCACATGCCACGTAGTTGGGCTCCTTCATACCCCCGAAAAGCACCACCACCGTCGTGGTGTTCTTCATTCGCCTGGCCTCTGGCCTCCAAGGCGCCCGGGTTGCGATGATTGACAGCTCTTGCTCTGAATGGAGCCTCGCTGATTTCAACGTCGACTCCTCTTATGATTCCTTTGCATGTATTATCTGGTGGGGCCAGGTACGCCGCCCCCCCCCCAAACGTGCCTTCGCCGAGCCGTACTTGTTGCACTCTGTTCACTGAAGGACATCCCACAACAGAATAGAGTCTTTGCAGCTAATAAAGCAATGTTCTATTGTTTCCGGCACATAACATAGACGGCAGTTAACAGAAGGAACAAAAATACTTTTTTTTTTCTTTTTGACCATGTGATATGTGGGGTTTAACGTCCCAAAGCCACCATATGATTATGAGAGACGCCGTAGTGGAGGGCTCCGGAAATTTCGACCACCTGGGGTTCTTTAACGTGCACCCAAATCTGAGCACACGGGCCTACAACATTTCCGCCTCCATCGGAAATGCAGCAGCCACAGCCGGGATTCGAACCCGCGACCTGCGGGTCAGCAGCCGAGTACCTTAGCCACTGGACCACCGCGGCGGGGCCTTTTTGACCATGTGTTTACCAGTAATGTTTCAGAGTGAAGTTTATAGAAGAATGTCTTTGAATGAGGTGTATTGTACATTTTTCGCACTCGTTTCAACACATCGTGGCCTGGAAGATCAGAGTACGATGAGCGGTACGACGGAGGCGAAAAAAGCATACGTAGTATACCCTTATACAGTGCCTTGCATTATACTGTTTACAGGTACTCTATACAAAAAAGCGAGCTTTACGGAACTAAACTGCGGGGAGCTAAACTTCCTGCATGAATCCCTATAACCAGACGCGTTCGGAGAAGTTTGATGAGACAATTATGTATGGCAAGCAATCAACAAGTGTAATTTGCAATAATTAACGGATTACGGAATGGGAATTGTCTCGAAAACTGTTTTTAATAGGTAAATGTGTTTCAATCCTGACCGACCCTCACTAAAAGGCCTGAATATATTGTCACGACGCATGGGCTCAAAAGTCTAAGACCATATGCAAGTAGCAGAAATCCGATGAAAGCATTGTATATAATATTTTGCGCAATAGATAAGTTGCAATGTAATAAGCTTTGCTGCAATAGGTTTGTTGCAATGGGTTGCAATGGGTTGCAATGAGCTTCGTTGCAAGGAAAGTATTACAAGCTTCAGCTCTCCCAAATATTAAAAATCGCTGGCGAACAAATGTCTCGGCCTGTCTTTCAAGCTTAGGAACGCACTCTTTCCACTAATGCGCACTGAATCTATACACATTTATTGGTATACCGAAGTACGTTGGAGGAGTTTTTGTCCAATTAATCCCTGCGAACCAATTCGGCGTGCTACTCCACGAGCCAAACCACCGTCCTAAATTCTTAAAGGCATTTAAACGAGCTCCTGACACAACGCAAAACTTTTCAATCGGAGATACCACATTTTCTACTCATGGCCTATCTGTGCAAAAGAAAGCGACATCCTCTGCATAAGCTAATACTTTCAATTCACTGCCTCATACACTGAAGCCATGAATTCAACTGGGCTATACTATGCTTAAGCACAGTTGTTCTAGATGAAGTGCAAGCAGAAGGGGTGACATAAGTCATTACTATTTTACAGAAGAGCAAATAGAAGCAGGTTTCGATTGCTCACCATTAACAATAAAGTTAAGACATAGTTTCGCTTTTGATTTTGTTAGCAAATTGAGTTCAGTTTCAGGGCTCATGTGCATAATTACCAGAGACTTATTTCTATCTTTTTTTCGTAAGGACAGCAATTAAGTGACATGACCCTACCTCTCGTCTACAATAATAAAAGAGCTAATTTATTTTTAGTTAGTGACGTGACTACTCTATCCAGCCATCGTGAGATATTTCCTAAGACAAAGAAATATTATGATGACGTGGAGCAAATAATACTCCTGATTATCTTTGTACACATTTCTTACTCATGCTGTATAGGTGAGGTAACCGAAAGTAGATTTTTTTTTACATTTACAAACAAAAAGAGCGAGAAAATATATGCATTTTAAACTGTTTTGCACGCGAAATTTGCATGCGGAAGGTTGTATACGAGGGGCCATCGGTCAGCTGCCAGCTCGTAATAAGTTCACGTGCTACGTGACGCCACACAGGCTCTTAAAGAGTATGCCACACTCGCCGCCATGGCTACAAGTGGCGCGGACTAACATTCCCACGTTTAAATTCACATATAAAGCCAATAAAGTGGCTGGGTGGATAGCCGCCGTGGTAGATCAGGGGTAGAGCATCGAACGCGTTATTCGAAGGTCACTGGCTCGGTTCCTGCTCCCGGCAGTTATCTTTTTACCCACTTTTCTTTCTTCACATTTACATTACAATTGGGTCTTATAACTTCCCCTGTACATTCCTTGGTAATATTGTCTGTTAGATCTCATTAATATTGTGTCAAAACATGGAAAAGGCAAGCCCTGAAATGTACACATCTTTCCCTTATATTCGTGAAGGTATGGGATATGGCACAACGGGAGCGTTGTCTACAAGGATAAATATATTTATTTCCCAACAGTTTCGGGAGGGGTCCTCCCTTCGTCAGGGGATGAGTTATACTAACATACATGTTCAAACTTCGTAGGTGCCGCGTAAATATCGCCTTGAAAGATGTTCGCGAGAGTGAGAGAAAACTAAAAAAGGAAAAAAAAAACAGTGAACGCTGAGCACGAAAGCGAAACCAGCCAGTGCACATCCAAATGTCGGTGTAAATCCACATCCGGTTCTCATCGTGTGCTGGCCAGTTCTCGACGTGTGTCGGGCCACCCAAGATTGTCGCCGCGGTGGCGGGAAGGGTCCGCGACGGCATGCGTAAGGAAAGAGTTTCCCCTTAATGGTTCGGTCGGCTCTTTGCCTTTGATCATCGCCCGTTTCCCCTCAATGGCCGTCAAGTGGCAGGCGACCGTGAACACTTGATATGTACACGTGAATATATATATAAGTATATATATATATATATATATATATATATATATATATATATATATATATATATATATATATATATATATATATATATATATATATATATATATATATATATATATATATATATATATATAATATATAATATATATATATATATATAAGAAAAAAAGAATTAAAAAGAAGAAAGAAAGGACAGTGTACACGTACGAATCAGTCAGAAAAACAAGCAAGCCCCAATTTCCTCCTGGCTTACTTCTCGGATGACGATATTTATAGCGTGAGAACAAAACGACGACACAAAGACAAGAAGGACACGAAGGACACTTGTCGAAGGACTTCTTGTCTCTGTGTCGTCGTTCTGTTCTCGCGCTATAACTATCGTCATGCCATATCAACTAGCCCAAGCTGCCACACTTCTAAGTTACTTCTCGGAGGCAGGAGCGTCTTCCGGGGTCCTCGTTGATGCCGGCTACTAAGGTTCTAAATTTGAAATTAAGATATGTCTCGCACTGTTCGCACTTGCACCTGTTTGAGAAACCGCATTGTAAAAGAGTCACGCTGATATTTTCAAAATGGTGGTTTGGCAGGCGCAGATGTCTAGATAAAGGTAGCTTCAGCAGTGAAGTGGCGTGGTACCGGTGATTATTGAACCGCAACCGAAATGGCGTGTTCGTTTGGCTGCTATATTCTTGTCCGCAGATGTTGCAATGTAGCATGTATATTACGTTACTGGAGTTACAATTAAGGCTTTCAGTTATGTAGAATTTGAAATCCGAGAAGTTTGCTTTTGATTCACGTGTTGTGACCATCTTAGGGCATACCTTGCATCGAGCTTTTCCGCAGGGTTGGCACCCTGATTGAATTTTGGAGGGGTTTGTTTTTGCTCTGACAAGAATGTCCTTCAGTTTTTCAACCCTGCGGTACACCATGTGAGGTGGCTTCGCGAAAATTGAAGTTAGTCGTTTGCTTTGCCTAATTATGTTGAATTGGCGGGAAAGTATGTTGTTGATTCGTGGCAGTGATGAAGAGTGAGTATAACGTACATGGTTCGCTTGGGAAGCCGTTTTAGATACTCTGTTTGGTCCCTTAATTATATCATTCCGGTTCACGTTGCGAGCACGTAGTATGACATCGTCAATAATGTCTTCAGGATAATTTTGTTTCAATAAAGACTGCTTTAGGTGTTCTGCGTGTCTGTCAAATTCCTGCATATCCGTGCATATTCTTCGGTACCGGTAGGCTTGAGAATATGGGATAGCCGTTTTGCAATGCTTTGGATGGCTGCTGTTGAAATGTAGGTACATTTGACGGTCTGTAGCCTTTTTGTAAAGGTTTGTTGACAAGCGGTCATTTCTGACCGTGACATTGACGTCCAAGAAGTTAATGCTGGTTTTGGAAATTTTGTGCGTGAATTTAATTGATGGGTGACACTTGTTAAAATCCTCTATGAAGCGGAAAAGACTTCCCTCATCGTGGTTCCATATCATAAAAATACCGTCTAAGTATCTTCTGTAGTAGAAAGGTTTCAAGGGGCGTCCCTCAATGAATGGGATTTCAAGTGAAGCCATAAAGTTGCTCGCAAACTTTGGGGCCATTTTTGTACCCATTGCAGTTCCACTGACCTGAAGGAAGTGCTTGTCATTGAACTAAAAATTGTTATAATTTAGTACAAGTTTAAGAACTGTAAACAGTACCTCGCCACTTACACCAGTTGATGAGTCTGATTTTACATATTCAGAAACCATAGCCATTATTCCGTCATAGTGGGGTAAGTTGGTGTACAGTGAGCAGACGTCCATGGTCACCAGAAAACTACCGCCTGGGCTGTTGAGACTTGAAATTTCGCCAATGAAGCGGTTTGTGTCCTTTAGGTAATAAGGGAAAATTGCGGGGATGTCCTTTATTAAGGAATTGATGAATTCTGATATATTTTCTGTTGATGTGCTGTTACTGGATACTATCGGATGTCCCGGATTACCTGCCTTGTGTATTTTGGGAAGCAAATAGAATCAACCGGGAAGAGAATGGGTCAGTAACATTGCTTTTAACATTTTGCCGGTAATTTTCTCGTCCCGGCGGAGATTATTTGGGGTTACTTTTATCTCACTTTCAAATTCGGGAGTCGGCTCCATTGGAAGTTCTTTGTAGAAGTTTGTGTCTGATAGTTGTCGTTCCCCTTTCTTTAAGTAGTCCGAGGTGTTTAAAATTACTATGCAGCCCCCTTTATCAGCCGATTTGATGGTAATTTCAGCGTTTTTTCGTAGTTCATCGAGTGCCCTTCGTTTTGACTTAGGTTGTTTCGAGACGGCTGAGTTTTTTCATACGCTCTGATGATATCTTTTTGAACTGCTGATATATACATATCGAGGTGTTTGTCTCTCTGCTCACCTGGACACCATGATTTGTCACCAACAATCAATTCTCGTCCGTACACACGTCGAAAACTGGCCAGAACACGATGAGAACCGGATGGGGATTTACACCGACATTTGGATGTGCACAGGCTGGTTTCGTTTTAGTGCTCAGCATTCACAGTGGTTTCTTTTTCTTTTTTTCTCTTTTTTTCTTTTTTTTAAGTTTTCTCTCACTTTCGCAAACATCTTTCAAGGCGAGAGGAACGCGGCAGCAACGAAGTTTGAGTGACTCATCCCCTGACGAAGAGAGGACCCCTCCCGAAACTGTTGGGAAATAAATATATTTAACCTTGTTGACAACGCTCCCGTTATATATACATATATATATATATATATATATATATATATATATATATATATATATATATATATATATATATATATATATATATATATATATATATATATATATATATATATATATATATATATATATATGGGATATGGCACAACGGGAGCGTTGTGCTCTCTCATCCCCTGATGAAGGGAGGACCCCTCCCGAAACTGTTGGGAAATAAATATATTTATCCTTGTTTTCCGAGTAGCCGAGAGGCACAGATTCAACTATCTTCCTCTTCCTCGTAGGCCAAGAGCACGAACGCGTGGCGCAGGCCAGCCGGGTCTTGCTGGTGCTCTTGCCATGGTGATTGCGGCGGGCAACTTGAACGTGGCCAACCTGTCGCGGCATTATCCCCCTCCTCAGACGCATCGTCCCGATGCTTGAGAGATTGAAATGATACATGCGCACTCTCACTCGTTTTCCGACGATCTGTCATGATAGGGCTTCATGCGGACTACGTGTACCACTTCCGTGAGATTGCGGCGTCTTGAGCTCACGTGTCCCGCGGATCTGACATCATAAGTGACGTCGCTGATACGGTTGAGTACTTCATAAGGGCCGAAGTATCGACAAAGAAGCTTTTCAGAGAAACCGCGGTGGCGCACTGGAATTCATATCCACACTTTGTCACCGGGATGATGAAGTGCGTCACTGCGTCGCTTGTTGTAGCGACTAGAGTCGACGCGCTGTTGATGGCGTCTTCGGTATCTTGCCATTTGTCGTGCTTCTTCGGCTCTTTGCAAGAAGTCATCTAAGTCAGGTGGATAGCTGTTTTGTCCTGTAGTGGTAACATGGCATCCAGTGGGGTGGTCACTCTTCGACCGGATACTAGTTCGAAAGGGGCAACGTGGGTTGTTTCTTGAACGGCTGTATTATATGGGAATGTTACGTAGGGTAATATTTCATCCCACTGTTTATGTTCAACATCGACATACAATGATAGCATGTCGGTCAGAGTTCTGTTGAGGCGTTCGGTTAAGCCATTTGACTGAGGGTGATACGCCGTTGTTCTTCTGTGATCGGTATTTGTCATGCGCATCAGGCATTGCATAAGGTCTGCAGTAAATGCGGTGCCCCGATCAGTAATAACGACGATGGGCGCTCCATGTCTGAGCACTGTGTTGTTCACAAAGAACTTGGCGACTTCGGCAGCTGTCGCACTGTACAGAGAGTCAGTGTCAGCATAACGGGTCTGTAGTCTGTAGCTACGACAATCCATTTCTTGCCTGCACATGATGTCGGGAAAGGTCCTAGGAAGTCCATGCCGACTTGTGGGAATGTGGCATCCGAGGGGTCTATTGGCTGGAGAAGGCCGGCTGGTTTCACGGCTGGAGTTTTGCGCCGTTGACATTGACAAGTTTTCACGTAGCGCTGGACTGATGTGAGCAACTTAGGCCAATAGTACTTCAGGCGAATCCTGGCGAATGTTCGGCTCACACCCATGTGTCCAGATGTTGGCTCGTCGTGGCATGCATGCAGAATTTCCTGTCGCATGGCTGTGGGCACGACTAGTAAAAACGTTTCACCGTTAGGTTCAAAGTTCCTCCTGTAAAGGACACTTCCTCGAAGGCAGAACATGGAGAGCCCTCTGGAGAATATGTGAGGGTCTTGAACGTCGAGACCCTGCAGGTGTTGCATAAGCGCTAGCAAATCTGGGTGATCTTGTTGTTGTTGAGCTATTTCGGATGCGTCGACAACGCCTAGAAACAGGAAGTCTTCCTCTTCAGGTACACTTGGATCGACGGGAGAGCGTTACAGGAAGTAGGCATCACTGTGTTTCCTTCCAGATTTGTATACGACAGTAATGTCATACTCCTGCAGCCTAAGGCTCCATCTGGCTAGTCGACCTGACGAATCCTTGAGATTTGCCAGCCAGCATAGAGCATGGTGGTCACTGACAGCTCTGAACGGTCTACCATAAAGGTAGGGTCGAAACCTATTTATTGCCCAGATGACTGCGACACACTCTTTTTCAGTTGCAGAGTAGTTTGCCTCAGCTTTTGAGAGTTTGCGGCTGGCATAGGCTAACACTTTCTCTTGACCATTTCGCCACTGGACCAGGATGGCGCCGAGGCCGACATTGCTGGCATCGGTATGGACTTCAGTGTCGGCTGTCTCATCAAAATGGGCAAGTATTGGTGAACCCTGTAGCCGTTTTCTTAATTCATCAAAAGCTTTCTGTTGTTCGCTTTCTCATGTGAAGGGCACGTCGTCTTTCGTTAGTTTTGTAAGACCCGCAATCATTGAGTAGTTTTCCACAAATCGCCTATAATAGGCACATAAACCCAAAAATCGACGCACTGACTTTTTGTCTGTGGGTGTAGGGAACCTCTGAACAGTGGCTGTCTTTTCGGGATCAGGACGAACACCGTCAGAACTAATGACATGTCCAAGGAATCGCAGCTGTTCGAAGCAGAAGTGGCATTTTTCGGGTTTGATTGTCAAGTTTGCTGACCGGATGGCTTGTAATACTGTGCGCAGTCGCTCTAGATGTTTGTCGAACGTTGCAGAGAATACCACCACGTCATCCAAATACACTAGGCATGACTGCCATTTAAATCCCACGAGGACAGTGTCCATCATTCGCTGGAACGTCGCTGGCACGGAATAGAGGCCGAATGGAAGCGCTTTGAATTCGTAGAGGCCATCCGGTGTCATGAATGCCGTTTTTTCACGGTCCCGCTCGTCGACCTTTATTTGCCAATATCCGCTTTTCAGATCCAAGGAGGAGAAAAGCTTTGCGGATCGCAGCCGATCTAGTGTATCGTCAATACGTGGCAAGGGGTAGACATCTCGTTTAGTTACACTGTTGAGCTTTCGGTAGTCGACACAGAATCTAAGCGTGTTGTCTTTCTTCTTAACGAGCACTACTGGGGACGCCCATGGACTATTCGAAGGCTGGATGACATCATCCGAAAGCATTTCCTCCACTTGCTTCTTAATGATTTCCCGTTCTTTCTGTGACACTCGATATGGATGCTGGCATATAGGCCTCGTGTCGTCTTGCGTTATAATTCTGTGCTTCGTAATTGATGTGCGCTGGACCTTCGAGGCAATTGAAAAGCAATCAGAGAATTCCTTTACCAAGGCGTAAATCTGTTTCTTTTGACTGTCCGGAAGGCTTTGGTTGACGGTCACGGATGTGTCGATGTTGCAGGCCACTGGTCGAGTGGTTGACGTCGTTAAGCTGCATAGTTCAGTCGCCATACAGAAGTCGTGTAAATAGGCAATAGCCGTGCCTTGAGCGACGTGTTGAAGTTCATTGGAGAAATTCGTAAGTAGTACATCTGCACGGCCATTCGTCAAGTGAACAAGACCCCGAGCTACGCAGACACCTTTTTTCAAAAACGGCCCTACATTTGTATCCGCTATACCTTCGCGGTTGTACAATGCATCATTTTCTACGAGCACCATTATACTGTAGCGTGGCGGCACAGTTACGTCATCATGAACAACGCGTAGAGCAGTTAGGCGTCGTTCCTCAGATTCCTCCACAGGTATAGCTCGTTCAGTCGAAAACGACACGCTGGACTTACGCAGGTTAATTACGGCGCCATTAGCTCGCAAAAAATCCATTCCTATAATGAGTTCTCTTGAACATTCTGGCAGCACAATGAAATCGGCCACGTAAATAAAGCCCCGTATTTCAAGTCTTGCAGTGCATCTGCCAAGGGGCGTAATAATGTGACCGCCTGCCGTGCGTATCTGCGATCCACTCCACTGTGTCACAACTTTGTTTAGCTTTTTCACCATCTTGTGACTTATCACTGAATAATCAACACCGGTGTCGACTAAGGCATTCAGCTCCCATCCTTCCATTCTCAACCGCAAATCTGAAGTAACGTTTTCGTTGCTGCACACATCTACCGGAAATACACCATCGTCGCCCTCAAGCCATATTGGAGGATCTTCGTAACTGATGTTATCAGCGGCCTCACCTCCACAGGTCGCTTGCTTCAGTTTTCCGGGAGTGGACTTGGAGAGCGATGACCAGGCTGCCTTGAAGGTGCACGTGGGCTGGATGACCGGTAGCGCATAGGCGACGGTGACCGTGACCGATGTTGGCGTAGAGGTGGCGAGTTCTGCCGCGTGGACAAGTACTCCTCAATCTCCGCTGGTCGTTCGCCGTTTCGGGGGCACGGTGCATACGACGGGAAGCTTCTTAATCCAGCCTGTCGGTAAGGGCAGAATCTGTACAAATGACCCGCTTCGCCACAATGGAAACACAGAGGCCTGCGCTCGCGATCACGGCAGACGTCACTTTTCTTTGGCCTAGGCTCCAAAAAGCGATGCGTGCTACGTGCTCCTGGGGGCAGATAAGTAGCCGTTGGTTCCCGTGGACGAGGTGCGCTGCGTGCTGCAGGTGGAAGAGGAGTCACCGCCATCGCAACTGCTGCATTGCTGTGTACTGTGGGTTGTCTGAGAACTTCAGAGTAAATTCGGATAGGTCGAACCGACTGCAGCTCACGCTCTGGTTCTCGTATGGCCTGCCTCAGTTCGTCACGAACAACGTCTGTAACAGATAGTGCAGTTGGAGTCTGGGGCATTTGCAGTCTGCTCAGTTCTTCTCTAATAACTGATCTAATGAGCTCTCGCAGGGCTTCAACGTCGTTTCGCACGCCTCCAGAGAATACCTGTGCAGATGCGCAGTTAAGATTCCGGTTGTACTGCCGAGCCCGCTGTTCCAGTGTTTTTTCGATGGCCGTTGCTTCCGAATAAAACTCAGCAACTGTGCTTGGAGGGTTGCGGACGAGAACGGCGAACAGCTCATGGTTCACTCCGCGCATTAAATGGCGCACCTTCTTATCCTCAGCCATGTTGTAATCCGCACGCTTGAACAGATGGACCATGTCCTCAATGTACATGGCAGCACTCTCGTTTGTGAGCTGGTTCCTGGATTGAAGAGCAGCTTCCGCTTTTTTTTCGCTCTATGTTCGCGAACGTAGTCACCGCTTGTCGTCGAAATACCTCCCAGGTAGACAACGAGGTTTCATGGTTCTCAAACCATGTCTTTGCGAAGTCTTCCAGGGCGAAGTATGCGCGACGGAGCTTCTCTCTTTCGTCCCACTCATTCAAGCACCCCACTCTCTCGAACAGGTCCAACCAATTTTCCATGTCCTCGTACGAGTCGCCGTGGAATACTGGCGGCTGGTGCGGTTGGCTGATGAACACTTGTGCCGGTGTTAGCTGGCTAGTCATAGTAGCGGCGTCCATCGTTTGGCTTCCCCTTGGTGTGAAGTGGAGAGGACTGAACTCAGGTGAGTCATTTCGAAGACGGCGACTTGCCCTCTGGTGTACAGGAGTCACTTCCATGGGGTTGACAAGCTGGTCGTCGGGGCTACGCTGTCTTGAGCTCGCGGGGCTTCGATTCATTACCCAGCACCTCCGCCAGAAATGTAGCGATGCTGAGGAAGACAGGCTAAAAAACAAGCGTCTTTATTAGGGCGAACTTGTGCCCACGAGTCTAATGACTATGGTCGTCGAGTCCGAGTAGCCGAGAGGCACAGATTCAACTATCTTCCTCTTCCTCGTAAGCCAAGCGCACGAACGCGTGGCGCATGCCAGCCGGGTCTTGCTGGTGCTCTTGCCATGATGATTGCGGCGGGCAACTTGAACGTGGCCAACCTGTCGCGGCAATATATATATATATATATATTAAACTTCGAGAATAGTGCAGTATAGGAAACAAAACAATAAAATATTTATTTATACCCACAGGTTCGGCTGGTGGACCAGCCTTCTTCGGAGGATGTAAGTGAAATGATACAAGTTCCCGTAGCAGAGGGTCACCCTCACAGTTTAAAGACCCACCAAAAAAAAAAAGACAAACGGGCGAACGAGGTAGCAACAGACAACAAGAAGCAGAAGAAGGAGAGGAACTAGAAAGGAGCGACGGAGAGCCGCCGGAAACGAGCGGGTAATTCTGGCATTGTTACTGGGTATAGGAAGACGCGCCGCCAGCGGAGGCGACCAAGAAAAACGGAAAAATGTGGAACATGTTGCCGCTTACTCGCATCCCACACATGGATCGAGTTTAAGTTCACGTGGTTCGGCGGCTGGCCCGCGGTATCGGGCCACACACACACACACACACACACACACACACACACACACACACACACACACACACACACACACACACACACACACACACACACACACACACACACACACACACACACACACACACACACACACACACACACACACACACACACACACACACACACACACACACACACACACACACACACACACACACACACACACACACACACACACACACACACACACACACACACACACACACACACACACACACACACACACACACACACACACACACACACACACACACACACACACACACACACACACACACACACACACACACACACACACACACACACACACACACACACACACACACACACACACACACACACACACACACACACACACACACACACACACACACACACACACACACACACACACACACACACACACACACACACACACACACACACACACACACACACACACACACACACACACACACACACACACACACACACACACACACACACACACACACACACACACACACACACACACACACACACACACACACACACACACACACACACACACACACACACACACACACACACACACACACACACACACACACACACACACACACACACACACACACACACACACACACACACACACACACACACACACACACACACACACACACACACACACACACACACACACACACACACACACACACACACACACACACACACACACACACACACACACACACACACACACACACACACACACACACACACACACACACACACACACACACACACACACACACACACACACACACACACACACACACACACACACACACACACACACACACACACACACACACACACACACACACACACACACACACACACACACACACACACACACACACACACACACACACACACACACACACACACACACACACACACACACACACAAGAAGCATACGACCCGCTCCAGCTTTCGGAATATAATGGCCACGTTGGAAAGCTAATGTGCCCTCTCCCCCTCCCTCCACCTGCCCTCTCTTGCAGAAAAATGTACAACAAGTCATACTGAAAATAAATGAATGGGTATTCTTGTAAAGGATGAACAAACAAAAACGTAAACAAAAAATATATAAAAATAAATAATACTAAAAAAGTACTCAGAAACGAAAATAAAGTCTAATAATACTAACACACGCTGTTTGGTTCACGTAGCATCGAATTCGTTTAGTTTCACGCGCTATATTGACCAACTTGCGTGTGCGACTTCCCGTATGTATAAATAAATTAATTGAGTAATTCAATTTTTGTGTTTCACGAAACGTCGCGGAGGCACGTCAGTCGCCCAGGGCTCTCGTTGATTCCGTGGGTAAGTGATCTGAATTTCTTTATAAAGTATGACTCCCGCTGTTCGCGCTCCCGTGTGTTCTGGAAGCCGGATTGTAGGAGTATGACACTTACGCATTCGAAAGAGTGACCAGGAAGATTGATATGTTTGGAGAACGGCAAATTGAGGAGGCCCTTTACGTGTGCCCTGTGGTTGTTGAAACGCAAACGGAACGCGGTTTCCGTGTGTCCAATATATTCCTGTTTGCACACCTCACAGCGAATTTTGTATACCACATTGGCTGAGTCGCAGTTAAGGTCGTCTTTAATTTTGAACACATAGTCTGAACAGGAGGCTTCGGCCGTATCTGTGGTCACCATGTGTGTGCACACCCTGCAGCGAGGTTTCCCGCATGGTCTACAGCCCTGATGGTGGTTGGATTTGTGTGTTTTCGCCCTGACCAGTAAGTCTCTCAGTTTTTTATTTCTTCGGTAAACCACCTTGGGGGAGTCTGAAAAATGGCAGAGAGGCGACTACTCTGTTTAAGTATGTTGAAGTGGCGGTTTAGTATAGAATTCACCCGAGGAGCGGCGGTGCAGTATGTGAGGATTAAATTTGCCCCTGAAGTTATATCATCTTTATTCCCGCCTTTTCTCCCATTGTTGATTCTCGGTCCAAAGAGCGAGCGCGCTCAATTGCATTGTCAATTATTTTTTTCGGGGTACTTTTGACGCAAGAAGGCTGTTCTCAATTCCTGTGCGTGGGTGTCAAATTGCGTGATTTCAGAGCCAATTCTTCTGTATCTGTGGGCTTGAGAGTAAGGAACACCTGTTTTGCAGTGATGGGGGTGACTACTATGGAAATGCAGATACTGTTGGCGGTCTGTTGGTTTTTTATACAGGGAAGTAGATATGGTGGTGCCACTAAGTGATACAGTGACATCCAGAAAGTGAACACTCTTCTGCGAATACGTGTGCGTGAATGTTATCGAAGGATGCACGGAGTTGAAACTGGAAATGAATTTGGAAAGATTATGTTCACTATCGGCCCACACGAAGAATATATCATCGAGGAAGCGTCGGTAAAATATAGGTTTGAATGAAGAATTTTCGAGGAAAGGAATCTCCAAAGAGGCCATGAAAATATTTGCATAATTTGGGGCCATTTTGGTTCCCATGGCAGTTCCGTTTACTTGCAGATAATGTTTTTGGTCGAATTCAAAGTTATTATGTTTAAGTACCAGATTTAGGAGCACCTCTAAAGCGTTTTCGTCGAATTCACTCGTCGATTTACTTTTTCCATAGGCGGCGACTGTGGCGGTGATTCCTTCGGTGTGGGGAATGTTTGTGTACAGTGATGAGACATCCATGGTGACCAAATAGCAATCTAGAGGTACCACAAGTTTTGAGACTTCTCGAAGGAAGTGGCTGGTATCTTTGATATATGATGGGAATGATTGTGGGATGTGCCTAATCAGAGAGTCAATGAAACTAGAAATTTTTTCAGTAGCAGTACCGTTGCTGGAAACTATGGGTCGGCCGGGATTGTTAATCTTGTGAATTTTGGGTAGTAAATAGAAACGCCCGGGAGACGATTTGCCAGGTGACATCATTTTAAGCATAGGGTAGGTTATCTTCCCACTTTTACGTTATGATATTAGTGAGGCCTTAATAGTACTTTCATACTCCTCTGTCGGATCACAAGGGAGTTGTTTATAGAAATTTTCATCTGCCAGTTGGCGAAGCCCTTCTTTGATGTAGTCAGTCCTGTCGAGTACAACCACAGCACCACCCTTATCAGCCAGCTTAATAACGATGCTCTGGCTGTCACTTAAACTGCGCAAAGCCTCCCGCTCCTCTTTGGACAGATTGTTGCGAATGGGTCGGTGCTTTTCATATTCCCTGATTATATCACCCTGGACGGCTGAAATGTACATGTCCCGATATTTGTCTCGTTGTTCACCTGGAGTCCAAGATTTATCTGAAAATTGATTTTGTTGCGTGCTGCTTCGATCATGAAGATATTTTTTTAGACGCATGGTTCTGGCAAAGTTGTCCAAATCTTGGTAAAGTTTAAACTCATCAATTTTGCCAGAGGCGCGGGGCAGAAGGTTAGACCTTTTGATAGCAGCTTTGTTTGCGCAGGTGTCAAAGATCTGCTGGAAAGGTTAACCACATTGGTGACATCGGTGCTCTTTTGTGGAGATTGATGAGAGGTAACAGGTTGATCTGTATACGTTGTGGGAGGATTGCTGGCGGAGTATTTTAAAGTCGGCCACGCACAGTCTCGCCTCAATTTCTTGTCCTTCTTGACCTGAATGGTCAATCTCTTTTTTCCTTCGTATTTGGCCAGCTCTTCTGTTTCTGACTGCGTCAAACTTGACTGTTTTAGTCGCGCCTTTTCTTCCTCTTTAAGTTCCGCGGCCTTACGTGTACTGTGTTGTATTACGACCTGTGTAAGCCTAATAGATGCATCTTTTAAGATATTGCTCCACTGCCGCTGCTCATTTTTGTTGAAGTTATTCATTGCGGGTTGCAGTTGAACAGTGAGACCCTTTGGTGCGAATCCCGATGAAATATATGTTTTAAGGTTTGAAGCATGCATTTCAAACCTCACGCGCTTATCAACATTCTTTCTTAAGGCCATGAAATCACGAGACCAATATGTGCTGGAGCAAGCCGTACCTGACGGGTTGTTGAGTCAGTCCCTGCGTGGGGGAGAAGCACTGTCATTGGAAGCCTCTGGGTGGCCCCGAGTCGTGTTGTAGGGGCTCTTGCTTCTTGATCTATGAGGAGCACCTCTCGGCGCTCGTGGTGATGATCGTCGACATGGGATCCCGCTTGCTTCGCGGATGCTGGGGTTCTCACTCCGGGAATGACAATGTTCTCTCGGTGGGCCCGGCAGACCTAATGGTGCATGGTCAAGCCAGGTTGACGGCGACCTCACCATATTTCGCAGAAGCAGCGATCTCAGGTGGCTGGCGATGAGGGCAACACCCTCAAAACTTGGGTGTATACCATCGGCCGCCAGAACCCGGCCAGGCGGAAGCCATTCCAAGGCGTGATCGATGTAGAAGAGAGTCCCCCTTCGACGACAGTGCAATCGAAGGAGGTGGTTGAAGTGGCCCGCTTCTCTGTTGAACCGTGCGACGAAGGGCCGGTTGAGGCACGCGCGCCTGCGGTCTGGGGCCCTCGGTAGCACCAATGTGGTGAAGATCTTCTTAATCTCCGGCCGCTGCTCCATGATTCGGCTCACCATGTCCTTGTATTTTTGAAACACCACAGTGGCTGAGGAGGAGGCTATGTCATTCGTACCCACGTGTAACACCAGAGTGGTCACTGTGCGTGGAATAAAGTCCAGCAGTGAGAGTGCTTCCTGCATAATCAGTCCAGATTGAGTCACGAAGACGGGCGTGTTTGTTCGACGGGGGTCAAAATGGTTGTAGAGGTACTTTGCTTGAGAGTCACCGATGATGGCTGTCGTTGAGGGATGGTGGGGGAACTTCCATGTTAACTGTTTCCTTGCAGCACTTGCAGTAGCCATGAGTATAAAATAGATGAAATAGATGATCAGAGTTTCTTCCGGCTACCGTAATAAATGTTATAAACTTCGAGAATAGTGCAATATAGGAAACAAAACAATAAAATATTTATTTAATCCTAACAAAGCAGCTATCAAAAGGTCTAACTTTCTGCCCCGCCTCTGGCAAAATTGATGAGTTTAAACTTTACCAAGATTTGGACAACTTTGCCAGAACCATGCGTCTAAAAGAATATTTTCATGATCGAAGCAGCACGCAACAAAATCAATTTTCAGATAAATCTTGGACTCCAGGTGAACAACGAGACAAATATCTAGACATGTACATTTCAGCCGTCCAGGGTGATATAATCAGGGAATATGAAAAGCACCGACCCATTCGCAACAATCTGTCCAAAGAGGAGCGGGAGGCTTTGCGCAGTTTAAGTGACAGCCAGAGCATCGTTATTAAACTAGCTGATAAGGGTGGTGCTGTGGTTGTACTCGACAGGACTGACTACATCAAAGAAGGGCTTCGCCAACTGGCAGATGAAAATTTCTATAAACAACTCCCTTGTGATCCGACAGAGGAGTATGAAAGTACTATTAAGGCCTCACTAATATCATAACGTAAAAGTGGGAAGATAACCTACCCTATGCTTAAAATGATGTCACCTGGCAAATCGTCTCCCGGGCGTTTCTATTTACTACCAAAAATTCACAAGATTAACAATCCCGGCCGACCCATAGTTTCCAGCAACAGTACTGCTACTGAAAAAATTTCTAGTTTCATTGACTCTCTGATTAGGCACATCCCACAATCATTCCCATCATACATCAAAGATACCAGCCACTTCCTTCGAGAAGTCTCAAAACTTGTGGTACCTCTAGATTGCTATTTGGTCACCATGGATGCCTCATCACTGTACACAAACATTCCCCACACCGAAGGAATCGCCGCCACAGTCGCCGCCTATGGAAAAAGTAAATCGACGAGTGAATTCGACGAAAACGCTTTAGAGGTGCTCCTGAATCTGGTACTTAAACATAATAACTTTGAATTCGACCAAAAACATTATCTGCAAGTAAACGGAACTGCCATGGGAACCAAAATTGCCCCAAATTATGCAAATGTTTTCATGGCCTCTTTGGAGATTCCTTTCCTCGAAAATTCTTCATTCAAACCTATATTTTACCGACGCTTCCTCGATGATATATTCTTCGTGTGGGCCGATAGTGAACATAATCTTTCCAAATTCATTTCCGGTTTCAACTCCGTGCATCCTTCAATAACATTCACGCACACGTATTCGCAGAAGAGTGTTCACTTTCTGGATGTCACTGCATCACTTAGTGGCACCACCATATCTACTTCCCTGTATAAAAAACCAACAGACCGCCAACAGTATCTGCATTTCCATAGTAGTCACCCCCATCACTGCAAAACAGGTGTTCCTTACTCTCAAGCCCACAGATACAGAAGAATTGGCTCTGAAATCACGCAATTTGACACCCACGCACAGGAATTGAGAACAGCCTTCTTGCGTCAAAAGTACCCCGAAAAAAATAATTGACAATGCAATTGAGCGCGCTCGCTCTTTGGACCGAGAATCAACAATGGGAGAAAAGGCGGGAATAAAGATGATATAACTTCAGGGGCAAATTTAATCCTCACATACTGCACCGCCGCTCCTCGGGTGAATTCTATACTAAACCGCCACTTCAACATACTTAAACAGAGTAGTCGCCTCTCTGCCATTTTTCAGACTCCGCCCAAGGTGGTTTACCGAAGAAATAAGAAACTGAGAGACTTACTGGTCAGGGCGAAAACACACAAATCCGACCACCATCAGGGCTGTAGACCGTGCGGGAAACCTCGCTGCAGGGTGTGCACACACATGGTGACCACAGATACGGCCGAAGCCTCCTGTTCAGACTATGTGTACAAAATTAAAGACGACCTTAACTGTGACTCAGCCAATGTGGTATACAAAATTCGCTGTGAGGTGTGCAAACAGGAATATATTGGACACACGGAAACCGCGTTCCGTTTGCGTTTCAACAACTACAGGGCACACGTAAAGGGCCTCCCCAATTTGCCGTTCTCCAGACATATCAATCTTCCTGGTCACTCTTTCGAATGCGTAAGTGTCATACTCCTACAATCCGGCTTCCAGAACACACGGGAGCGCGAACAGCGGGAGTCATAATTTATAAAGAAATTCAGATCACTTACCCACGGAATCAACGAGAGCCCTGGGCGACTGACGTGCCTCCGCGACGTTTCGTGAAACACAGAAATTGAATTACTCAATTGATTTATTTATACATACGGGAAGTCGCACACGCAAGTTGGTCAATATAGCGCGTGAAACTAAACGAATTCGATGCTACATGAACCAAACGGCGTGTGTTAGTATTATTAGACTTTATTTTCATTTCTGAGTACCTTTTTAGTATTATTTATTTTTATATATTTTTTGTTCACGTTTTTGTTTGTTCATCCTTTACAAAAATACCCATTCATTTATTTTCAGTATGACTGGTTGTACATTTTTCTGCAAGAGAGGGCAGGTGGAGGGAGGGGGAGAGGGCACATTAGCTTTCCAACGTGGCCATTATATTCCGAAAGCTGGAGCGGGTCGTATGCATCTTGTGTGTGTGTGTGTGTGTGTGTGTGTGTGTGTGTGTGTGTGTGTGTGTGTGTGTGTGTGTGTGTGTGTGTGTGCGTGCGTGCGTGTGTGCGTGCGTGCGTGCGTGTGTGCGTGTGTGTGTGTGTGTGTGCGTGCGTGTGTGTGTGTGTGTGTGCGTGCGTGCGCGCGCGCGCGCGCGCGTGTGTGTGTGTGTGTGTGTGTGTGTGTGTGTGTGTGTGTGTGTGTGTGTGTGTGTGTGTGTGTGTGTGTGTGTGTGTGTGTGTGTGTGTGTGTGTGTGTGTGTGTGTGTGTGTGTGTGAGTGTGTGTGTGGCCCGATGCCGCGGGCCAGCCGCCGAACCACGTGAACTTAAACTCGATCCATGTGTGGGATGCGAGTAAGCGGCAACATGTTCCACATTTTTCCGTTTTTCTTGGTCGCCTCCGCTGGCGGCGCGTCTTACCTATACCCAGTAACAATGCCAGAATTACCCGCTCGTTTCCGGCGGCTCTCCGTCGCTCCTTTCTAGTTCCTCTCCTTCTTCTGTTTCTTGTTGTCTGTTGCTACCTCGTTCGCCCCTTTGTTTTCTTTTTTTTTTTTTTGAGGGTCTTTAAACTGTGAGGTTGACCCTCTGCTACGGGAACTTGTATCATTTCACTTACATTCTCCGAAGAAGGCTGGTCCACCAGCCGAAACTGTTTGGAATAAATAAATATTTTATTGTTTTGTTTACTATACTACACTATTCTCGAAGTTTAAAATATATATATATATATATATATATATATATATATATATATATATATATATATATATATATATATATATATATATATATATATATATATATATATATATATATATATATATATATATATATATAGACTAAAGGAAAGAAGTGTATACCTAAGGGCTCGTTTTTCCGTGTTTTAACACAATATTAATGAGATCTAACAGACAGTAGCACAGTAGTAACACCTGTCTGTTTGTTACAGTAGTAACAGACAGACAGACAGGTTTCCTTGGCATTACTGTCTGTTAGATCTCATATATATATATATATATATATATATATATATATATATATTGCACGATTACGTAACATAAAACTCTTATTCACATATAATTAAGAAAATTACTGTTTGCTAAATAATTCATAACACTGACCCCCACAGCAAACCTTCTTACCAATTCGTCACGCACGCAGATGCCGATTATTAACTTCTACTTTATACCTTTAAAGGAGAAAACATTAGCTAAAAGTAGTTAACGTGTCAAGTAAATGCTTCTGCCCCTACTTTTTTTACTCTTTTTAATTGTATTTAGCATTCTACACCGGCGAAGGGGGAACAGGGGAGCGAAAAAATTTTCATACAATGCCAACATTTCACTTTTTTCTTTAGTCCATAACCTACATTGAGCAAAGTTTTCTTGTGGGGAGACAGAAAGCGAAGAAGTTTGTTATAACAAAAAATTCCTCGCCCCGCCTAAAACCACAGCTGTGCTAAAACTTTGTCGTGCGTGAGGGGCAGCCAAAGTTGCTTGCAGCCTTTCTCATTAACTCTGGCATTTTCGGCTACAAACGGCGGAGCTATGATTTTCTTCATTTTCTTTTGGCAACCATGGGCTAGCAAAAGTCATCTTTAAAAATGGCCGCTGTAGTGATTTTGCGTGCTTTCCTTAGGGAGATGTCAATTTAGGGTTGTTGTTGAATCACACGAGTGATGTGATTTGCGATCCCGCAATGCATGACATAACGACGAACATTTGCAAGAGACGACGGAAACCTTTTCTTTTACTTCACAGTGGGTCAGTCGTTGATCAACAAATATGGATCAGGTATTTTGGTTTCGACCACATCACTCTGCGATCCACTGTATTCAGCGTTGTATATAGTACCCCCCCCCCCCACACACACACAGTACAAGCTGTGCTTCAGTTGTTCTTTCTTGCACAAAGTGCAAAGTGAAATTATAGATGGCAAACACGTTTCTAAATATTTGTAACATAATATTACTGTTCAGTTTCGCTGTGGAACATGTGTGATGTGCAGTTTATACTGTGGTTGGCGAGTGCATATCGTATTTACATGTATGTTGTAGTCCGTGCGTTCACATTGTGTCCTGTTTATTTTCAGTACTCACAGTGCACGTGCCTGGATGGGGTTATTGTGGTGAATCAATATGCTTATTGCCGTTGAACTGAACAATTCCAAGAAACGCCGTTTGCGTTCATCCCTGTGTGACCATGAAACTGAGGGCACGCTGGAAGCGCCGGAGAAGTCACCTGTTTCTCTCTTGGTTGTCTATCCTTTGGGTGTTATGTACTGCGACCGGAGCCAGGAGTGGTTTGAAAGCTCAAATGGCGGAGTCTGTGTGCAATACCAGCCATCCTGAGCAAAGGGTTTTGCTGCAATACTCCACTTCAGTTGTTCGAAACGGTACGCGTTCTTTCCATGCCTACATGTAACATTTGCGTGTACAAATGTCGCGCAGATGTCGCACACACAAATCTCTCGCACAATCTGCGCTTGCCAGGCGCCGATCGCGAGAGCGAGAAACATATAACATGGGAAACCAAGACAAGTATCATCTTGTGGACATTTTTTGTGGTAAACTTACTGATGCTTTTGAACTGCAACATGTGCGAGCCGTTATCATGTAAGCTATTTCGGCTGCATTTTCGTTTTGAAAATTAAGTCTAAGACTTTTAGTTTTAGAATAACGGCCATGGTGTTTTCGTTTGAAACGGCTTTTGCTGTTCTCAAAATGTTCAGAAAGTTTACTTTCTGTAAACAATTTGGTGTGCAGTAGAAGTTAAATTCTTCCTTTCGTTTTGAAAATTAAGTCTAAGACTTTTAGTTTTAGAATAACGGCCATGGTGTTTTCGTTTGAAACGGCTTTTGCTGTTCTCAAAATGTTCAGAAAGTTTACTTTCTGTAAACAATTTGGTGTGCAGTAGAAGTTAAATTCTTCCTTTGACATAAGCTTTTGCATTACATTTTTCATTTAAGGGGCATGAGATATTGTGTATTAAACGCCTAGTTTTTGGCGGCTTAAACTGGACTATGTATAAAATGCTCACATGTTACATCACGGACGCAACTTCTGAAAAAAAGTGAGACTCCAGGATGGTGGCTTTGGTGAGAAACAAGTTGCTTCTAAGAGAAAACGATGTGGAAGGAATTCACTTAAAAAAACAGCGCCAATAACGAGGGACAAGAGAAAAGAAGGAGACAGACAGACAGAAGGAATGTTTTTGTGCGTGAATAATGAAAGAACCTGCATATGATGTTTTGATAGCATTAATGTGACATCAAAACTGTCTCGTCCGCACATGCTAGTGCTCTTACACGGCGATTTCAGAGATGTCATTGCAAGCCATCTATGGCATTTGTTTAGTGTCATCATGTTTAAAAACACAAAAAAAACTCATAAAGTCAATCCTGGAGACAGCTTGTTCTTAACCTTGTGTAACTACTCTGCCTATGTGCTCAATGAAAAATAATATTAATTTGACTTGAAAGTTAAAAACTTAAACATAGTTATCAAAAAAAGTTGATGTAATAGTTCTCATGTTCTTCTAATTATTTGATTTTTTTCATCACTATGGAAAGTTTTTCTGTTAAGTCTGTTTACAATGACGAAATTGAAGGAAGCCACCTCCCATTTCTTATTCAGTAGTTATAAAAATACTTTGGGGCACGCAGTAGAAGGGACAATCTTCAGTACATTTATTGTATGGTTGTGTTGCATGGAATAAAAAGTATTAGGCTGAAATTAAGTGATGGTTGATTGGCCATATTAATTTGGATACCAGTGAACCTAAAGGGACACTTTCATTTCAGAAGTGATTGGGGTGAAAAATTCAACTGAATATAGAATGCACTTTCACCTAATGCAAAAATAATCTATTGCTTATTGACTAATGTTGCATACTTCACTATATTTTAATGATTTTAGATAAGAATCTAGTAGTAGTGGATATTTTGATATTAAAGGTTGACTGTGGAGCTAATTTTTTGCCAGGAACAATCCCAACAGTTGATAAATAAAAGAACAGTGCAGACAAAGTAACCTGTGGTTTTAATGTATGACCAGAAAATGGAACTTCAAAGTGGATTAAAAGAAACTTGCCTCTAATAGTTGGCGAACCCACATCCGCCACATTAGAAGTATGATGCTCTACTGCCTGAGCTGTCATTCCAGCTGATCCCCTGTCTGCTTCATTTTGTATTTATGTATCTCTAGAAGTACCCTTGGAAGTGTTTACAAGTGAAACAAAGTTCTATAATGAACCATACTAGCCTATTTCATGTTTATTCACACTATATTGTAGGAATGGTAGATATATTTGCTGTGATGTCATTTATTTATTTACTATGATGTCAGTTGGCTTTCTAGTTATTTTGTGTACTATAGCTCTGTATAGTCTATGGCATCTACATCAGGCCTTTTGTTTCAGAATATATCATCACATTCAAGCACTATTATCGGACAAATGCACGCGACAAGTTCATCAAAGCAGCCCTCAAAGGTTCAGGAATTCATAACTGGGAGCGGTTGCCCCGCCAAAATGCAGCATCGGACTACCCCAGTGACTTTGAACTTATAAGGGTATGTAAGTGAAAAAAAAAAGGTTGCTGCGGTTGTCAAGTAGCGTCAATTCACTGGTAGCTCTTAGTGACACCATAAGTGCACAACTGACGTTGAATAGTATTTCAAGATAACTATCAATCAGCATGTGTTGCACACTAGGGAGGAGATTGGGTGAAGTGCAATAACATAATGCATAGTTGTAGTATGACACTAAGAAAAAAAAATATAAATGAAAGAAGAATGAAGAGCATGTGTTTTCCCGCTGTTCACTCTTCGCTTGCTTCTTTTTCCTTGCGAGGGAGCTCTTACACTTATGCGATATCTTGAGCACTGTTCATGCAACATTACAGTTGCATACTGACGAAAAAGTACTTTGCTTGACCCATCCCTGTACTTTTCCTCATATTGAAAGGGCAAAACTGATGCAGCAATTAAAAGTTTTTTGTAGCATTAATTGTCTGCTACTCCAACAACTCCATTTTTTTCTCTTATTGTGGTGCTTCTGTTTGCACATTCTGTAGTCACAGTTTTGCTGTTCTGCCCTACCCTTAGCTACTTGAAGGAACTGTTGAAGAGGGACTGGTAGCTCTTCAGGATCATCCACTGGTCAAATATGTTACCCCGCAGAGAAGCGTGACTCGTACCCTGAAGTTTATTAATGGCAAGTAACTATTTTGCCCTGTCTACAAAAGCTGCACTGAAATTTTCTTGTGTGTTATTTTGTAGCTACTGTGATATCTCTCTTGTTTTGAACTTTTTCGTGGAACTTTAGTTCTGGTGTAATTTTCCTGCTACGGGTAAATATTATTATGCTATTAAATACTTATCTTTACTCTATAGCTTCCGATGAAAAGCCGTGCAGGGGCACTTCTTGTTGGCACTCATCACGTTCATTCTCGAGACGAAACAGCCTTGCGTGGGTATGTCGCTACTGCTCCATTCTAAATTGCTGCATGGCTGAAAAATGCCTAAAACAGTGTGTCACATTGCTGCATTTGCAATTGATTGATATGTGTTAACATCCCAAAACAACCATATGATTATGAGAGACGCCGTAGTGGAGGGCTCCAGAAATTTCGACCACCTGAAGTTGTTTAACGTGCACCCAAATCTGAGCACACGAGCCTACTGCATTTTCGCCTCCATCGAAAATGCAGCCATCGCAGCCGGTAGTCGATCCCGCAACCTGCGGGTCAGCACCCGAGTACCTTAGCCACCAGACCACCGCAGCAGGCCTGCATTTGTGATTGCACCTGATTATGTGTGCATCAAGATTACTGTTTTCCCATTGATAGTGTAGCATCTTAGAGTTGTGTATATGTAGCTTGATTAAATCACGGCAATAACGTGCAGATTTCAAGTTATGGTCCTGCCAAATATATGTCTTTAATTGTCAGGCTTTCAGTTCTACTGAAAGTGAATTTCAGAACATGGGGGAACTAAAGAGCATATTTTCAATGTAACTTTTGAGTGTGATATCTACAAAATACATTCGGTACGTGGAAGGCATAAATATTTACTGGAATAATGTGTATTTTATGTTCCTAGCATGTGCGTTCATGGTTTTCGCTGAAGCTTCCAGTGAATGTGTTGTAGTAATGGCAATTCAAGTGGAATGCAGTTGGACACGGGACTTTGTTGGGCTGCTGGCATTCTAGAAACTAGGAAACAAACAAAAGTTCGGTGTTTGAAGTCCTCTTTTGTATGCAACACCTCCTTCGAAATAAAGGAAATGTAGCGCAAGGCAGGTTTTTTATCACTTCAAGAATTTTATGCGCACATGCAATTGTTTCTTAAAAAATCTAAGTACTTCAGCTTTTATGTCATGGTCTAGAAACCTGGAATTCAGCTGCACATGGAATGAGTTGCACATGTTCTATTTGTGCATAATTACTGCTTTCTCAGTCAGCCTGTTTATTACTATGGCGCACCTGCCAAAAAATGTTTTTAGAAGCATGTTACAGGCACAGATGGCTTCATTTGCTATTTTAGACATTTCAGAAATTGGAGGCTGTAGTCACTTAGTATCGGCACGAATGCATGCTAAGCCTGCGGCCGTGCTCATAAAGTACACCATAGCTGCGTTTTAACGTAAAGCTGGACACCTGACAACATGTCAGCCAATCTTTCCTCAACACTGAACTTTGCTTCACTGAAGTGACTTTATTTTCTGGGAGCATGAAGCCGCTCTCTCACTTTTTCTTTCCTGTTATTTTGTTAACCATTCAGCATCACTGTATAGTGATCGCTGCACTGGGCTGATTGAGCTGTACATTTGTAGTTTGCAATACCACGCAATTTTTGCCTCTGATTTCGGTGAAGTCGTAAAGAGGCCGGCTTGAAGCCCAAGCCACACTGCTCTTGGTGTATGTATGGAAATGATGGCCACATTAAGAAATCATTTGTTGTGCTTCGCGGGAATTGAAGCTTGATATTGGAAATGGTGACTCAACAGTTATCCACTGCAGAAGAAAATGATATGAAAGTGTTTTTTACAGTATATTTTATACATAATCGGTAATTGAATGAGTATCTGTTCTAAAAAAGAGTCATGTGTCTTTGTTTATGCAATAATTACTAGGACTGCTCATTTAGCTTCAGTTAACAGGTAATTTTTGTTGCTTGCACGTAAGTGTGGAGTGGTCGGAGCTGGAGCTTTTTTTCTTTATTTAAAAGAGGGGCATTGCACAAAAATGATGCTTGTTTTGGATGTTGGTTTGAACACATTGCTGTGTTTAGCCTTGTTGGGTCATATAATTACTTGAAATTTTCACCTCAAGTGTGGATAGATTAAACAGACTGTCTACCATGCATTAGTGTTTTTGTTTTTTGTCGAAATAGTAAGCATACCATCTGAAGTGTTCAACCCTTAAGTGGTTTCTTTTGAAAGCGACTCAAAAATTTTACAATAGCATTTTTCAATCTATGTTCTGTCATGTGTTGGTGTGAAGATGCCCGCAAACACTGGTTACTGTATGCAATGACAATAGTTGTGCTATGAAAGTAAAAAACTGGAATTACATGCAGCTTTTGCACACGGAATGGTGTTTTGTTTAATAGTAATACAAGTATTACTGTAATGGCAATTTAGTGTGCATAAACTTCTATGTAAAGTATTATTACCACGTTTCTTCAAGCCTTTGTTTTGTTAGCCTGAAAAATCACTAAAATCTAGCAGAAAACACGAATACGCCAGCGTTGTGAAACAAACTGTAGTGATTCCACTCATGCCAAACATGCAACTGAAACAAACATGAGACGTGCTTTGCAGAAGAGAAGGTGCTTCCTGTTTTCAGTTGTGTTTAGATGTTCTAGACATTTTTTTTTTTTTTTTCTTCTTCTGAGCGGCACCAGATGCCTTGCTCTCGTTTCTCTGCAGTAGGCAGGCAGGTGAACAGGGCACCGGCATCGGCTTCAAGTGCCTCTATCAACGCGTGGGAATAAAAAAGGCTAAAATTACTTTTTAACACCAGGGAAAGCTAAAGAATGTGTATAAAATGCAATTTTAAGTGATACATATTTATCTTTATGCAGACTAAGCCTACATGAGGTGTTTTTGGTGGTCCTGAACCACAGTGCCGTCGAGTGACGCTAGCAGTCATACTTTCATGACTTTCAGAGCCAGGTTAAAAATACTATATCATTTTTAATGAACAAAAGTATGCTTGTTCCCACTGATGTGACAAAAAATCTTCCCATTTTCACTAAAATCATAAAATCACAGGAAGCATGGGAGTGGGATGAAAGCTCACTGCACATGGTATGCACAGGATGTGTCGCGAATCCACACACATGATGTGTACTATTAATCTCCGGCCAATATTGTGGCATAGTGTGCATAGTCTACTGCGATTGTTTTAAGCTATTGAGATTGAAGCACTTGCAGTTTATTAAAGCAATGCTTCTAGCCACTGAGGCCCCAATGACCAATTGTAGTGAGAAAAGCAACGTACAATAAAGAAGAGGAGTCTCTTAATATTGCCGCGTGCATTTCTTACTTTAAGTTTTTTTTTATTCTGTTTTCGACCACAAAGCCTCAGTAAGAAATGCTCAGCCCAAACTGCGCAATATTGTTCAAGAACATTCCCGATCATTTTAGATCATTCTGTTAAGATTGCCTGCTAGACACGAACACTTGAGATTATTCCAGAGCTTGCACGAGGACCAGTGATGAGGCTGGAATATTCGATGACACATGTATAAATGCTGCCACGCTTCGCCGCTTGCCAGTTGATCACCGGTCGACGCTCTGTTCGCCACTATCAGTGCCCGTGTGTAGCTCTAATCTGACCTTCAGTTTCCTGGCCACATGTTCCGCTGAATAAACAGTATTTATCTGAACATTGAGTGTGCTCTCTTTGCCCACGTCACAACACCGTGGCAATATGCTGCATGATTTACCTCTATGCACAAAACCAATGCTGTGTAAACACAGTGATTGCATGCTGTGCATCCGTGGCTGTTGATTGCACTTAGGCATGATGGTGTGACCCATGCATGAATGGATTGAAAAAATATTTTTCATATTAAACCTGTGGGCCCACATTCGGGCAATTAGCCATACAAAACTATGTATACAATGCATCGTTAAGTTAATGCTGTCTGTAGTGTGTGTCACTGGCTTTATTGCCTCATGTGGTGCAGTTTTGAAGCATGTACGACTGCCACTTGCTTTCTCTTATACTCCAAGTATGTGGACATGTACTGTGGGACTGTTACTTCTCTTGTTACGCAGGACAGTGCCTTTGCACATGAACCTGAGCGTACTCCGCAACGCAAGCTAATGCGTGCTATTCCTAGGCAAATCACAAAGGCGCTACAAGCTGATGTTTTATGGAATCTTGGAATAAGAGGTATGTAGCTCGTGCCTGAATGCAGATCATACTGACATTACTAGTGTGCTTAACATTTAATGGGTCTTGTTAACACTGCTCAGCATAGTAAGAGTGCTCGTAGATTTTATTCGGCGTTTTTGTAATTACCAGTTCTGTTCTAGCCTTGAGAAAGACAAGTCCACTTGTCGAAATGTCAACTCAACACAACCCCTGTTAACAGTTTTTTCATGAGTATAAATTATCTATCCTGTGCTGTAAATACTCTTGTTTACTTTTTTTTCTGTTCCTGTGTCATGTGTGTGTATGAGAATTACGAGTAGCATGTTTCTTTGTTGCATATCCTTGGTTTCAGAAATGCCAGCATAATAGTAAGTTATGTATCTGCATTCTATGCAGGCTTGCTTGCCTATTTAGTCACTTGTAAATTTGCCTTTTTTTTTAATTGTCTGTGTTCCAGGTGCCAAGGTCAAGGTGGCAGTGTTCGACACAGGGCTTCCGAAAAACCATCCCCATTTTAAGAAAGTCAAAGAGCGGACAAATTGGACTAATGAAAAAATGCTTGATGATGGTACGTCCTTAGTGGTTGTAGTCACGAAGCTCTGCAAGTAATTGCACGTGGCTGTAGTGCAGAAAGAGATAAAAAAAATGTTTGTGTTTGGGTTCACCTGCAGGTTTAGGCCATGGCACTTTTGTAGCTGGTGTCATTGCTAGCAGTCGTGACTGCCTTGGCTTTGCTCCTGAATCAGAGCTGCATGTGTACCGTGTCTTCAACAAGGATCAGGTCAGTGCACCTATTTGTTTAGCTGCTTGCAGAAAATATAGCTGCTTGCAGAGTAGACGTGAAATCAATTATTTTATTTTCATTAATCATAACAGACGGATGCTTGCTGCACTTGTTTTGCCTTTGTTCCAATGGCAGTGACTTGTGTTGTTGGCTGCTCAAAAAAAAAAGTTTAGCGATATGCTTTTGCAGAAAAGTAACTAATTAACTGAGTCTCTGAAAAACCACATGTTGCAGCTTTCGATATAGTATAATCACATTTGGTCAATTTGTGAAAGCATGTATTCTTCTTCTGAGTACATATATAGCTTTGGTGCAGGTATGTAATTTTTGATCAGATTCATTTGCATATTATTACACATTGCTTTCCTTTGATAATTTTCAGCTGTCCTATACGTCTTGGTTTTTGGATGCTTTCAATTATGCCATCCTGAAGAAGATAAATGTGCTTAATCTTAGCATCGGCGGACCTGACTTCATGGATCATCCTTTTGTGGATAAGGTAATTTTTCTTTATGTGGTTCCTGTGGATGACTCTTACGGTCATTGAGCTTGCTTTATTCAAGTATGCACACATTACTGTGAGATTGTGTGCAAGTTGTGTACATTTTCCCGAAAGTATATTAGGCCTTTTGCAAGTACAGTTGTGTATGACTTTGCATCCAGTATTTCCTAAAACCTTCATGAATTAAATACTGTGCACCTTACCAGAAGGTTCACGCTTTTGACCCTTTTAGTTTGTGTGCTTTTTCAGTATTAGTGAAATGGAGGGTTTGTGAATTAGGCAGTTGCTACCAAAACTTTTCATAAATCAGCAATTTATATGTTTACAAATTGTCTTCGAGATTCTCTTCTACTTTTGCCTGCATGGCTGGAAAAATCAGTAGTTTATTCAAAGAATCCTTTAAGAAATTCAGTTCGGTGTATATCATTCAATTGAAGATTATAAAAAGTGCCTGCGAAAAGCATTCTTAGTACCAGTTCATTACTAATAAAGTGGTTTTGCCCTTTTTAGCTTCATATTACTGTTCATTTTGCCATTTATGCTTCAGCCTTGCTTTCAAGACCTACTCATAACCGCATTTGCAGCCTTGCAAAAAAAGAAAAAAGCCAAACAATTAAATTTTTAAAACCACGAAATTGCCTTGTTTGTCTGATACAGCTTGTCTGATTTAATACATTTTATATAAGTGCACTAGACGACAAAAAGCAAAACAAACATGGACGGGAGGTCATAACTCTAGTGTGCAATCCATTTCAGTTTGAAGTCAGTGTTTGTCCTTTTTTTTTTCTTCTGCTCACAGCCTCTTTTTTTCTTGTGTAGCAATAAAAGTAAGAAAGCCAGAAAGCTTCGATGAAAATGCAGTGGACAATTCTGACAAGGCTGTTGTTTTAAAAGTTACCTTATTAATAAAAGATTGTCATAATTCTGTATGGTACGGTTATATATATTATATCTAATTAATACATTGAGTCAGCACCTGTTGAGTTGTCATTGGAAGTTTGTCCATTTTTTCTCTGTCTGTTTTGTCCTTTTTGGTCTATTCAGTTTGTGCTCAATCGACACAGTGATAATGGATAAAGTAAGTGTCTTTAACATGCATCAAAAACTATATGATAACTAAAACCTCATGCTGTACAATTTTTAATTATGTTTACAATTGATGCTGTGTCTCAGCTTCGGTTTTGTTTATTACCTATGATTCATGCACTTTACAAAGGGAATTTTACACTTTACAAAGTAAGCAGCTATAGTTGTGTTGTGTAAGAGAGTGAAGAATTGTTGAGGCTAAGCTGCTAAACATGGTCTCATGTAACTTGTTTCTATTTCAAAAAAACATATGAGAGAGCGAGAAAATAAGGTAAATCTTGGTTTATGATTTCGTTCATTATAGTGATGTTTGCAAATGCCCAACTGAAGGCATATTTTTTTTAACTGAGCAAAGGAAGAGAAGTCACTGTGTCTGCGGTTAGAACAGTTGCTAGGTAGAGGAAAGGGTTATACAGTTTTAAGTGCACGTACTTTAGCATTAGTCTGTTACATGATTTCTTCCTCTGTTTAGAAAACAGACCCGATGCGTTATTATTCAGTTGGCTATAGTGCAAATGAGAACTTCGGCCATATGACTGAGCTTCACATACATCTCAATAAATGGAGAAGCTTTCCAAAGAGAAACCATTCTTGTTCAAGTTACCATGGATTATCTTGACGTATTAGGGCTTGCTCGTATCGCATGTTAGCTTTTTAGCACAGGAAAAAAAACACAAAGGTGGTGTGATATATGACAACAGTAGGTGCTGTCCTTCAGCAGATATAATATCTTTTGGCAGTGAATAACTGTCTTCTTTATGTATGATGCTGTCCGTGGGTTTTTTCTGGAGCCAGGAGGCTAGGCGGGCATCCTACATTTTCAGCAGCTTAAAATGTTTTTGTGTGATAAAATTTGGTCAGCTTCTGTAATATTGATACTGATGCGACATTGAAAGTTATTGTGGGTTAAATAATGTTTAAAATTAGAAGAAATAAATTGTTTGGAATAATTCAGCAGTTTTTGATACTCTGAGCATAGCTGAATCAAAAGCTAGGTCAAATTAACTCATGTTAGATTAACAGAATTTTAGTGTACTTGAAAAATAGGATACAAGATCCCAAAATATATTAGTTTGATTTTGATCATAAGTCCACATTTAACTTTTGACTCACAAGCAGCAATGGTCTAGTGGCTAAGGTACTCGGCTGCTGGCCCGCAGGTCGCGGGTTCAAATCCCGGCTGCGGCGGCTGCATTTCCGATGGAAACGAAAATGTTGTAGGCCCGTGTGCTCAGATTTGGGTGCGCATTAAAAACCCCAGGTGGTTGAAATTTCCGGAGCCCTCCACTACAGCGTCTCTCATAATCATATGATGGTTTTGGGACGTTAAACCCTACATATCAATCAATCAACCTTTGACTCACAAATTTCACATATTCAACTTCTACTTAAAAGACCAGCAGTACAGAATTAAAACTGAATGTGATTGTTTCGTGTCTGTAAACTCGATACTATTTCAATTAATAAGGAAGGTGACCTGAGCCAAGAAGTGCTGACTTGACTTTTAGTTAGCAATGAGCTTATTTTGGGATGTGCTAGTATAGCTTTTTTATGTTAAAGTGTACTATCATACCTCTCTGCAAGTATTGTGCGTTATGTCAAAATGATTTGCTTGTATTCAACTACTCTCATCCCAGCCTTGTGCATTTATGCAGTATAGTTGTTGAGAAACTTTGCTAATCTTGCAACGCAGGTATGGGAGCTAACAGCAAACAATGTCATCATGATTTCTGCTATTGGCAATGATGGCCCGCTGTATGGGTAAGGCACCTATGAAACCTTGATTTTACGATGAACTTTTTCTTGTGCATTTATTTATTTTGGGCTTGTGAAATTTGTTTTCTTTGCATGGTTTTGAAGTACTTTAAACAATCCTGCTGATCAGATGGATGTGATTGGTGTGGGTGGAATCAACTTTGAAGACCAAATTGCCCGTTTTTCATCCCGAGGAATGACAACCTGGGTAAGAGTTTTTAAGATGTTAAAAAGCTGTACCACATTCAATGCTTTGTTGGGCACTCTGTTACAGGGTACTGGTTGTACACACCAAAGCCACAGCTTTCCTTTTTTCTTTTTTTTCTGGCGCTTGTGTCAACCAGGCTAGCTGCGCATTGAGGAAAGCATATAAAGTAAATCAGTTATCAAAACTTTAAGTCTAATTATTTATGGTCTATTCTAGTAGTCCCCTTCATGCGAAGAACAGAATGCAGCCAGTAATCGGGGCTGTCAAAGGTTTCCCCCTTCAACTGAACCTTGTACTTATAACTATGCCAGATTATTCTATAGACCGTTTCAACTTGGGCGCCGCCATATTGCCTAGCAGGCAGCGCCATTCCTAGTCTGGCAACCAACTGGAACGTGCAAAGGTCCGCATTTCTATGGAAGGTATTTGTACGGTTGTAGTTGCAATTGCTTTGTTTTTTCATTCTGACACACTGAATTTCATTGGAAATGATGTAGTATAGATAGGAAATGAATCTATGCAGTATAGGTAGGAAATGAGTCTGTGAGAAGTCCTGAATTGTTTTGATTTGTTCGGGGTCAAATATGATAATATGCGACGGCGTGGACGTCTCGCAAGTGGTCGGTGTTATATGTTTTCTACACTTTTTGTTGGAAAAACGTAAAAATATTTCGACCTGTTCCAGCAGGGCAAGCAAGTGCTGGCACTAGGCTAGTGCGGATATTTGAATGCTTCGAATAGTCAAAGGAATAGTTGAGTGTTCGAACTCGCTTCGATTCGAATTAAAATTATCGAATATTTTCGAAGTATTCGCTATGAACGAATAAGTGTATATTAATCTGCATCTCACAGCTTGTAAAGGTGGTTTTACTGCAATGTAGGAATGTTACGCTGCAAAAGCATCTATCCGGGGAAATTCGTGTTGCCGCGAAGCCTCCCTTTAAATTTAAGGGGGCTCTGCAACACTTATTGAACATAGTCAGAAAACGCTGCTGATTGGTATTTAAGAATACCGAGAATACGTGAGGCAAATATTATAGCACAGCACGCAGCCTGTTATTCACAATAAATTTTCAAAGCTCAAAATTGCTTTCTTTTCTCGGCAAATGGCTCTACAAGCTCAAAAATCACTTGTCACAGCCATTGGCTGATTTGAGCATGCGCTCTCGTAGTTACCGGGGCCACCGCGGGAGGCCGCCGCTTGTTCACGAGTATGTGCGCGATCGCACTGAAAAGCCACCTATTCGAATAAAAAAAAACAGAGGTGTTCAAGGTCACGAAGTGCGTGTGACGTATTTTCTTTCGCTGTGACATTCATCTCTGCTTAACTTCCAGCTATTTCGTCAGGATGAGAAAAGAGAATGCAATTGCAGCGTGCGACAAATTTTTGGAACTCCGCTCATACTGAACTAATTCTAGAAACTTTGGGGCGGTAAACTTGTGAGACAATAAGCATGTTTACTGGCTCCATGGCTACTTGAAAGAGTGTTGCAGGGCCCCTTTAAAGGAACATGTTACCCTCAAATTAATTCTTCATTTTATTAAACTTATTATGATGGCTTATATGCTCCAAGTATAATAAATTTTAAAACATTAAGTTTCTTACAGGTTATCACTCGCATCCTACTGAAACTACTACTGAATGTTTCGACTTCCTTTGAACAGAAAAAAGATGGCATTTGCATAGAGTCCCTATTTCAATTCAAAAGAAATATTGTGCAAGTTAGTTGGGTCATGATAAATATTCCTGTTTTTATTATATGTCATCATACCATTTGAATTCGATTTGAAATTATTCTATCAAAATCACTATTCGCTTAGAATTCGCTTCGAACCTAATATTCACTATTCGCACAAGCCTAGCTGGCACCCTTTGAGGATAAAATGGATTTTTTTTTTCTGGACTGTAATATTTAATTTTTTTTTTTTGCACTCCCAGTTTGTTTATGCTGTCGCAGTGACTACCACCCGTACATGCAATCGTGGATGAGCACGTAGTTCCAATTTCTTGGTGATGATGGCATTTGTTTCTTGTTCACAAACTTGTCTGTCTTTTGCTCGGTTTTAATTACGCCTTATTACTTAATTGTTTATTGTCCCCCGGGTGCAGACAAAATTAGAACTGTTAACAAAAATGTGTTAGCACAGAAAAAACAATATGCTAAGATTTTCATGCCAGCACACTTCTCTTTTTTTTTTTAGAGTCGTAGAATTTAATTGTACTGCGACGGTGGCATAGTAAAGACAGTTTCTTCTGCCGATGAGGCACCAAGCGCTCCCGGTCTCGAGCCTATGATCGCCATAAGAGCCACTTTCTGTTAATTTTTTTCTAAATAATTTTGTCTACCAGTTGTACAGCTTTTGCAAAATCTTGGCTGTTGTTCTCAAAGCTAAGCAATGAAATTGACATTTATAGAAACAATAGACAACTGCAACAATACGTTGTTTAATTTTGTTTCGCTCTTAGAAAATAATTAATTTTGTTGTATATATCATTGCGCGATTTGTCAGACACGGTTGTTGACTGTGCGAAAATTGTCTATACCAGAAGTTGCTCCAAACAGAAAGTGATAGAAGTCCCTTTTTTTTTTTTTTTTTCACTATTCAGCTTTCATATCGCGCATCGTGCACGATCCATCCAGCCATTTTACATTTTACAGAAGTTGTATATACAGTAGACTCTCAATAAACGAAAATCTGTTGAACGGAACTACTGTTTAAATGAAACTATCGCCTTTGCAATGCTTGGTTTTGGGCTTGTATTCTGTACCCAAGTTCACCTCTCACTTAACGGAACTCCTGTTAAATGCAACACATTTTACCTGCCCCTTCCGGTTTCGTTTACTGAGAGTCTACTTACTTATGACAATAATTCGCCCACGTCATCATCATCATCAGCCTGACTACGTCCACTGCAGGACAAAGGCCTCTCCCATGTTCCGCCAGTTAACCCGGTCCTGTGCTTGCTGCTGCCAATTTATACCCGCAAACTTCTTAATCTCGTCTGCCCACCTAACCTTCTGTCTCCCCCTAACCCGCTTCCCTTCTCTGGGAATCCAGTTAGTTACCCTTAATGACCAGCGGTTATCCTGTCTACGCGCTACATGCCCGGCCCATGTCCATTTCCTCTTCTTTATTTCAACTATGATATCCTTAACCCCCGTTTGTCCCCTAATCCACTCTGCTCTCTTCTTGTCTCTTAAGGTTACACCTACCATTTTCCTTTCCGTTGCTCGCTGCGTCGTCCTCAATTTAAGCTGAACCCTCTTTGTAAGTCTCCAGGTTTCTGCTCCGTAGCTAAGTACCGGCAAGATACAGCTGTTATATACCTTCCTCTTGAGGGATAGTGGCAATCTACCTGTCATAATTTGAGAGTGCTTGCCGAATGTACTCCACCCCATTCTTATTCTTCTAGTTACTTCAATGTCGTGGTTAGGCTCTGCGGTTATTACCTGCCCTAAGTAGACATAGTCTTTTACAACTTCAAGTGCACTTTTACCTATCTCGAAGCGCTGCTCCTTTCCGAGGTTGTTGTACATTACTTTCGTTTTCTGCAGATTAATTTTAAGGCCCACCTTTCTGCTCTCCTTGTCTAACTCCGTAATCATGAGTTGCAATTCGTCCCCTGAGTTACTCAGCAATGCAATGTCATCGGCGAAGCGCAGGTTACTAAGGTATTCTCCATTAACTCTTATCCCTAACTGTTCCCATTCTAGGCTTCTGAAAACCTCCTGTAAGCACGCGGTAAATAGCATTGGGGAGATTGTGTCCCCCTGCCTTACACCCTTCTTGATTGGTATTCTGTTGCTTTCTTTATGAAGCACTATGGTAGCAGTTGATCCCCTGTAGATTTCTTCCAGAATGTTTATATATACTTCATCTACGCCCTGATTCCGCAGTGTCTGCATGACGGCTGATATTTCTACTGAATCAAACGCCTTCTCGTAATTTATGAAAGCTATGTATAGTGGTTGGTTATACTCTGAGCATTTCTCTATTACCTGATTGATAGTATGAATAGGGTCAATTGTTGAGAAGCCTGCTCGAAATCCTGCTTGTTCCTTTGGTTGATTGAATTCTAATGTTTTCTTTACTCTGTTAGCAATTACCTTTGTAAATAGCTTGTATACTACAGAGAGCAAGCTGATCGGCCTGTAATTCTTCAAGTCCTTGTCATCTCCTTTCTTATGTATTAAGATGATGTTAGCGTTCTTCCAAGACTCTGGTACCCTTCCCGCCAGGAGACACCTCGTAAACAGGGTGGCTAGTTTTTCTAACACAATCTGTCCTCCATCTTTCAGCAGATCTGATGTTAACTGATCCTCACCAGCAGCTTTGCCTCTTTGCATGCTCTCCAAAGCTTTTCTGACTTCTTCTATCATTACTGGTGGGGTGTCATCTGGGTTACTGCTAGTTCTTATAGTATTAAGGTCGTGGTTGTCTCGGCTACTGTACAGATCTCTGTAAAACTCCTCCGCTATTTTAACTATCCTATCCATATTGGTAGTTATTTTGCCTTCTTTGTCCCTTAGTGCATACATCCGACTTTTGCCTATCCCAAGTTTACTCTTCACTGCTTTGACGCCTTCCTCCGTTTTTCAGAGCGTGTTCAATTCTCTCCATGTTATACCTTCTTAC
This sequence comes from Rhipicephalus microplus, assembly GCF_043290135.1. NCBI lineage: Eukaryota > Metazoa > Arthropoda > Arachnida > Ixodida > Ixodidae > Rhipicephalus > Rhipicephalus microplus. The sequence goes on from NC_134710.1 coordinate 154,980,794, forward strand.
ATCGCATACTTTACGCCTATTAATCAACTTTGAAAGCTCTGCCAGTTCTATTTTGTCTGTTGTACTTGACACTTTCATGCTTTGACGCTTCTTAATTAGTTTCTTCGTTTCCTGGGAAAGCTTGCCAGTGTCCTGTCTAACTACCCTGCCTCCAACTTTCACTGCACACTCCGTAATGATACTCGTTAGATTATCATTCATTGTATCTACGCTAAGGTTGGTTTCCTCACTAAGAGCCGAGTACCTGTTCTGCAGCGACATTCTGAATTTCTGTACTTTCCCTCTCAGTGATAGCCCATTGATTGGCTTCTTGCGTATCAGTTTCTGTCGTTCCTTCTTCAAGTCTAGGCGAATTCGAGACCGTACCATTCTATGGTCACTGCATCGTACCTTGCCAACCACTTCCACATCCTGCACGATTCCTGGGTGTGCAGTCATTATAAAGTCTATTTCGTTCTTATTTTCGCCATTAGGGCTCCTCCATGTCCACTTGCGGTTTTCTCGTTTTCGGTAGAAAGTATTCAAAATCTGCAAATTATTGCGTTCCAAAACTGTTCCAAAACGTTATTCATCCAAAATTGTTCCAAAACGTTACTCATCCAAGCATAAACGTGCTCACTCTGCATCGTCGGCACGCTTCAGAAAAAAAAAAGTGCTAGTTGCCAGTTCGGTCCTCCTCGCCCGATAGAACGATGTATACATGGGGTACTTATGTATTGAATGCATGTGAAAATGTAACATGACAAATTGTTTTCGCATAATTTCTCAGGAGCATGCACCACGATATATTTAAAATATTGATACCATTTGGCATAGTGGTGCATGCTTGTGGTGGTGTGTTTCAGATGTTAACATACGTACATGCTTTACTTCACACGCTGCCACTTGAAGGAATGGCTGATATATTATAGTGATTTCTTCAGCTCAGTTGTATGTCTTTATTATCAACTATTCACAGCAATCTAATTTCGTTGACTTTGGCTTTTTGCAGTTCTAATCATTGATCGAAGTAAAGAAAAAAATTATATTCGCTTAGGATCATTACACTGCCAATTGTCAACCTAAGTTTACTCAGTCAAGCAATTGAGTTGAATGCTGCTAACTTTTAGAATGACCACCATTTGGGCGTGTTGGTATATGTCCATGGTGGTGAAACATTAAAGGGACACTAAAGTCAAATAACAATTTATGTCAGAGGGAAAGCTCAATATATGACATCTAAAACGACAATATTATCAACAACAGTGTCCTTACCGAGAAATTAAAGTAAATGCACAAGAACACAAGTACCGCAGTAGGACATTTTCAAAATGATTCCGATAACATCAGACAGACCGCCTACAATTAATCACTAGTAATCGATCTAACTGCACTTGATGAAGAATGTTCCATGCTTAAGGAGACGCAATAAAATGCTGCTTGTTCGTTTCTGTTTGATTCATGGAAAGAAGAACCGCCGCAGGTTACTATGGGGAATGGTGCGACTGGTTCAAAAATTCAATTTTCGCGTGACTACACGGGACAGGTGGTGCCATCTAGCGGGGTGCAGTTGAAACAAAAGCATCTGCAATCTTAAAGCCAATAGCGGGAAATTGATCAATGGCCGTTGCTACTGCTGTGGCTTCCGCTGCTTTCGGTCTGCTACTACTAGCGTAGTAAAACCGGGCAACATTGTGCACGGCAACAGTGACACGAGACGGTCTGGTTGGTTCGCTTGTTGAGGCAGGTGATTTGAAGTGCACTAATTCGATGCGGAGCACTAAAATATGATTTTATTTCAAAATAGGCCCTACCTTGGCACAAAAGTAACACTACGAGGTTTCGGGACAATAACATCGACTTAATAGTTGACTTTAGTGCCCCTTTTAAAAAAGTGGTTAATACTGGTTTTCAATGATGATGTCTGTGTATTATATACATTTATATATATATATATATATATATATATATATATATATATATATATATATATATATATATATATATATAAGGGGTTATTGTTTCCAAATAAAAAAATTCGGTTGCTAATACTAGTAGCACCCTGTTCTGTGTTCTTAAAAAGTCTGTATTCTTTTTAGCACTTTGCTATCATAAGCTGCTGACTTTACAAACAAAAATTTGTGGATAAACTGATGGTTGAGCTGATAATAGTGGTGTCATTTAATGCTAGAGACTATAGAGTTTTTTAAATATACACTAGAGGGAACTCTGGCGTGAGTGTCTATGGGAGCTGCGACGCACGGCGCTTCAGTGAGCATGGTAATGATGGGTAGTACGCGTATTTTTCTAATCTTCATACTTCTGGCTCTGTGTGTGTTCATGTGGCTTGGATCTGTTCTGTCACGAAACAAACATCCAGCGAATGTCCAGTCATTGCACTTCACCACCTTAATCTCTTAGGCTTACCATTTCAAATTGGGCACGGAATTCAAAATCAATTGTTCTTTCCTTAAAACGAAATTGAAGCACAGCAATAAACGAAGCCACAAGTTTGATTCATTACCTGCAAGTACGAAGACTAGGCAAATCCGTGTGCTACCCATCATTCTCGTGGTTGCTGAATGATCGCAGTGCCAGAGTCTTTCTAGTTAATTTTAGGACACACTATGCTAGAGACCACTCTGTCAACACAAGGCAGCATGTTTTCTAATAGTTAAGGATCATCTCTCAAAACCTAATGAGCTCAGAGAAATTTATTAGATGTGTGATGTGGTGCAAATACTCTCACGGTATATATGTAGGAACTGCCAGGCGGCTATGGGCGCTTAAAGCCGGACATCGTCACATATGGTTCTTCCGTCCGAGGCTCGGCTGTTTCGTGAGTGTGTTTTGGCTTGCATTGTACTTTTCTCAGTAATGTAGAGCTTGGAAAATTTTGGCAAAGTTGAAGTTATTGAATTCTGTGTTCTCTAGTTTAATCCAACAGACTGTATTTGTTTTTCTGTGTTTGTTCAAGTGAACACTACTTTTGAACTAAGAACATCTGAGTGGTTTTCATTTTGTGTCAGGTTAACTATATTATAGATGCAACGATTCATTGTATGGCATCAAGCATAGCTCATATACGTTGAGGCAATAGGGAAAGCCATGACTATTATGCTACAGTAAAAGCTTCTGTGTCGCTGGATGTGGAACGTCGTAATGTGGCATATAAAGATGTTTCCTTATTTGACGCATGATATCTGTATATATATATAAATATATATATAGTATTTTTAGTGCAAGTATAGGTGGAAATAATTATATGTATAAGATGCAAAGTAAGTGAATACCTTGATGTGGTATTGTAAAGATTAAGCATACTGGCAAATAAAAATTATCTGATAGACTTGAAATTTATTGGTGGCTTAATAGAGCAGAACAACATGAATGATACTAGTGCAGTCGAAATTACTCAGTACTTGTTCGTCACCTCAAGGTAGGCTGGATTACCATTCAGTATTCAGACCTATGAAATCTCTAAAATTGGATCAGGGGGCTCAAGCATGAGTTTCATCAACAGTTATCATGACTTACAATATACCTAAACTTATGCCTAAGACGAGTGTATGCAAAATGTTTTCATGTTTGCTGACTTACACTCATGCATCTTTCCCCTTTATTTCTGTTTGCTTATTTTGCCCATTTAGACCTTTTACTATATGTATGGTAGTGACCTAAGTTTTCTGCAAACTTGTTGTAATGCTTTTGCTTTATTCCTCACCAAAATAGAGGATCATGCCGGTCATTGTCAGGAACGAGTGTTGCTTCGCCAGTGGTTGCTGGAGCCGTGACACTTCTCATGAGGTGAGGCAAGGGCAGTGAAACACTCAAATAATGCTGCATGTACCATACATCATGTGAACCAGTTTGGGCTAAGGGCTTAAGAAGTAATAGTGAGTTTACTTCAGAAGATGGGGGGCACAAAGGCTCACCTCAGTACTTCAGCAGTACATCAGTGTAACTTCGTGGGCTGAGAGAGAGAGAGAGAGATAGGTTTATTTACAGAAAGGCAGAGAGGTCGGCCTGAGCCATAGCTTGCTCTAGCCTGCTACTCTACACTGGGGGAGAGGAAAGGGGAAAAGAAAAATTAATGGATGATGATGGTGAGATAGAGAGGTGAGTATGTAGTACTCTTTCTAGCTGAGACAAACTTTATAGCCACACATATAGTCCAGTTCCTTCCCAAAAGTTTATAACCGCTCTTATGACCAAAATTGCACTGTTGGTGTCTGGCCAAGGGCCCAACACGGTCTCATCAGTTAATGACCTACTGCAATATCGTTCAGTAAAGAAATCAGTGTTTGTCGTTCACGTGCATATGCTGGGCAGACACAAAATATGTGCTCAAGTGTTTCTGGCATATCACAGTGTTCACAATTAGGACCAGTGTCACTGTGACCGATGATATGTGCATAATGTCTGGTGTACGCCACACCAAGACGAATGCGGTGGATCATATTTGTGAGTTGCCGTTTCAATTTAGGGGGCATGCGGAACCTCATTTCCGGGTCCCATTTGTGAAGTCGCCAGTGTCGCCGTTCCGGTTTGGTCCAGTGCTGAAGTGTGTAGCTGTGCATCATGCAGCGAAGCAGGGCATTCGTGTCAGCTCGTGAAAACGCAATGCCTACTTCAGGGCACTGCTTAAGGCATTTTTAGCTTCAGCGTCTGCCTCTTTGTTTCCCATCATGCCGCAATGCGTCGGAATCCACTGAAAAGTGATAAATAAGATGGCCATTTGCTGAAGCAACCTGAATAAGTTGTGCGATTTCTATTGCCAAGCTGTAATACGGACCTTGTTTCATGACACAAATCGGGTTTGGCATCACAGAAAATCGTCCAGACACGAAGTCGCTCTCCGGAAATAAATCCCATTGCCTCTCATATAGCGACAAGCTCCGCGGTAGTTGATGTGGTTTTATGGTCCACTTTGAATCGTCGAGCAATATCCATGTCTAGGATGACAGAGGCTGCGGCGGAGGTGTTTAGAGTGGTGGACCCGTCGGTGTACACGTGCAGAGAATCACCGTATGTTGTATAAATGTGATATAGGGTCAGTTGTCTGAGGCCAACAGAAGAAACGAGCGACTTCTTCGTAATTCCAGGTATCGTAAAAAAAAAGGTGGTTTAGGCAGGACCCATGGAGGCACTGCAGGGGCTTTTGGCGGGGAAAACCTTGATGGTACAATATTCTCATGCCGGGATATTACTCTTGAGAAACTGCACTCTGGGTGAGTGGCGGGTAGTACTCATAGTGGGTGCCGTCTGTGTCGGCTCAGCAATCGAAGGTGAACTCTAAGTGGCTCGCAGAGCATGTATACACTGATGGGACAAGCCTGAGCCTCTGCGATTGTCCCATTTGTAAGTACAGCGCGGTAGAACCAAGCATCTTCGTAAGCATTGAGCTTGAACACTCTCTAGTGTCTTCACACAACTAGGTCTCATATTGGAGAGCACCGGCATGCTGTATCGAACGTATCCCACAAATAGAGCATTGTACAAATTGAAGTAGCGATGATTCTGATGGGCCCCATTTTGCTCCTGCCACGTTGCGAAGAACGAGAGCAAAGCTCTTCAATTTAGATTGAAGTACTGCGACATGTCTCGTCCACGATAGATCTCTTTGTACGACAACCCCAAGAAACTTGTGGTGCGTTACAGCAGGTATCGCTGTCCCATTAATAAATATCGGGTATTGCAACATATGCTTGCGCGTGAATGCAAGCACTGAGCATTTGTCGATTGAAAGAGTGAGTCCCTGACGTCGTAGATATTTGTATGTGATCGTTACTGCACACTGTAGTTGAGCCTGCAATTGTGAACCAGTAGTTCCGAATGCCCATATGCATATATCGTCAGCATATGCGCTGATCTTCACCGTGCTGGGAAGTTCTGCAGCTAGGCCGATCATTGGGACATTGAACAGAATTGGGCTGAGAACTCCTCCTTGGGGAACACCACGATGAACCTTATATCGATCGGTGTTTCCGTTATTTGTCGTCATGTAAATGGTGCGTTCCCTAAGGTAGCTAAAAATCCAAGCATACAGTCGTCCACCGATGTCGAAATCTTCCAGTGCGTCAAGAATCGCATAATGCAGCAAATTATCGTAGGCACCCTTAATGCCTAAGAAGACCGCCGCCACTAGTCTGCGTCGGCTTCTTTCCTTTTCAATGCTGGTGATCAAGTCGACCACACGGTCAATGGCAGATCGGCCTCTTCTGAAGCCGTTTATAAATGCAGGAAAGGAGTTGTTGCTCTCTAGAAGCCACTCTAATCTTGACAGTACCATTCTTTCCATTACTTTCCCGACGCAGCTGGCTAAGGGGATTGGTCTGTAGAAGGAAAGTGCATAAGGACACTTCCCCGGCTTAAGCAATGCAATAATGCGACTGCATTTCCAATTAGTTGGGACCACTCCTGACTCCCATGAGGTGTTATAATGAAATAACTGGATATGTCGTGCTTCTGTACCAAGATAGTTGAGTGCACCATACGTGATTTCATCAAGTCCTGGTGCCGATGAGCGTCGGGAGGCAGAAATTGCAGCGCCAAGCTCATGCATTGTAAAATGCACATCAAGGCGCTCGTCAGACAATGGAGGCGTAGTGGTAGTAAGAGGCTCATTAGTGGCAAGATCATCAATGGTGTCCACGATGAAGCTACAGTAGTCGCTGGCTATCTCAACTTCTGTCCGCCCTTGACGTAGAGGAACAGCTTGAAATGGTTGACGTTGTTGGGAAGTTGTCTGCAGTCTGCAAACCTCATACCACCCACCAGATCTTAGATAGAGGTTGCCTAGGGTCCAGAGATCCACAGAATTTTCTCCAACGCTGCCTGTCAATCTTGTCCAGATGCCGAAGAACATGTTGTTGAGCTTGACGACAAGCGGAAAGGTCTGAAGGCGACTTCGTTCATCTGTATCGGCGTTCTGCACGGTGACGGATTGCACGAACGGCCTTGTATTGGGAGTCAACTGCTGATCTCTGCATCAGTAGGTTAACCTGTTTGGTTGTGTCACGCAGTGAAGAAGCAATGATGTTCTCACCTCGGATGGATCAGTCGTGTGCTCACAGCCGGACTTGACAGATGCCTTGAACAGTGTCCAGTCGGTTTGACGGATGTAGTGTGTGTGTGTGGCGAAACCACCTAGTAAGCAATCAGAAACAGCACCGTCTTTTCTTTCTCTTGTGCTCTTTCCCGGTCCTGTATTTTTTTTTTCTGGTGTTGCGCTGTAAGTTCACGATGAATCAATAGGCGGATTCAAGAAGGACAACTAATTCCACACACATGGGGCAACATGATTTATTGGCATGATAAAAATCACTTATCTTGGCCTGCTTCTTCATTTTTGAAATGAAGTTGAAGACGCTGGCCTCGATCTTATTAAGGCTGTCTAGGTGCGACAGCCTGGTTCCTTCCATGTGGCAGATACAACGGCAAATGATGCCGAATGCTGCCGCCACCTCAGCGGCGGAGTACGCGCGTGTAGCCAGTGCTTGGTCCAGATGATCCTCCTGGTCACATGAGCTGCCGGCTTGCGCATCCTGGGTCCCTGCGACCGCAGATACTATGTCCTCGTCTTCGAGGCTTGCAGCGACCCGGACATTGCAGTCCGCTTCCATGAAATCGTCCGCAGACACTTCGTGTGAAGCTGCTGTCGGGAAGCGGGACAAGAACCCATAAAATGCGTTGTCTATGCACTCGTCATCGTCTTCAGCAGTTTCCGCAAGTTCCAGTGTCTCGAAGCCTGTCTTGCAGAAGCAGTTGACCGCTATGTCCGTCTTCACGTCTCGCCATGCGTTGAAGATCTCTGAGAGAGACAACTTCGCAGAGATTTCCGGCCACTCTTTCGTCATCCACTGCTGGATGTCCTGGCTGCTGACAGCTTCGCTTTCACCAAAATGATTTTACCAACGATGTTGTAGTGCTGCTTAAATCGGTGAAGCCACCCAATGTTGTCGGCAAAGTTGTTTCATAGAGTGCAGCGGCAAACCATTTGGCCTTGGTCATCAGCATCGGGTCATCCACCAGATCGTGCGCACTTCTAAAAATCAGCCATAGAGTGCCTTTTCTGCATTCCCGTGGGCAGTAGCGCTCACATGACAGGCTTCCAATGTTGGCTGTACCGCCGCTTTTGCCTTGATATCTTATTTGTTCTTCAACAAGGTACCGTATTTACTCTATTCTACCGCGCCCTCGATTGTAACGCGCACCCGGTTTCCACGACGAAAAAAAAAAAGTAAGACATCGATTGCAACGCGCACCCATTTTTCTCGTTGGCCCGCACGATCACACAACTCTGGAAAACGACTCCTTTCGAGAGCGTCTTTCACTTAAATATGAGGTACCAGGGGAAGCTTGTGCCCATCTGACATGTAACAGAGCATTGCCGTCACTGTAGTTTTACCGTGGACCGACGTCAGCACGCGAACTTGCTTCGCCCCCTTCTTCTCGACGGTTGCGGTGCCAGGCATATCGAAGTAAAGAGGCGCCTGATCGGCATTCCCGATTTACCCAAGCAGGTAGCCGTTGTTGTGCCGCAAGTTAAGAACGAACCTGTGAAAACTGTGAAGCTTTTCATTGTACTCTTCCGCAGAACTTTTCGCATATGCCTGTTCACTTACAGAAGGAAAATTCTTTTCTCTTCATAAAGTTAGTTAGCCAGCACCTGCTCGCTTTAAACTGGCTCCTCATTAGACCTTTTTCTAAGGCTAACTGCATAGCCCACACTTGGAGCAGTTCTGTCGTCACGGACCTCTGTGCCGCTCGCTGCTCAAGCACATACTCGCCGATTAGCTCTTCAATTTGCGGAAACCGACCCTGCTGTGGTCCACTGAAGCCTTTGCGTGAAGCTTTGCTGTCGACAATCTTCTGCTTTTGTTTCCGCCAGTCCCACACGCCACGTTTCAAAAACTCCGAACGACCGCGATGCGGCCCGATTTCCGCTCGTTTCTGCACACGCGATGACTTCCCTTTTAAAAGCGGCATCGTGGTGCACTCGAGTTTTTGGAGTCGACCCTTCCATGCCGTCGATGCTAATGCACTACAAGATGACGAACTCCTCAGCACACGTACGAAGTGCCGCACATGGGAAACACATAGGCAGAAATGGCCGACGTGCGTAGAGGGCGACCATTTTGAAAATGCTGATGGCAATAGAATGACCGTATTCATTTCTTTTTTCGTACTCGATTCTAGCGCGCATGCGATTTATGAACTCGCTTAACCGGAATAAAGGTGCACGTTATATTCGAGTAATTACGGTACTTCAACAAGTTTTATGTGGTATCTCGAAATCGTCTGCAACGGTCAAATCTTTCTCGCTCGCTTCAACACGCTGAATAGCCTTCAATTTCATCGCAAAGTCAAGGGTCTCGCGCTTCTTGATGCTGGTCATAGTTACACGAGAAATCTACAATTTGAGAAATCCGTCCCGGCTTTGCACAGCACGCACATAAAAGAGAAATTCTGCACATGCGGTGGTACGTAGGTGACGAAACAACGAAAGCAACAAAGCGCTCACGAGGCAATGGCCACTTGTGAGGGCAAATGGCGTGAGCTGCGGTTTGCTGATCAAAACTGGCAAAACAGAAACAGAAAGTAAAAGAAGAAGGGACATCGGCTCCTTCGTTCCTGCTTTCCAAGCCAACTAGCACGTGGTGAAAGCATGAAAGAGAGAGAAACAGAAACAAAAAAAACCGTTCCTCTAGTTAGAGATTGTGCAGTTCGAGCCCTCTCGCCCTTACCTTTTTCTGAGCATTTGGGGAATTTGCGGAGGCCTGGTGCCGCGCGGAGGTCGCCAGGTGCTGCAAGTGCCAAATTGCACCTTCCAACTTGCACGCGAAGCAGCGCTGCCGCAGAGATCGCGGGGCGCGACTAGTGTCGAAGCGCACCTTCCAGCTCGTGTGGCATTCGAAATATTCGAAGGTGGGTAAAAATACCCTTCAATATAAAGGCAGAGGCTCGGCAAGTAACAAAGAATGGTCTTGCAGCCAAAAACGCTGCCTTACAAGTGGTGGAGAATGCTTTCCGGTCCCCTGGTCCTCTCCCTGCAGCGCTTTTTCATTATTTTCGATTACGAACCATCCCTGGAGCTCCGGTCGGGTCGCCGTCTGCGCAGTCAGCCTACGGTCATGTCGCAAGACGAGCACAACAACACGGCGTCATCCACCCCGCCTGCATCCTTGGGAATGCCTTCTTAGACTGTCACCGCCCCTCAAAAAGATCCACCGATGTTCGCCGGCCTTCACGGTGAAGACGTTGAAGACTGGTTGGACGAGTACAACCGTGTGAGTGCGCTTATCTATTGGCATGATTCTGTCAAGCTGTCCCGCGTACCGTTCTGTCTGACGGGTGTCGCCAAGACATGGTTTCTCAACCATCAGCTGGATTTCCCAGACTGGCATATCTTTAAGCAGCAGCTCCGTCAGATATTTGCCAACCCTTCTGTACGTGCAGACATCGCCAAACGGAAGCTTGCTGAACGTGTCCAGCACTCCGGCGAGTCCTATACTTTATACATTGAAGATGTTCTTGCCCTATGCCGTCGCGTCGACAGCTCGATGACGGAGCATGACCGCGTTCGCCACTTGCTCAAGAGCATAGGCGCCGTCGCATTTAATGCTCTGGCGGCAAAGAACCCAACCACGGTCGCCGATATCATCAGTACGTGTCAGCGACTCGATGCCCTTCAACTGATACGTTTACAACCTGAAACAGCAGATATCAGGCCAACGCATGACGGTGAGCTTCGTGCGCTGATATGGTCCATGATTCGCGAGGAGTTGCAGCTCCAGGCCACCTCGTCATCTGGTGAGCTCCGCATGACGTCTTCTGCAGGCAGCATCCGCAACATTGTGAGGGACTAGCGTCCATGACGTGTGAGCAAATTCCGAGCTCGCATACCACTCCAAAACCGACGTACGCTCAGGTGGTTGCAGCGTCACCTCCTCAGCAATCACCACAGTATGGGTCAACTATGCAGCCTTCACTAAATGTCCTCGCCCCGAGAGCAACGCCTAATTCTTTTCAAGCCTGGCGTCCATCTAGACCAATTTGCTACTATTGCGGAATATGCGGCCACATCTCACGGTTCTGTCGTCGACGTGAACAAGACGAAAGGCGTGGCTATGGTGACTTCGAGAAGGAGAAGTTTGCCCCTGCTCCATAACATCGTCGCCCATACCAACTTTACCAACGCCGCTCACCCTCTCCACAACATTTCGATGCAGCCAGTACCTTCCGCTCCTCGCGCCGTCGCTTCCCGTCACCTATGCGCCGTTCCTCGTCACCACTTCGTCCGGCTACCACGGCGTCTGATCATCGCCCGGGAAACTAAACAGTGCAGCTTCAGGAGGGAAAGCTGCATTTTGCGGACTGCATCGAACTCCTCTGGAACGCCCCTCAAATGTACTTTCAGTGTGTGTTGAGGGTATATGGACTGAAGCCTTGGTGGACACAGGTGCATCGCTCTCAGTTATTAGTGTGGACTTGTGCTCCCGTTTGCGCAAAGTGAAGACACCGTATGATGGCCCTCCCCTTCGCTGTGCTAATGCGGTTTTTGTTCAGCCTTCTGGTGTTTGCACAGCATGAGTTTTTATTGAGGGCATCCTTCACCATATACAGTTCGTCGTTCTGTCATCCTGTACCAATGCGCTCATTTTAGGATGGGACTTTCTCTCCTCAGCTTCAGCCGTGATATCTTGCCATCAGAGGATCATTCGCATGTCAGATACTGCGCTTTCGTCTGATAGCTATGCCCATAGCCAGCGTTTTGTCACCGCTGATGAATGTTTTGTTCCTCCAGGTAATGAGCATATTCTGACCCTGACATCAGATAAGATCGGTACTGGTGATGTGTTCATAACACCGTGTGGACGCTACATCTCTGGTAGACTTACCATCGCTCCTAGCCTGGTGCGCTTTCGTGATGGCAGAGCATTAGTTACGACAGTTAACCACACTTTACTGCCTATTGCAATGCCCCAGGGCACCAGTGTGGTTTGCTTCACAGATACAGAGCCACTTTTTCTAGTGCCCCTTCACGCAGACTCGCCATCTTTCTCTACGAGTACTGATGACGATGCTACAACGGCTGCTTTAACAGCCACAATAAATCCCGATCTCATGTCAGTGCAAAAGCAAGAACTTTTGGGTATGCTTCAAAAACACAGCGCTTCATTTGATGTATCTTCCAAGCTTCTGGGTCGCACTTCTGTCGCCGTGCATCGAATTGAAACGGAAGGCAATACAATCGTACGCCGCTGCCCATATCGAGTGTCATTCGCAGAGCGGAAAATCATCGAGGACAACGTTGCTGATATGCTCAAACGAGATGTTATCCGGCCTTCGTCCAGCTCGTGGTAATCACCTGTAGTGCTAGTCCGAAAGAAGGACGGTTCAGTGCGATTCTGCGTCGATTATCGAGCACTTAATAAGATCACGCATAAAGACGTCTACACGATGCTACGAGTCGACGATGCACTTGACTCTCTGCAAGGCGCTGAATTTTTCTCCAGCTTCGATTTACGGTCTGGTTATTGGCAAATACCTATGCACGAAGCGGACAAAGAAAAAACTGCTTTTGCAACACCAGACGGGCTGTACGAATTCAATGTCATGCCATTCGGTTTATGTAACGCTCCTGCCACGTTTTAACGCATGATGGACACAGTTCTACGCGGCCTAAAATGGAAAACATGTCTCTGTTATCTAGATGACATCGTCATTTTCTCATCTTCTTTTCGGCAGCATCTTGATCATTTGGATGAAGTTTTGACGTGTATTTCTAGTGCTGGACTTCAGCTTAACACAAAAAAATGCCATTTCGCCAACAAGAACATCAAGGTGTTGGGCCACCTTGTCAGCAAAGATGGCATTCGTCCAGATCCTGACAAGCTTGCTGCCGTGATACGCTTCCCTCGGCCAGAAAATCAGAAACACCTACGAAGTTTCCTGGGCCTGGCATCTTACTTCCGCCGCTTCATTAGTAATTTTGCTGCCATCGCGTCGCCACTGCACAAGCTGCTCACATCCGTATCAACTTTCGCTTGGAATGACAACTGCGAGCGTGCCTTTCAAGCCCTCAAGAATGCTTTAACGTCCAACCCTGTTCTGTGCCATTTCGACGAGAACGCTCCTGCATGTCTGCACACCAACGCGAGCGGCCATTGCATTGATGCAGTTCTTCTACAGAGGGATGACACTTCACGGGAAAGAGTTATAGCATATGCTAGTCGTGCTCTTACGGCTGCTGAAAAGAGCTACTCCATAACTGAGCAGGAGTGCCTTGCTGTCGTTTGGGCCATACAAAAATTTCGACTGTATCTTTACGGACGCCACTTCACGGTTATTACAGACCACCACGCCTTGTGCTGGCTCTCAACACTGAGAAACTTGTCTGGTCGCCTCGGTCGTTGGGCGCTCCGCCTGGGCGCTCCGCCTAAGTCTGGCAAAAGACACCAAGATGCAGATGCTCTCTCTCGCTGCCCCCTTCCGCTTTCATCATCAAGTACGTCAGCTTATTGCTCGTCTGGTGGGCAAGCCACTGCGTCACCCCTCACATTATCACACCTTGCGGTTATCGACACGCCGGCTTCAAATCGCTACACCGAGTTCGCCACACGCCAGTGTGATGATCCATATTGCAATCGCGTTATCCAACGCCAAAATGGCGTATCACCTACTCCCAATGCTAGATTGCGCCGACAACTACGGCAATTTAAGCTCAATAACAATGTGCTCCATCGTTATGTTTACACTACTGATGGACACCGCTGGGTTCCAGTACTTCCGCGTTCTCTACATTATCAAGTCCTCGAAGCCTTTCACGATGACCCATGTGCAGGCCACTTGGGATTTCACAAAACACAAAGCCGCATCAGAAACCGTTTCTTCTGGCCAGGCATCTCTATCTTTTTGGCCAAGTACGTTGCATCTTGCCATCTGTGTCAACGGCGGAAGCGACCAACTTCGTCTCCTGCTGGCCTTCTGCAACCTATCCCGTGTCCCGAGACTCCATTTGCCATCGTTGGCATAGACCTACTCGGACCTTTCCCCATCATAATCGTTGGATTGTGACTGCTGTCGACCACCTGACACGGTACGCAGAGACTGCTGCACTACGCACAAGTTCTGCATCAGACGTCGCAGACTTCTTTCTCAACGCCATTGTATTGCGTCACGGTGCACCTCGCGTCCTCCTGAGTGATCGCGGCAAGACGTTCCTGTCCACCATAATCGAAGCCGTGCTAACAACCTGTGGCACAGTACATAAGACGACGTCAGCCTACCATCCCCAAACTAGTGGGCTGACAGAGAGATTTCATCGGACACTAACAGACATGCTGTGGATGTACATCGCACCAAACCACAACAACTGGGATACAATTTTGCCTTTTGTGACGTTTGCCCATAACACCGCTGGTCAAAGAACTACTGGCTACTCGCCTTTCTACCTCGTGTACGGCCGTTCACCGACATTCACCATCGACGTCTCTTTTCTAAATGTGCCAACCGACGCCTCGGCAACCGTATCAGAGCAGTTTATCACAAGACTCGAAGAATGCCGGCACTGGGCTCGCCTTAATACAGAAGCCAATCAGCAAGACCGCAAGCAACGCTACGACAGCTCTCATCGCGACGTCTCCTTCAGTCCGGGGGATGAAGTGTTGCTTTGGATGCCCATTCGTACTCCAGGATTGTGTGATAAGTTTCAGTCACCCTTCATTGGACCATATACAATCAATGAACAAACGTCCCCAGTGAACTATCGTGTCACTCTTACCGACCTTTCTTCGGATCGTCGCTGTCGTGGTTCGGAGATTGTCCACGTATCGCGTCTAAAGCCATTCGTTCGATGTTTCGTTTCCATCTAAGACGCGTCCGGGCTGGCCGCTTACACTTGGGGGGGGGAAAATAAGTGTGAGCATTATTCATATGCGTCATCTTATATGTACATACTCATCATCATCAGTCTGACTTATGTTGTAGGGCAGAGGCTCGGCAAGTAAAAAAGAAGGGTCTTGCAGCCAAAAACATTTCCTTACAATATGTATATATTATGTCGCCCACTGTTGGGAGAACCATAAGTATAGCAGTGATTCAGTGCGTCAGTGTATTTGATGCTATGGACTTGTTCACATTAGCAGGAAAGCTGGTCATAACTTCGTGGTCATCGGCTCGGCGTCGCTCGCACTCGGGCTTCCCGGATGACTGGGTCCTGGCACTGCATCCGTTTATGCGCAGTATCCAAGTGGAAGTGAGCACTGCCCTGTTTAGAACTAGAACTACTGCACAGAAAATAACTTGTCATGACCATATTAGGCACAGATGTATGTCCAGCAAAAATATGGAATCATTCTGGAGGCTCATTTTGGGGGAACATAGATCTTCTGTTTATGTTAAGACAGACCCAAACGAAAGCTATAATGAATTCTTGTCTGTGTTAAGTAGGCATTACAATACATGTTTTCCTTACATCATTGCGAAACCTAACGGAAAATTGAGAAAACTGGGGGTAAGACGAGAACACATCAAGATGATCAAGAAAGCCGACTGTTCAAGAAATTTTTGCGTACAAAACCTACTGCAGACTTTGCAGTTTCTAAAGCTTACAGAAACAAACGAACAGCCGCATTATAAAAGGCAAAAGCCGCTTACTATGACCGCGTGTTTTCTTAAATCTATCTACGATGCCCCAACCAAGTTTGGAAAGCAATCAATCAAGCCTTGAATCTGAGTGCTGCTTGGAATACTTTAATGGAGATAACCATCAACGGGGAACAGTCTATCCAGTGATTTAGCCGAGCATTTCGTTGAGCACTTCGCTAATGTGGTACGACCACTGGGAAGCACTTTTGATACTCAGATTTCTTTTCACAATGCTGAAACAATGTTTCTTGCACCAACAGACAAAGCAGGAATGGTGTGCAAATTGTTATTTATTTAAAAAATAGCAACGCTATTAACATCAACGGATTTCAGATTGGAGCTATTAAGCATGTGATTGACCTTCTTGCTTCTTGTCTAGCTTACGTGTTTAATCTAGTTCTTCAGTCTGGCTGCTTCGCAAATCTCATGAAAAAATTAAAAGTCTCTGCTATATGCAAAAATGGAGATGTTAATGATGATAATAATGACCGACCTATTTCAATAGTGCCAATATTTTCGAAGAAACCAGAGAAAATATTTTTCTACCTGTTGAGTAGTTTTCTTAAGAAACATGACTTACTTTCAGAAAATCAGCACTGTTTTCAGCACGGCAGTTGTACACAGACTATACTGTTAACCCAAAAAAATTGATAATTGAAACATAAAGGAAAAAATGCTTGCACTGGGGGTTTTCATTGACTATAGTGAGGCCATCGATACCCAAAATCATCACATTTTACTTGGGAAGTTACACACTTATGGGGTACGAAGTGTATCTGATTCCTTACTTCGTTCATATTTGTCTAAGAGAAAGAACTGTTTCACGCTTTAACTGTTTCTCATTCTACAAATCAATATCGTGCGGTGTGCCTAAATTAAGCATATTAAGGCCAATGCTCTTCAGTATCTACGTAAATGATATTTTCTACATAAATGATGATACTGCATTTCTACTGTACGCAGATGCGACCAGTCTTTTTGTTTCCGGGAAAAATTGATCTGAATTTATTGACTGAGCCCAAAGCGTACTTTCAGACGTCCTGTGGTGGCCTACTGCTAATGGCCTGCGAATAAATGCAAAAAAAAGGCTGTCTTTTTTAGATCTGGAGGTACGGAAATTAATCCTCACCAATCATTAACACTTGACGGAATACCTGTGGGAATTTTGGAGAAACATAAAGTTCTAGGTTTGACTTTTTCCGCTCATATGACATGGTCATGTCATGTTGAATCGTTTACGAAATCTTTATCGCGGGCTGCTAGTGTTTTGTCACGATGTCAGCATTTTATTCAGAAAAAAAAAGCTAAGGTGCAGATCTACCACGCTTCCTTTTCCTCGCACATAAATTACTTCCTACTTGTCTCGGGCACCACAACCTTGTTCAACATAAAAACCATTCATTGCAAAAAAGAGCACTGCGCTATATTGCAAATGTCCCATGCAGTATGTCTGTAGGGTCTGTGTTAATCAGTATGAAACATATAATCAGTATGAAACATATATATAACTTTCAACTAATTTGTAACTACTTCTTTGCAAAGAAACAATCCAGACATCACCAGAATGACGTCACCAGAATGAAATAATTCTGGTGACGTATTTACACTTTGTATCGCGTTCATGAATATTGTTCATGAATGTTAATACAGTTATTTAGTTCGCTCTATGTCTGTTTCTTCTACTGCTCTATTTTTATGATATTCTTCAAATTTTTTGTTCATTTCTCCTGCTCTAAATGCACTGCATTTGTTAAGAGCTTTAATTTATATACTGCTGCCATGTACGTGGACCATCGGGCATTCTCAAGTGGTTTTTAACGCTATAGCGTTAAAGAGCTCGTGTCGCAGAAAACCCGCCATTCGCGTCGGCCCCGTTGGTTGTGAGCGAAAATTTGTCTGTGCGTCTGTGATTGAAAAATCAAGTTACCAAGATAGCCGCGGGAGGTCGCTACTTGTGTACGCGTGCGCGTGCGATCACAATGAAAAATTCGCGCATTCGAAGAAAAAAAAGTGCTAAAGGTCACAAGGTGCGGTAGTTTCTTTGCCCTGCCACCCCTCCCTGCTTAGCTTTCAGCACTTTCGTCAGGACGAGAGAAGAGATAATGCAATTGCAGCTTGGGATAAACCTTTGTAACTCCACTCGCACTGGACGAATTCTTAAAGTTTTTGCGGCGTTCAATTCGTCAGGCAATGAACTTTGAAAAAGTGTTTCAGGGCCCATTTAACGCATTTTGTTCAATAGAGTCACGACGAAAACGAGCCCATTTGGCGATAATAGCGCGCGCTTGTCTAATCTACTCCGTGCGTGTTTGTGTGTGTGTGTGTGTGTGTGTGTGTGTGTGTGTGTGTGTGTGTGTGTGTGTGTGTGTGTGTGTGTGTGTGTGTGTGTGTGTGTGTGTGTGTGTGTGTGTGTGTGTGTGTGTGTGTGTGTGTGTGTGTGTGTGTGTGTGTGTGTAACAAAACATATGAATAAGTATGCACTTAGCGGTTGAAGGGTGCACTAGGAGCCGGATTGCACTATCGCGTTCAACTCTTAAAAGGCAAAGCTTAAAGGTCCCCTAATTTTTTTTAACCGCTTTTCGCCTGAGGGAAACCCAACTTGCTGAAAATAAACATTGATTTGATTTGGTCCCGTTCTCATACTGGCTGGCATGTTAAGGATTATCACGTCGTTGCCATTGTACCTATCATATAACAGCAAGTCTAACTTTGTGAAACACAGCCTCGAGAGTACATGCCTTTTATGGCAACCCATGGCAGCAACTGTCTTATTACAGCGAGATTCTTTTTTACTTAGCTCAAGTGCAGTTGCTGTTCAGTTGTTGCCTAGGGTATACAAGAGCCAACATGACTTCACTCGAGTTGGCGCATAGGAGTGTTCGATTTTGCATGAGTGCTCCGGCTTGGTCAGCGCGCAGCAGCTGCCCTGGTGCATACACAGCTTGACATGACATCACACCAGCTTTTGCAAGGCGAGCAGTTGAAAGACAACAGTGCAACAAGCTTTTTTACATGAGTTCGGACACATTATGGCTAGCACAGCTTTACTGTCTAAAACAAAAAAATTACACTTATTCGATATTTTGATCGGGGACTACTCTTTTTCACAAGCAAAGTTGACAGGTAAAGTCGCTGGATTTATACGTTTGCTCGCACCTCTCTCAGTGTGCGCATGTATAAATCCATCCAGTGACTGTACTATCAGCATCAAATGAAACTCGAACAGTGGCAAGCCTTTGTGATAGAGTAGTGCGTGCCGTCCAGTTATCACCATATATGCGTGCCAGTTCGTAGGGTTAAGTGGACGGCGGGCACTATACTATAGCGAAGGCTTGTCGCTGTTCGGGTTTAATTTGATGCTGATAGTACCTGTCAACTCTTCTCTTGAAAAAAGACCTGTCCCCAAGCAAGACATCGCATAAACACAATTAATTTTTTTGTCTTTATGTGTGTGCCTGCACTTCGTATACACTCAAACCTCATTATAACAAAGTTGCATCTTATAAGAAAATAATTTCATTATATCCGAAAATTCATTATAAAGGTTATTCCTAACACTGTATCTATTGAGACTATCTTTCATTTACTTTGTTACAGCCAACATTTTATTATATCCATGGTTGTTATATTGTGGTTCAAATTGCATGTGTGTGTGTGTGTGTGTGCGTGCGTGTGTGTGTATGTGTTTTGCATATACAGTACTCACAGATTGAGACAGTTAATTAGGACTAAGTAATGCACACACTCTTGTTTCCACTGTCTTCAGTTTAGTTCATATAGACGCAATTTTCATGTAGACATGTAGATCAAAACCAACATCATCATTAGAGACCACGTTCTTCGTGAAATGATCTGGTTATCATGAACATTTATGCATGTCAGTATTTATAATAAATAATTTGATGTCACGTTAAATCTGTGAGTACTGCCCCGCCGCGGTGGTCTAGTGGCTAAAGTACTCGGCTGCTGACCTGCAGGTCGCGGGTTCGAATCCTGGCTGCGGTGGCTGCATTTCCGATGGAGGTGGCAATGTTGTATGCCTGTGTACTCAGATTTGGGTGCACATTAAAGAACCCCAAGTGGTCGAAATTCCCGGAGCCCTCCATTACGGCGTCTCTCATAATCATATGGTGGTTTTGTGACGTTAAATTCCACATATCAAATCAAATCTGTGAGTACTATACATAATAGCAGATATCCAAGTTTCTTTTCCATGGAAGCCTATGTATGGCATATTACATGCGAGTACTTAAAACAATGAGGGCATAAGAAATAATTATGTATGTATGTGCTTATGCAGTGGAGCACTGCATCTCGGATCAGCCCTTAACCCTGCCAGTGTGAAGCAGGCTCTGATGGCATCAGCCGGCCGTCTCCAGGGCTTCCCCATGTTTGAACAAGGCTGGGGCAAGCTGCAGCTGCTTGAAGCTTACCGAGCTTTAGTCAACTACCGTCCTCAGGCCACACTCAGTCCCAGCTACTTGGATCTCAGTGAGTGCCCCTACATGTGGCCCTACTGTACCCAACCGCTCTACCATGGTGCCATGCCTGTCATTGCCAATATCACGATTCTCAATGGCATGGGTGTATCAGGCCGCATTGTTGGTAAGGTGAGTGGTACATGTGTGAGGCTAATCCTAGCTTCACCTTTTATTTATGTGTTCTCTTTTCTAACAAATAAAATTATTTTAGGTTTATGAGCTGTGGTCAGGAGCACAGCTAATACGAGGTCTGTTAGAAAAGTATCGTACCTTTAGTGGAAGAAAACAAAACTGACATAATTGGAGCGTTGGAAACCTAATCCCCCCTCAAAGTAGTCCCCTTGGGACTTCACACACTTCTCTCAGCGGTGCTGCCATTTTTGGAAGCATTTTGAGAAGGCCTCTTTCGTAATGGAGTTTAGCTCAGCTGTTGTTGCAGCCATAATGTCCTCTCTTGTCTGAAATTGCTCTCCTTTCAATGTCCTCTTGAGTTTGGGAAACAGCCAAAAGTCGCCGGGGGGGGGGGGGGGGGGGGGGGGGCATATCAGGAAAGTAAGGAGCCCTTTGAACTACAGGAGTCTAACTAATCGTCAAAGAAAGTCTGAACCAAATGTGAGGAATGTTCAGGATTATTGTCATTATGGATGCGCCAGTTTGTTCTTCATCACAACTCTGGTCTCTTATGACGTAGGCGGTGAAAGACACCCCTGTAGTACTCTTTGGCGATTGTTTGACCCTGGTGCGTACTCGGGGTCTACCACACCACGGGAGTCAAAGTACTCGGCATCTCTTTGACGTTGCTGTGCACTTCGGGGGCCTTCTTTGGTCTTGATGACGTGGAATGCTTCCACTGTGACAACTGGGATTTGGTTTCCAGGTTGTGCCTGTTTACCCAAGACTCTTCACCAGTGATAACGGTGTTCATGAGGTTAGGGCCGCTACTTGTGAAATCCAGCATGTCCTGTGAGACTTCAACACGAAGTTGCTTCTGCTCCACTGTGAGCAGTTCCGGCACTAATTTTACCAAAACTCACTTCATGGCCAATTATTCGGTCATAAAGAAATGTGCAGAGAAAGTGCTACTGGACAGCTCTTTCGCAGTTTTCTGGACAGTCACACGATGGTCCCACACAACCACAGCAGTCACTTTGGAAATGACCTGGTCATTTCAGCATATTGATGGCCGACCACAGCATGGCTCGCTCTCTGCCGGTGTGTGGCCATCTTTAAACCGGTTGTACCACTCCTTAATCTGTGGCCAATTATTCGGTCATAATGAAATGTGCAGAGAAAGTGCTGCCGGCTAGCTCTTTCGCAGTTTCCCGGATAGTCACACGATAGTCCCACACAACCACAGCAGTCACTTTGGAAATGACCTGGTCATTTCAGCATGTTGATGGCCGACCAGAGCATGGCTCACTCTCTGCCGGTGTGTGGTCGTCTTTAAACCGGTTGTACCACTCCCTAATCTGTGTGCAGCTCATAGCGTCGTCATTAAAAGCCATTTTGATCTTCCCAATGGTTTTCATATGGCTGTCGCCCAATATGGGGCAAAATTTGATGCAGTAGCGCTACAGTGTTCTAGAAGGGGGTAGTGAGATTAGGGAGAGCACGCGGGTGTGATACCTGACGTAGAGGTCGCGAGATGGCGCAACCAGCACGTGGGCTGTATGGAACGCGAAACGCAGAGCCTCGGCAATGTGGAGAAAGCCGTGTGCACTTGGTGTTTCACAGAAAAAAGGAAGCGCGGAGTTATTTAGCATGTTTTTGAAAACTTCCTCTGAGTTAAGACAAGTGCAGAGAAACCTGGACAGGCAGACGTTTTAAGCTAGCGTGAAAATAAAGCTGACCCAACAAGTGCAGAAAACGGGCGCAGGACGATGCGGCTGATTGGTAAACTAAAGGCTCGCGAACACTATAGAGTTAAAAAATTAAATGGTTAAATTGTCCATATCATTTGCCATTGACAGTTGTCATACGTTAGGCCTCAATCGCATTCACAAGTACAATTAAACCAAGCAACTGCGGCGCTGCATGTACTAACACATTCGGAACATATGCCCTATATCAATTTCATTACGAGCAGTTTCGTTTACGTTTGTACATATCCACTGAGAGCTTAGGATTTTATTATTCCCAAGACGATGCCGCTATGGCGCGGCTGTAGTAGTAACCCGAGATAGCGAAGTTTTATTTTGTAGTAAAAATAAAAACAAGACGAGCAACAAAAAAAATTTTATTGGCACAATACACCACAGTGTTCTCAAAGAACATGGCTGCAACGAAAGAGGCATTAAGAGCAACGGCTGATCATCACATGCAATTTCTTTTTACGCCATTCATGTCGCGATTTGTTGAGCTCTTTTACATAAAAATGCAGCATGGTCAGCACATAGAACTTGGTCAACTCTGTCGTGAGTGCATCTAGATGCTGGCTGCAACCCAGGGCATTACGAAAGTTATCATTCACCAGCAACATCACATCCACTGTTCTGGCCCTGCAGGCTTTCTCTCGGCTGAAAAACACGGTGAAGATGTCTTAACTGCCCTGAGGAGCTCCTGTGAGCGATACAACAAGCCTCCCTTGTCACATATCACAGTGAACTCAGTGTTTCTGTTTTCCGTATGAGGGGTTTCCAAAAGAAGGGTCTTGCAGGGCATGCAGTCATAACGCTTCAGAAACCTAATTTCGAGCAACATAACCTGCCATATAATGTATTAGACGGTCATCGCTCTTCTGCTCTACCAACTCTCTGTGCTCTGCAGGAATACTCCGAAACATGCTTTCAGCTGATACTAGGGTCCCTTTTTCAATCAAATGGTCCACTGCAGGAACCCTGGCTTCCTGAGCAGGAGGATCTTGCGCCCTAGGGAGAGAACTATATTGCCACGTTCCATTTCCCAAGTTTTTGTTATCGTCCGAAAACTCCGCACGATTCTCAGCGCAAACCGCGCCTGCAGTTTTCTAGAAGGTTCCGGACTGTAGTAGATCATTTCGATAAGATCACGCCCACTGTGCGAGCGGTACAGATTGTTCTGGAAGCTACGCCACCGCCAGCGATAACGCTAGAACATTCGACGGCAAGAGTATAAATGCCGACGCGCTTCGCCGCTTGTGAGTTGTTGATCGAAGGCTGACGCTCCGTTCGCCGCTATCAGTCTGAGACTGCTATCTCTGCGAGACTGCTGCTGTAATTGGACCTTCCGTTTACCGGGCACAGGTTCGCCCAAATGAACAGTTAAATCCCAACAAGAAGTCTCCTGTCTTCGGCCACGTCACGACCCCGTAACATTTGGTGGAGGTGCTGCTTCGTTCATGTACCGGACGCCCCCGTCAAGCCGTGAACCCAGCCCACGTCGCGGAGAAGACACCGACGCCAACCAGGAGCAGCGAACAAGCCGCCGACAGCAAGGGCTACCACCGGAGTACGGGCTTCTACACGACAAGCCGCGGAAGACTAAGGCCATGACCGCGACTGCAGCGACAATGACAACCGCAGCGTCCCAGCCCACGATGGTCATGCATCAACCTAGGGAACCACCAATTTTCCATGGGTCATCGTTCGAAGACCCGGAGTCCTGGCTTGAGACATACGACCGTGTGGCCGCCCTCAACCACTGGGACCATGACGAAAAGCTGCGTCGTGTGTTCTTCTATTTAGAAGACACCGCAAGGACCTGGCTCGAAAATCGGGAGTCCACGCTCCGAACGTGGGATGTTTTCTGCGGCGCATTCCTGCAAACGTTCGCGAGCGTCGCTCGAAAAGAGAGGGCCGCTGCTTTATTAGAGACCCGGGTTCAGCTACCAAATGAAAATGTCGCCATTTTCACAGAAGAAATGACCCGACTATTCTGTCACGCTGACTCAGACATGCCTGAGGAGAAAAAAGTTCGTTTCCTCATGCGAGGGGTCAAACAGGAGCTCTTCGCGGGGCTGATGAGAAACCCACCGAAAACCGTCCAAGAATTTGTAGCCGAAGCGACCACTATTGAAAAGACCCTGGACATGCGCACCAGACAGTATAATCGTCGCCTGACTGCAGACTGCGGTGCTGCTCAAGCCAGTAACTCCGGAGACCTGCGTGAAACGATCCGAGCGATCGTGCGGGAAGAGCTGCGCAAGCTGTTGCCTTCGGCGCAGCCTCAAGTGGATTCGATCGCCGACATTGTGCGAGAAGAAGTTCGGCAATCGCTTCAAATTCCCCACGCACTGCTGCCCGAACCGGAAGCTATGAGCTACGCCGCTGCACTGCGCCACAACGCTCCTCCCCGTCCACGCCAAAACGCCGCCCCATCGCACTTCCGTCGACAGACGCCACCGCCGTCACCACCCCCACCGACGTCATACCGTTCGCCAGCGGCCCAGCGCAGTGCACCGAGGAAGACTGACGTCTGGCGCACCCCTGACTATCGCCCGCTCTGCTACCACTGCGGCGAGGCCGGACACACATACCGCCGTTGCCAGTACCGACAGATGGGACTGCGTGGCTTCGCCGTCAATGCACCGCGTCCACAGCCAGGAGAACGACCACGTGACATCGCCGACTACCTGACAGGAACTCGGTGGACACCACGAAGCCCTTCGCGTTCGCCGTCGCCCAGCCGCCGCACGTCACCGCACCACCGGCAGTACTCTGGCCCAACGCGGGGCCGGTCTCCTAGCCCGTATCCGGGAAACTAAGGGCAGCAACCGGTGGAGGTGCGGTTGTTGTGCGACGAACTACCGAAGATCCTCCGACGACGACGACGCCGCGACGGAGCTTTCCGAACACAACGCCAGCCAGGCAAAGCCCTGACGGCGAAAGCTCATTTACCGAAGATGGCCTGACGACGCAGCATGGAAGCAGCGGAACAAGCCGACGCAGCCGTGACCCGACGCCACGCCCTAACTGTAATGCGAGACGGCGAACTAGCGACCTCGACGTTCTTATCGACGGCCACAGTGTGACTGCTCTCGTCGATACTGGAGCCGACTATTCTGTCATCAGTGGGTCGTTCGCCGCGAAGTTAAAGAAAGTTAGGACAGCTTGGAAAGGCCCTGAAATCCGCACAGCCGGAGGTCATCTCGTAACGCCTGCAGGAATCTGCACAGCGAGAGTCACCATTAACGGTCGTATTTATCCTACAGACTTCGTAGTCCTACAGCGTTGCTCGAGAGATGTCATCCTTGGCATGGACTTCTTATGCCTCCATGGTGCTGTCATCAACCTAAAAACAAAGTCGATAACGTTATCCACAGAAGAAGCACTACCGCCGCGCACGCCGTCAGGACACCATGCCTTGAATGTGCTGGAAGAACAAGTCACCATTCCGCCTCGCTCAAGCGTCATTATTTCAGTCGGCGCTCCTAAATCACCTGACTTGGAAGGCGTCGTTGAAGGCAGTCAGCATCTGTTGGTCACCCGAAATATTTGCGTCGCAAGAGGAATTGTAGAGCTGCGGGGAGGCAAAGCAACGGTTATGCTCACAAATTTCAGCAATGAATACAAACATGTGAACAAAGGAACAACGGTCGCATACATCGAAGAAATTGTCGAAGCCACCAGTGCTTTCGCGCTCGCCGATTCTGCGGAACCTGCTCAGAGGAACCAAGCCCCTCCCATAGCTTTCGACGTCAATCCCAGACTTCCGAACAATAAGCAAGAACAGCTCAAGGCCGTGCTCCTGCAATACGAAGATTGCTTTTCGTCGTCATCGAAAATTCGGCAGACCCCAATCACGAAACATCGCATCATAACCGAAGAAAATGCCAGACCACTCCGTCAGAGTCCGTACAGGGTTTCGACGCGAGAACGTGAGGCCATGAAGAGACAAGTTGATGAAATGCTGCGGGATGACATTATCCAGCCGTCCAAGAGTCCATGGGCATCCCCCGTGGTGTTAGTGAAGAAAAAGGATGGGACCCTACGTTTCTGCGTCGATTATCGCCGCCTGAACAAAATCACAAGAAAGGACGTGTATCCCCTCCCACGAATAGACGACGCACTTGATCGGCTCCATAACGCCAAGTACTTTTCGTCAATGGACCTTAAGACTGGCTATTGGCAAATCGAAGTCGACGAAAGAGACCGAGAGAAGACGGCGTTCATAACACCGGACGGCCTCTTCGAGTTTAAGGTGATGCCCTTCGGCCTTTGCTCAGCGCCTGCAACGTTTCAACGCGTTATGGATACAGTACTGGCAGGATTGAAGTGGCAGACTTGCCTTGTGTACTTGGACGACGTCGTCGTGTTTTCCTCGAGTTTCGACAAGTATCTTCGGCGCCTTGAAGCTGTACTTCAAGCCATCAAGACTTCCGGACTCACACTGAAGCCAGAAAAGTGCAGATTTGCGTATGAGGAGCTGTTGTTTCTGGGGCACGTTATCAGCAAGTCTGGAGTTCGTCCCGATCCACGGAAAACAGCCGCCATCGCCGACTTCCCGCCGCCCACTGACAAGAAAGCCGTGCGCCGATTTCTGGGCCTGTGTGCCTATTATAGGCGGTTCGTGAAAAACTTCGCCCGCATCGCCGATCCTCTCACTAACCTTACCAAGGCCGACGTGGAGTTTAAGTGGGAAACGCCGCAGGAACACGCTTTCCAGGAGCTTAAACATCGCCTCCAGACGCCTCCGTTACTTGCCCATTTCGACGAATTCGCCGAGACAGAAATACATACTGACGCAAGCAGCGTAGGTCTTGGCGCCGTTCTTGTGCAGAGGGCTGACGGACTTGAAAGGGTTATTAGTTACGCCAGCCGATCGCTATCCAAAGCAGAAGCAAATTATTCCACAACAGAAAAGGAGTGCCTCGCCATCATCTGGGCTACGTCGAAATTTCGCCCCTACCTCTACGGCAGGCCCTTCAAAGTTGTGAGCGACCACCACGCATTGTGTTGGCTAGCCACCTTGAAGGACCCCTCAGGTCGCCTCGCACGATGGAGCCTGAGACTTCAAGAATATGACATTACTGTCATTTACAAGTCCGGCAAAAAACACTCCGACGCCGACTGTCTCTCTCGTGCGCCTGTCGACCAACCGCTACCCGACGACCCGGATGACGACTACTTCTTAGGAACGATAACTACCGACGACTTCGCTGAACGACAGAGGGCCGACCCGGAACTTAAGGCCCTAATAGAATACCTCGAAGGCAGGACCGCCGAAGTCCCGAAGATATTCAAGCGCGCACTTGCGTCGTTCTTTCTACGAAACGGTCTTCTACGAAAGAAAAACTTTTCACCGCTTCGAGCTAAGTACCTTCTTGTGGTGCCTTCAGCTCTGCGACCAGAACTCCTGCAGGCCCTTCACGACGATCCGACGGCAGGGCACCTCGGTGTTTCTCGCACGCTCGCGAGGATACAAGAAAGGTACTACTGGCCACGTCTTACCACCGACGTCACTCGTTATGTGAGAACATGCCGGGACTGTCAGCGACGCAAGACACCGCCGACAAGGCCAGCGGGACTTCTGCAGCCAATTGATCCACCTTGCCGACCTTTCCAGCAGATTGGTATGGACCTACTGGGGCCGTTCCCGACGTCGGCTTTCGGAAACAAGTGGATCGTGGTAGCTACCGACTACCTCACCCGCTACGCCGAGACAAAAGCCCTGCCAAAAGGCAGTGCATCCGAAGTAGCTAAATTCTTCGTCGAAAATATCGTCCTACGTCATGGCGCCCCAGAGGTCCTTATCACCGACAGAGGAACGGCATTCACTGCCGACTTAACCCAAGCAATCTTGGCATACAGCCAAACAAACCACCGCCGGACGACAGCGTACCACCCACAGACCAACGGCCTCACCGAGCGGCTTAACAAGACGATCGCCGACATGCTGTCAATGTACGTCGATGTCGAACACAAGACGTGGGACGCCATTCTTCCGTATGTGACCTTCGCATACAACACGGCGGTGCAGGAGACGACGCAGATATCGCCATACAAATTGGTCTACGGAAGGAGCCCGGCAACGACGCTCGATGCCATGTTACCCAACGTCACCGACGAAGAAAACCTCGATGTGAGCGAGTACCTTCAACGCGCCGAAGAAGCCCGACAACTTGCGCGTCTCCGTATCAAGAATCAACAGACGACCGACAGCCACCGTTACAACCTTCGACGACGCTTCGTGGAATACCAGCCCGGTGAACGTGTTTGGGTGTGGACGCCGATACGCCGACGTGGACTAAGTGAAAAGCTTCTGCGACGGTACTTCGGACCGTACAGGGTGGTTCGACGGCTCGGCCCACTTGATTACGAGGTTGTCCCCGACGGCATCACGGACTCTCAACGACGCCGATCGCGACCTGAAGTCGTCCATGTCGCGCGCCTCAAGCCGTTTCATGCGCGTTAACAAACTGAACTAGTGTTTTTTTTTGTATTATTGTTGTATCGTAATTTATTCATTGTACTTTCTTGCATTATTTTTGTACTTTCATCTTTAGTTAAAGCATCGGGACGATGCCTTTTTTCAGAGGGGGGCAATGCCACGTTCCATTTCCCAAGTTTTTGTTATCGTCCGAAAACTCCGCACGATTCTCAGCGCAAACCGCGCCTGCAGTTTTCTAGAAGGTTCCGGACTGTAGTAGATCATTTCGATAAGATCACGCCCACTGTGCGAGCGGTACAGATTGTTCTGGAAGCTACGCCACCGCCAGCGATAACGCTAGAACATTTGACGGCAAGAGTATAAATGCCGACGCGCTTCGCCGCTTGCGAGTTGTTGATCGAAGGCCGACGCTCCGTTCGCCGCTATCAGTCTGAGACTGCTATCTCTGCGAGACTGCTGCTGTAATTGGACCTTCCGTTTACCGGGCACAGGTTCGCCCAAATGAACAGTTAAATCCCAACAAGAAGTCTCCTGTCTTCGGCCACGTCACGACCCCGTAACAATATATTGTTTCACTAGCTCTGTTAAAGTCAACTTTCCCCGAGCGTACGGTCTTAGCAAAGTTATAATATTACAGGATTAATGACAATTAGGAACTGCGTGGGTCTAGGTTGATTGCTGGGTGCGTTCATTCATCCATACGTGCTGCCGTCACAACAAGTGCACGAAGCACCAGCGGCAGCCATGCCAGCCAGCCCACGCGACTACAGCGCCGCCACCAGCATTCGGGTCTCGTCCGCACTCGCCGCCTCGTTTCAATGCGTAGGGTGCTCCGGCTGCTGGTCCCACTATCCCCTTCTAGAACAATGTAGTAGCGCTGCTCCAGTCCTTCTGTCATTTTCCTTGCAATGAAAAACCGACGAGAGCACTGCGTAATACCTCACTCAAATGCTGCGTCCTCGCGATTGGTAGGCGAGAAAAAATTTGTGCATGGCGCACAAATTTTCAAGGTCGCCTGTTGCAAGCACACTTGTTTCAAATTTATAAAGTCCTCACAAAAAAAAGGTCGGATACTTTTCTCAGAGACGTCGAACATATGTATTGATTTTATGCTATGAGGTGAAATCTTGATACTTTGAGTGAAGACTTCCTTCATTTATTGATTTAATATCGCATGAGTTCTGCTTTAATGCCATTAACCTGGAGAATGAGAATAAGTACAATTGTTCAGATATTTAACATTTCGTGAGTTACCACGACCTTTTTGGCAGTGAGTGGCCTAACAGCAAAAAGTAGCCAGGTTGGCTCTAATGTGAATGTTTTGTCCTGTGCAGTTTAATTAGTGGTAGAACTCATGCCCTTCCGGGGCTATCTTCTTTCTCCTGTGTATAAAAAGTGGCATGAAGCCAAGCGCCTTCTCATGAAACTGTTAATGATATCAATTAATGCTAAAACAGGTTTAGTTTTGTAGCAAGAAAGTATTTCACGAAATAGACGGCAGATGTGTGATTATCTGAAAAGTAGTTTCTCTGTGTTAAAATTTCATGCATAAGTCACTCACCATGAATTAAAAGCACATCACCTTTATGTTTAGCACAGGTTTTGCTCATATGATATTCATTGTCTTCAGCAAATTTTGAGCACTGGATTGTGGTAGTTGTACCTAATTGAGGGGGAGGGCTACATGTCTGTATGCTTTTATTTATCCTTTTGTTTTATCCATATGAGTAAACGTTTTCTGTATTTTGTGCACATTAACCAAATAAACACAAGCCTCAATTTTCTGTATTTTGTGCACATTAACCAAAGAAACACAAGCCTGCAATGCAGCTATAGTGTATAGAAACAATAAGCTGCTTGTCTGCTTTTTTTTATATACTACCTGTGTGCGTGTTTTTAGTTTGTTCAGTGAAATATAATAGTGCAGCATTCTCAAGCTTTAGTATCTCTTCTTTGCATTGGTAGCAATGTAGCGGAGTTCCCTTAATAAAAAGCCATATGATCCATAATGCAGTGGCACCTGTAAAACCTTGATTTTCTGCCTGATAAGTTTTTCTCAGCTTCCTCATTTGATTTCTTTCTTGTCTTACCTGATGTGGTCAATCGTGCAAAGAAAAAAAAATGGAACAAATTCGCCATTAAAATTTCAGTCTCTCTCCTCTGAGAAGCGAGCTGTAAATTGGGATAATGAACAGCATTTTTCTTATTTGCCACTGTTGGGACCAGCATAATTATAAAAGTGATTCATTGAATCAATGTTTTAATACTGCAGACCTGTCTCACATTAGTAGAGAAGCTGGCATTGTTATTTTAACATAGTTTGGTTGCTCTGTGTCTAGTGTCTGTATGACTACAATTGTCAGCTAAATACCCACACTTGTCTGCCCAGCCCGAGTGGCATCCCTACATTCCAGAGCATGGCCACTACTTGGAGCTTGCATTTGGTTATCCTGAGGTGCTGTGGCCCTGGTCAGGCTTCCTCTCCATTCACTTCTTGGTGACTGCAGAAGCTGCTCAGTGGGAAGGCATTGCCCAAGGCCATGTGTCTCTTACTGTGGAGTCCTCCCCTGGGGTAAGGCACTCCAGACTAGGCTCATGTCCATCAAGGATGCTCCATAGTCTTCCTGGTAGCACATGCATTTTCAGAAGCCCTTGGAAACTTATGGACTACAGAAAACAGAATTTTGTTTAAGGAGTTGAAAAGCGCTTAAGGAGTTAATGCAGTGTAATGCTTGCCAAAATGTCATAGTTTATAGATAAATTTGACTTATATTTCACTGCTTTAGCACACATGTGGGCTATAATTACTGTGGCTCTTTAAAATAAAGGCCTGCACATCCCTAGGCATTCTTGAAAGCCATAGGTTATGTTGGGGCTATGTGCAAGCTGCCGTTATAGAAACTAATATATTGTCACTCTCTGTGATTGAGTGAGTCTTCACATGCCAGTTGTAATGTTCGTAAGCAAAGAGATTTTCTCAAGTTGATCATTAATATGTTTACCTTATTTTGCTAATTTCATTGTACTCTTTTATGGCATGTACAACATTTTTTAGTTCTTGCTTTTTTTCTGATATTTCTTTTTTTGTGTGTAAGTTGAGAGTGGCGTTACATTTATTTGATCATAGCATTTGCTTTCTTTTTATTTTTTTTTGTGATGCTTTCTTTTTAACTGACAAATTTATTTCCGCTTTTCTGTCTTTTAGGAAGGGGAAGTAGAACCACGGCGATCGAACCTAAAGTTGCCAATTAAGGCAAAGATTATTCCAACCCCTCCTCGCAGGTATTGTTTTTTTTTTTTCTTTTTCTTTAGTAATGTTGTTGTGGTGAAATTATTACTGTATTTACTTGCATAATTTTTGTGCACCTAAAGTGACATGTTTGATTTGAAAAAGAAATCTGTTTGCTCACATATTTTGTGTGCCCGTTCCTGTCTCTTAGCCTGCACATGATTGAAACAGGTTTGTTAAGATCGATACTGTTGCGATATCGCACGCATACTTAAGGCCACATACAGAGAAGCTCAAACAGGAACTCGTTGTCGGGCAATTGTAGTATGCAGTAAAACCTCGTAATTATGTATGCTTTTTAATAAATGATAAAGACTAAAATGTAGTCGTAACAGGTTCTCAACCCACTCCCCACAGAGTCAGACCTTTGTTGCCTACCACAATCACTTTTTGTCAGGTTAATAGCACCTCCAGCTTGCAGTGTGGCCGACTCTACAATGTGCTGCAAAATAACTTACACCTGTACAAAGGCTAATCAATCAATGATTTTAATTTCAGTTTGAATGCAGCGATGCCCATACAGATAAGCATTGAAAGCATTGAAGGCACTGATGTTAACCTCTGATGTACACACCAGTGCAACTTATCACATGCTGCTCTAGCCAGCATGTGTCGCACTGTGCCATAAGCGACCTGCAGTCTTTGATAGGAGGCAACCCAAATGCACTGCACCCCCATTTGCAGTTACCTGCTTTTAAGGGGCAGGCTACACTTGATGGGCAACTTTTTTATTTATGTATAGAGCTGAATGAAATTTTCACAGTCTGTGTATTTAGATGTACAGATTCTAAACATGTAAGTACTTTTTTGATAGGTCAAGTTGTTTCCAAGATACTCCACAATCAATGTATAACCTGGGTTCTTTGTTTGGAGCCTAATTAGCATCTAAGCAGGAAGGACCAAAACAGTGTAGAAACAATATAGGATGTTTAAGGGGTGCAGTATGCTATAAATAAAATTTACTGGGCCAACTTCAACAAGATTTAGAAGCAATCAATGTTCACAGAAAAAAAAAGCCACCGTCACATGCCACGTGTGGAAAAAAGATTTGAAGATGGAGCTCGGAGGCGAGGAAGAAGAAGCAGCCAGGGTGACGCTCTGCACATTTTTTTTTTGTTCTGTCAACAATAAACCGAAGACGTATCGGTTATGCGGTCTCTCTGGTCCTTCTGAAACATGGTGCCGTGACCAGGAGTGATCTGAAGACAGACGCAAAGACTTCAACCCCATTCGCAACAACGGGTTGAAGAACGAAGCAGTGGCGTCTGGCTCAAGGACTAACCGTCGAGAGAAGGACCACGACCGACGACTGTTGGCAACGCACATAAAAAAGGCAAGAGCTCTTTCAACACGTTTTAGGCATGAATAAAGAGGTCCTATCGAAGAAGCGGAAGACGCTTCGAGCAAATGTGACGACGCTTACGAGCGAAATCGATAAGAAGATAGAAGAAGACGCCGATCGAGCGCAACTTATGACGCTTCTAAACCAGATGAAGAGCGTGTCACAGACGCTAAGACAAGTTAACGAACAGATAGAACCGTTCATTGAAGAAGACAGCGCGCAGGCAGAATTTGAAAGAGTTTTGCATTATGAGATGAAGATCGTCGCTGCAACGACAAAAATTGAGGAGCGATTACGCGAGTTAGAACAAGCGACGCAACTGACTACGAGAATAGTCACAGAACAGGCGAGTTCAGTGCAAGGTACTGACCAAATCTCGGAGACGCAAGAGCTTGTTAAGTTGCCACGCCTTGAAATGATCAAGTTTGATGGGAAAAAAACAGCATGGCCAAGGTTTTGGCATCAGTTCGAGACATCGGTGCATAACAGAGTGAATATGCCGAAGAATCAAAAATTTAATTATCTTCTGGCGTCTCTGAGCGGGCAGGCTGCTTCCCTCATAGAAGGCTTGCAGTTTTCTGATCAGAATTACGAGCATGCAGTCGCTCTTTTGAAAGAAACCTTCGGACGAGAAGATAATTTAAAAGAGAACTACATAAAAGAGCTTGCAAATTTGGAAGCAGTGAAGAGTCCTAAAGATGTAGATGGGTTGAAGAAACTCTTCCAAAAGTTGCAAGTGAACACACGAGCACTGCAGTCGTTAGGAGTGGAAATGGATAGTTACGCCACAGTGATAGCTCCTGTTGTAAAATCTGCGCTACCGGTGGATATGAGGATTGAGATGAAGATGAAGGAGTTAAAGAAAGGTGACAACAGACCAGCAACTACGGAATCGAACTCAGCGTCAAGAAACAGCACGAGCAGTTTGAAAGAAATTATGGAGTTTTTAAACATATATATACGCAGCAGAGAAGAAACTCGAGAGGAAAAATACGACGTGACCCAGTCACCGCACAGTATGAGGCGGACTAGAACATCTACGCTT
Organism: Rhipicephalus microplus; assembly: GCF_043290135.1. Classification (NCBI taxonomy): domain Eukaryota; kingdom Metazoa; phylum Arthropoda; class Arachnida; order Ixodida; family Ixodidae; genus Rhipicephalus; species Rhipicephalus microplus. The sequence continues at coordinate 155,014,891 of NC_134710.1, forward strand.
CAAAGCACCTCGATGAAAAAATGCATCTTTTGTGAGATGACTGGACACTACACGGAAGATTGCAGAAGAAGCATTAGTATGCAACAAAAGAAAGAAGCCTTGCAACAGGAACGAAGGTGCTTCAGATGCACCAGACCTCACCACACGGCGAAGATATGCCGTGCTAACGTACGCTGCAAAACATGCAAGGGAAGGCACGCGACATCCATGTGTCGACCACGTACGCCTGCAGGAAAGTCAACACAGCAGCAAAGCGGGGATGTTGAGCAAGTGCTTAAAAGCGCGCAACCTGACCGGTTAGACACCAGCAAGTCCTGCAACATGCACGCACAGCAGTCTGATGAACAGAAGTGCATACTACTGCAGACAGCCTTTTCGTGGACGGAGGGAGAAGGCAGCGGGTGCTACGCACGGATTCTGCTGGACAACGGGAGTCAGAGGACATTCATCCTCAAAAGCTTGTCAAGAAAACTAGCGTGCAAGGTAAAAAGATCCGAAAGGATTACTGTAGGATCATTTGGAGGAGGAGAGATGGAACTAGACATGAAAGTCGTCGAGGTCAGCGTGAGGAAGGATACCATCTCGGAGCCAGTCACGATTGAGGCACTGGAGATAGAAGTTATATCCTGTGACGTGCTACCATTGCCACCATTGACAATACACGAAAGAGCAAGATCGATGGGAATTCGTTTGGCTGATGACAACCAGAAGAAGGACAAAGAAAGAAAAAATATGGAAACTTCTATATTAATTGGAGCAGATTATTACTGGACTGTCGTCACTGGTCGCATTTGCGAGATTCATCCAAAAGTAATGGCAATAGAAACAATATTGGGATGGACGGTCCAAGGTCCTGTAGGACTTCATTGTGTGCCGCTGAAATCATCGATGGTTATGGTACTCAAGGTCAGTGCCAAGTCGGACACGACTGCGGACCAACTGCAGAGATTCTGGGACTTGGAAAACATGGGCATCAAGGAGAACCCAGCAACAAAGATGAACGATGAACATGTGCTAGACTACGTCCGACAAACAATGGAGTTCAAGGCAGGAAGATACCAAGTGCGGCTACCATGGAAGGAAAACGTGACATTGGACGACAACACCACCATTGCAGAGAAGAGGCTTATGCAGGTGACCAAAAAATTATGCAAGGATAAAGATGAACTCCTAGCCTATGACAAAGCTATTCGAGAGTACTTTGAGCAAGAAATAGCAGAAAACGTCGAAGAAGATGCTGGATCCGATATACAGAACAAATTTGTATACTACATGCCGCATCAAGCAGTAATCAAGAAGGACCGAACAACGACAAAAATACGGATCGTCTTTGACGCATCGTCAAGCCAGAATCCAGGTGAATCCTTAAATGACAACTTGGAAAAGGGGCCAAACCTAAACCCCGACATCACAAGCTTGCTGATGAACTTTCGACATCACAAGATCGCTATGTCAGCCGACGTGGAAAAAGCATTCCTGCAGATCAAGATACATGAAAATGACCGAGACGCACTGCGATTCATATGGTGGGAAAGAATACCCAGCGAAGATATGCCAACCCCGAAGATAAAAACGTGGAGGATGACGAGGGTTACTTTCGGAACTACACCAAGTAGCTTCCTTCTAGCGGCCACGATTCATCGACATTTGGATAAATTCGAAGAAAAATATCCTGCAGTTGTGGCGCAACTCCGGAAAGGAATCTACGTCGATGACGTTTTACTAGGAGCCGACGAATACTCGACATCGACAAAGATATACAAAAAAGCACGAGATATTTTTCGCTATGCGGGAATGAATTTAAGAAAATGGATTTCAAATGACGCCGAGCTAAGAAAACACTTTGATGAAGAAGGAGAGGATCTGGATCGAGGGATAAGAAAAGAGGGACAAATCAAGATTTTGGGACTGAAATGGAATTTCGTAGACGACGTGTTGAGCTTTCCCGACACTACATGGCGAAATGACAAGGACACGAGACAACTCTCAAAAAGACAGGTTTTGCAGGACACGGCAAAGCTATATGACCCTTTAGGTTTTTTGACACCATTTTCAGTCAGAGCAAAAATATTGCTGCAAAAAATTTGGATGGATAAACTGAAATGGGATGACCCGTTACCAAGCCAGCATAGATCAACTTGGAAGGACTGGTCGGAGGAGCTTCAGCACTTAGATGACTTCACCGTTAACAGATGCTATGACAACAGACAAGCTGAAGTGAAAGCATCGACTCTGCACGTGTTCTCCGATGCGAGTCCAATGGCATATGGAGCAGTAGCATACATTGTAACAGAATACTCCGATGGAAGCAATGAAGCAAATTTAATCATTGCAAAGGGTAGAGTCGCTCCAATCAAAAAGATCACACTAGCAAGATTGGAGTTGTTGGCGGCCACAATATCAGTCAGATTGGCCAGTCATATAACCGAGAATTTCATCAGGAAACTGAGGAATGTGAAATTCTGGACTGACTCTCAAATTGTGTTATGCTGGATAAAGTCAAACAAGACGAAAGATCTGTTTGTTCGCAACCGCGCAGCAGAAATTAAGAGCAAGTCCAATGAGAGTCAATGGGGTTATGTTAAAAGTGATGAAAATCCTGCGGATTTTATGACAAGGGGGATGAAGATGAAACGTTTGCTGGACAGTGAATTATGGTGGAAAGGCCCCACGTGGGTCAAGAATGAAAAACAAAGCCCTGATTATGACATCACGCATGAATCGGACAGTGATGACAACAAAGACGAAGAAAAGACAGTGGCATGCTTAACTACCACCACGAGTGAAGAAAAGATAATTGATGTGAGCAGATTTGGATCATACAAAAAATCGTTACGAGTTACCGCGTGGGTGATGCGTTATATAGGAAACCGACGAAAAGAAAGGAAAACAGGTTCGCTGACAGGAGAAGAATTGGACAAGGCAGAGTTTGTGCTGATAAAGCAGGAGCAGAAAACGCTACAAAATGCAGTGACACGAATATATGACAACATGAATCTGTACGGCACGAACATCTTCGAAGATGATCAAGGTGTCCTGAGAGTAAAAGGGAGGCTTCAGTGGAGTGATTTGAGCTTTGATGAGAAGCATCCTATTATTTTACCAAGAGAAAGTCACTTTTCAGAACTCCTAGTTCTAAACGCGCATCAAGTAACAATGCACGGTGGCGTTGCGGCAACATTGACACATCTAAGAACGAAGTTTTGGATTCTGCGTGCCCGACAAATGGTGAAATATGTGATAAAGAAATGCATCACATGTAGGAGATTCAATTCTAGACCAATGGCACAAGAAATTCCACCTCTACCAGCTGACAGGATTACACAGACGAGGCCATTCGACACTGTTGGTATAGACTTTGCTGGACCGCTAAATGCTCGAGAGGAGAAAGGCGGAAAAGTTACAAAGTTTTACATTGTGATATTTACGTGTGCAGTAACAAGAGCCATACAACTGGAGTTGGTCAAGAGGATGTCATCAGAAGCGTTTATACAAGCATTCCGAAGATTCGTAGCTAGAAGAGGATTGTGTACAACTATTTACAGTGATAATGCAAGAGCATTCAAAAAATCTGAGAAAGAGATGAACAAGATATTAAAGATGGAAGATGAAAGGGTTCAACAGTATACCAGTAACCTGAAAATAAAATGGAAGTTTATTGTAGAGTTAGCTCCATGGTGGGGAGGATTTTATGAAAGACTGATCAGAAGCTTTAAGACATCCATGGCAAAAACTATAGGTGCTCGACTTTTGGATGAAGAAGAACTACGGACTGTGGTTGTTGAAGCAGAAGGAGTACTTAACAACCGGCCTCTCACTTATGTGTATGACGATCCTAACGAGCCACAACCCATCACACCGGCGGACGTTATAGGAGGCAGGCAAGCAATGAACAAGCAGGAAGAAAACAGACTCGGAGAAAACAGTTTGCTGAATTACTGGAGTGCAAGAAAACAGGCTATGATAACATGGTGGACCAGATGGAAAAAGGAGTACCTGAGGGAGCTTAAGTGTGCCAGCAGAAAAACAGAGCGTCACGCAAATGTACAAGAAGGAGATGTACTTCTGCTTGGAGAAGCGCGAAAAAGAACTCGGTGGAAACTCTGCAAGATCGAAAAGATTTTTTCAGGCAAGGATGGACTAGTGAGAACATGCTTGCTTCGTACACCTGAAGGAAAATTAGTCAAGAGGCCGATTCAACTGTTGTATTCTCTCGAAGGTTGCTTCGGTTGAATCTGGCCGGCGGGAAGATGTGGAAAAAAGATTTGAAGATGGAGCTCGGAGGCGAGGAAGAAGAAGCAGCCAGGGTGACGCTCTGCACATTTTTTTTTTGTTCTGTCAACAATAAACCGAAGACGTATCGGTTATGCGGTCTCTCTGGTCCTTCTGAAACACCACGTGACCCAATTTTTAAAAGATTTAATGCGTATATTGCTTCGAAAATAGACATATTGCACACTGCATGCATTTATCTTTCTGGCAAAAAAAGAATTATGCTGATAGCTTCCGTGGAACAGAAATTATTTTCCCTCCAACTTGGCAAATGTGCCGAAATTGCTGTTTTATGGAAATGAGGAAAAACATTTCAGAACACTTTAATTGAAAAAATACTAATGAAATATAAAAATACACCAGGGGAATAGTTTGAATGCATCGCATCATTATGCTTCTTCTTGACCAGCTTTCTCTGACTCCGGGGCGCTTCTCTCTTTTTTATTTGAGCTTGCACTCCGACGACAGTCCTTCTTCCAAGCCCTCAGGGATGTGCGTCTGGATATGGTGATGTCCAGATGCTCTAGAATTGCAGCAGATGCATTGATATTGCTCGTGTTGCATCACAGCTTCTGCAACAGTAGCTTGCACAGCAAAAAGATGAGCGTTCTGCTTCTTTGATACCAAACTCTAAATCACAGATTGGAGGCTTTCGTTTGAATTTTGAGTCTTGCCTCATTAGCATCTTGTCTCGCTGCTGCACCATTTGACTACGCAAAGTGCTCAATCTTTCGTGCAGTTGCCGACACTGACGAAAGACCCTCAAACGGGATTTTCTCACGGGCGCGCATGTCGCAAACTTCCCTGGCATCAACAACATCAGCATCTACCCCCGCACGGCTGGAGTCAACACTGCACACGCTGTCAGGGAGGCGCGTGTTTACGCGCACTTCACCGTTGCCGATGGCAATGCCACGGTCATAATTCACAAAGCTTCCGCCATCCGGGAAAGCCGTCTCGCACACTCCTTCGTTGATAACATCTTCAGTACACGTGTGGCCAGCGTTCACGCCACGCACTCACGAGGAACCGTCTTCGGCATAGAAGGATTATGGTCTTCGGTTAAAGAGCATTATCGAACAACGTTGGCGCTTGCTCCCGCGACACAGTGGCAGCACCGTTGGACTTTCTGCCTCTGCCTTCCTTCCGTGAACAGCCAGAATGATGCTGCGATCAAAACTGTTTTGCACCGTCAGGCATATCGAGACGCACAAGCACGTTAGGGATACGACACCTTCGCAAGGGCTACAGTGTACTAGAATTGGGCAGTGGGCCCACTGAAGGGCGGAGAGTGATGCACTTCATGTCGTCGCCAACAGGCAGCGTGACTCACAGCGTCACCTGTAGCTTTCCGACGGGTTGAAAGGCGCGGCAATTGGGCGTGGCTGATTTGCACGTAAAAAAACGCTATGCTGCGTGTGCAACTTTTCTCTTTGTTGTGAAATAAATGACTGCCATCATGATTGACTTACGAAGCGTGGGTGATGTTTTAAGTGGCTACTGAATGGGTGCATGCTCCTCCACACAGCCGCTGCAGTAACAGGACATATACAGTCGAGCCCGTTTATAACGAACTTGAGCGTGACGCGGCATCCGTTCGCTGTATCCTGAAGTTCCTAGTAAATGAAACACAGCTTTTAAAAAAACGTTGCGAGTGAAAACACAAACTTTTTTTGCCCCAAATAGTCCGTGATGCACGTGTTTCGAAAAGCAGAAGCGATAAGGGTGGTCACGAGTTCATTTAAAACGGCAGGGTGCTCGTTTGCCGAGGCCCATAGCATAAGCTGCATGAGGCACTGGCTCCAAAGTTTCGTCGTTCTCGCATTCCGATTCCTCCAAATCACTCTCGCCACGTTGTTCATTCACAATGCCCCAATACGTGCACGGTTCTGCAGTGTCGGCATCATCATCGGTCGTAATTAAACCATCGCAACAGATGTCCCACCCGCTCTCCCAGGTCAAAGTCGATGACACGCTGCCACAAATCGCTGCTGCAGTTCGGAAGCTTCAGGATTCGCATCAGGCGAATCCGCATCAGACGTCGACGAATTCGGCCTCGCGAAAACAGTTTCGCGCGCATGTAGTCGTCACCGCCGTTTACAAAATATTCACCATCTCCACAGCTGAATACCGGGATGCCCGAAGCGGCAAGTTGGCTGCCAGGTGGTCAACAGCTATGAGCAAGCGCTCCGCAACGCAGCACCTAATGTGCGGATTACGCTCAAGGCAAGTGGTCACACTTTCGACATTTTGTTGAGCGGCAGGAAAAAGCGTGCTAGTCCTCCCGTCAGCCATCATGACCACACACGCGCAGTGGCGTAACTAGGGGGGGGCAAGGGGGTACAAGTGCCCCGGGCGCCACTAGGGAGGGGGCGCCAAGCCGAGTCCTCGGGTTGGCGCCCCCTGGAAAGGTTGTCAATGTTTTTTTCCGTAAAACCGCCTGGAAGGGGGGAGGGGCGAGGTTGTAATGTACGACTGGAAGTGGGGATGGTGGTGAAGGAAAGGGTTGCCGCAATGGCTTTTGCATCGGGAAAAGGATCCTCTATTTTCATTTTGCTGCGCTACCTCCGTGCCTTCCCATGACCCTCGGCTAAGCTTTGTTTTGTGCTCCGCAGCACTGGGTTAGATGAGTTTCAGCGAACCCCACCAGCCTCCCAAACCACTTACTGAAAGCTTCCCTGAAACCAACCACGTACGTAAACAAAATAAAATAAAAAAGTTCGAATGCACCTTTTTTGAGTAAGAACAGAAAACTCCAACGAAATAGCCGATCGTCCAACGACTAATCGTCCACGCAGCGGCGGAAGGAAGGGCGAATATAATCCGTGACCTCGGCACCAAAGGCTAAACAAAGGCGTTTATTCGCAGAGTTCTCTGGAGGAAAGACGGAGAAAGCGTGACACGACGGCGACGTTTGTTGATTCCCTGCATCGCGGGCGCCAGCAAAGCAATAGAAGGGCGGGGGTCAACGTTTCCCACATGCCATCCACCGCCATGGGCAGGTTCATCCTTTGGCCCAAAGAACACGCACCTGCGAAAAAAGCGCAGAGCGTAGTGTACCCGACAGCATGTGCCGACTGCCCCGCTTCGTACGTTGGAGAAACCAAGAACTTCCCTGAAAGAATGCGGCCGCACAAGGATGACCTCCATCAATGGAACAGCGAACGGAGCGAAACGGCAGAACACTCCGACCAGTTTAACCCCCATACCAGACCCGAGGGCGCGGTGTCTAGCTGGTTGCTTTGTTTTGTACTCACCCTGCATTCCTTGGGATGCACAAATAGCGCGAAAGCTTAGGTACGAGAAACTTGGGCCTGGGAAGCGCCCGTGCCGTCAAGATTTTTGCAGTGTGGACTGGAAGAGAACAATGACGGGTAAGGGACTTCCGGAAGTTTGAATAAAAAAAGAAAAATACTATACAAAAACGCGGGCGTAGCTCATCGAAATCAGAACTGGTGGCCCTTGGCCTCCGAAATGGCCCGCCGCGCGCCAGTAGGCAATCGCGGAAGCCTACATTAGCGCTTTTAATGGGGGGGGGGCTGTAGTAATAATTATTATTAATAATAATATTATTATTATTAATAATAATAATATTATTATTAATAGGAGCTGTAGTAATAATTATTATTAATAATAATATTATTATTATTAATAATAATAATAATAATAATATTATTATTATTATTAATAATAATAATAATAATAACAAACATTATCACGGGCATAATGAGGGGCGCGGAAATATATTTGCCCTGGGCGCCGTCCTATCTAGTTACGCCACTGCACACGCGCACCAAGAGCGAGCAAGACGCGCACACGCGACACACATGCCAGAACGCGTGGAACAGCTCTGGGCCCGTTTCCAGTCAAAAAACGGAACTAATTCGAGCCAGCGTGGCGGGCGTCGTGGAGCGGTGGAGACAGGTGAAGGGGCTGTGATCAAGAGAGGAGAGCAGACTTGCAAGAGAAGGGCAAGGAGTTGCGATAAAGAGAGGGGAGGATGTGGCGGGAGGGCGATCTTGAAAACCAAAACACACGGGAAGGAGGCAAGTTGGGTAGCTTGCTTGAAAGGTTCACGAAACTCGCACGTAGAAAAACTTGGAAAGAGTGCCTGCGCGCATAGAAGTCAAAGCATGGCCGCCCGGATCGGTGCGCGCAGCGGTATTCGAAGAATCGATGGCCGTGGTCAAAAAATTGTTTTGTTGTGCCGGCAGGTTTACGTGGCCTCGCGAACTTTGATATTTCGCAATTCGTTTCGCGCAAATTAACAGCCATTTTCGCACTTCGGCACGCGCGCGGAAGGCATGCTGAGCAGAGTGCGAAGTGAGCGAGAACAAGTCCTAAACATGAAACGAATCGCAAATTATCAGAGTCGGTGGGGTAGCGTACGGGCGTACACTAGACGCAGACTATCGGATACAGTCGGTGGCCGGCGACGCCAACGACAGTACCAGCGATCAAAAACAGGGTAGATGGCCGACCAGTCTTTGAAAGATCGGTGACAGTGTGAAAACAAGTGCCTCACCCCGCACCGCCTCGTCTGGCGGTGCGGGATGCTCAGAGTAGCAGAGGGACAAAGGACGGTGGGGTGCGTAACAAAATGTAATAGGGGCATGGAGGAAGGAAACAACTTTCCTTCCTCCATGGGTTGGGGAGAGCGGCAACTAGAGGGTCACGGGGGCAGGGTCGGCGTTTAACAATAAGAATGTATGGGCACCTCGCCGATGCCTGATCGGTGGTCGAAATTGGTTTCCCGGGAAGTCGGCGGACTGCGGACTCCGTTCGCTGTAACTGATCAGCGGCGCTCTTAGACAATCGTTGTAAGTGCGATTTTGTGCCATTGAACCAATGTATATTTTCACGGTCAGGCGGATATTGTTCGTTTTAAGCGAAAGTTTGTTTTAAGTGGGGCCGTTATATGTGGGCTTGACTTTAGTTCCAAGTATTCAAGATTTTTTTAATCTGCTTTTTGATACGACGTTCAATGCTAGTATTTCACCACTGTAGCAATAACAGCAACTTTACTCCCGCTTTTCAAGCCGCACTGGGCAAATAGGAACACCAATGCATTTTCTAATTCTTTTTTTTTTTTCACATATGAGCGGGTCTAATTAGAACTAACTTAATGCTTTTTTTGCAAATCACTCGTGGGTGGAATTACTTGACATTGTAATAATTGTATCTGCATCATAATCTTCAGGTTTTAATTACACATGTAGATCATATCAAGAGGTTATCAAGAGCAATTGGACTCGTAGACAAATGTGGTACTAATGAGTCTAATGAAAAATATATCAATGCATAGTTATTATGAGCACATAACAAGTAATATACATCACTGACATCTACATATTTTTACTAATCCATAAAATAATTTCCACCAAATATTCAGCAGCATGAAAAGAGCAGGGCAAGAAGAAACACGCAACAGCATCTTATGCTGACAAATTGATTTTATTTGCACAATACCGTGCGTATGTATGCACAAATGCTTGCTATATCACAATATAAATTAAAAATGCAGGAAAAACTGTCACTCGTGGTCAAAGAACAAACAGGTACAAGAAACTTGAATAAGCATCAGCTACTCAATCACAAAAACGAAAAAAGAGATGCAAGGAATATTTAATGTAATTGGAAAGCCTATCAGTACAGCCAAAGGCCAAAGACAGAAATATTACTGTGACCCCGATAAAAAAAGATCAATGCACGCGCAATACGCATATATAATTCAAAGCGAGCGTCAAATATTAAAAAAATATATTAAAACGAAAAATAGGTCGAAACAGTGAGACAACCCACACAAAATCAACCAGAAAAGTAAATTTTATGCTATTTAATATGACTGGTTGGCCTAGTTACCAGCCAAAATTTGAAATACAAAAAGGCCAGTGTATAAATGTTCTATTAATCGATTTTTTTTGGCTAAATCAAAGCATGATTATGGCTTTGCGATCACTGCTCTCATGCTTTTTTTTTTTCTTGTTTTTCTTTACTTTTTTTAAATTGTACTTGACAGTGCGGTCACTCTCAGATAGGTCCAGCTCTTCTTGTTGTGAAACACTGCCCCTAAAATTTTTCTGCACGTCCGCAGCATGCTTTGTGAGCGCGACCACTGGAGGCTGTAGAAAGTGTACCCTTCCCATCCAGATGCAGCGGCAGACTGTTCTTGAGACAGTTGCAATTTGTGGATAGACAGAGATACCGATACTTCAGAGAAAGATCAGGCCCCCGGCGGGTGCCCGATCTTTTGACACGAGGAGGGTCATGGCGGCGCAGCGCAGGGATAGGGCAATGAGCCCACTGCCTACTTTTAGTTCACTGTAGCAAGGACAATACCTTTTTGAAATGGTGGCAGATTCTGCCAGCAAGTTTTTATGGCCAATCGGAAAGCGCCATTGCATTCAAATGCACGTGCGTCAAATAACCAATGGAATTGCATGCTGTGCATGATTTTGTATTCTCTTTATTTTTTGCTTTTGTGAAAAGACATAGTTGTCTACTGCAAAAGAAAAAAAGCTAGAAACGCGACCTTTCAAACAAAACCAAAATAGCGCCGGTAGAGCGTGTAGTTCGCGTGCTATCGGCGGTTGAAGTATGGCTAGTTTACTCTTCAATTTAAAGGTCCGCTTGCACGAAGTTGCTCTCATTATTAGTTATAACTTGAGAAATAAGTGAAATTTCTGAGCCGAAATTTGCTGATAGGTGTGCAAGGGCATTGGGCACGCAAAAAGGATGAGAAATAAAATGCTAATTTTGGCCTGATTTTCGACATTAAAGTGCCGCGTTCCTCCTGAAGGACTGCTTCTAATGTGCGCCATTTGCAGAGGTTAGCAGGCAGGTCACTGTTGCCTTGTTGATTTAGCAAGATACTGGCCACACCTGTGCACGATCACTCAAAGAAACCTCGCCACCCAGACTTTACCCTTACAAAAGCGTACATATGGTCAACTAGCACCCAGGCAGGGATAGCATGAGCTTAGTATCTGACAAACTGTACACAAATACAGTCTACTCTCGTTGCTACGGAATGAACCGTGATCATCCGTCAAAACGAGTTTCCTTTATCCGACGTATGTAATATCCAAACTCCGGCGGCGGGGCATGGGGGGTTGCAATGCTGATTTTTTATTTTACTGAGCAGTATGGGGCAGGCTAGTTCTTCTGATACATGCGGTACGTACCATATTTACTCGCATATAGGCGCACTCGCATAATAGGTGTGCCACCTGTATGGTCGCGAGAAATCAGTTTTTTTAAAGACGACAGTTTTTCTTGGGGACCTTCAACGAAAAAATTTTGGTCTGTCTCTCTGTCTGAACATTTGTCTGTTTGTTCGTCCTAACGATACCTCAAGCGGCACCAAACGGCCAACCCCATCCCCAGTGCCCACCAATATTGCTCAAGGTTTAGCGTTCATAGTTGTGTGATTGCCAATTAAAAAGCAATTATTGCGCATATCTGAGGCACCACAACAACGCTTCGATATTTTCTATGCCTGCATTTATACTAGAAGAGGCACACACAAGTAACTTTAAAGAATGTAGCGTTTAATTGCACTGCACCGACAGTGCAACGCAATGCTCAAAAAGGTGTTTCCAACGCTTTGCTACGACGTGACGGTGGTGGCACCTGCCCGTCGCTTTGCATTCTACACCTTATCACCTCCAAGACTGGCGTGCATCTTTCTCCGCGGGCTGCATGCTTTCGTTTTCGAAGATAACTGCCAGATGGCACTTGTGTCTAACGTGCCTGGATGGGCTCGTTCGCCTCCGCCACACGCTCGAGGCACTCTAGCACGGCGCCTGCAGAATACCATTCACCGATTTTCTTGCACAACACATCAAATTAATGTTTTGTTCACTCTCTCCAGACGCAAGACTATCGTCTTTCGACGACATTTACAGTTCAACGTGTAGATTCGGGCCGATTTTTTTTTTTTTAATTTCTGCGCATAGTACGCACACTCCAAACTTGGCCATGATCAGTAGTTCTGTACCGTATTTGCATGGTCACAATTCAATGCCCTCTTGATCAACTGGATCAAGGAAAAAAAAAGAAAAATTGCACAAGTGCTGAGTGGGCTCACCTAGTGAGGAAGGGTGGTTGCCTGGGCGTCGCAGTAACCTTTGCACCGGGGGTGGTGTGGCTTTGGCCACGCGCGCTCCGCTTGGAACGTGTGATCGCGTTCTCATCAAGTGAACTTAGAGTTTCCTATCAGAAAAAGCGTCGTCATAATCATGTTTGCTACCTTTTCCGCAAATTTAAAAGCTTGTGAGCTTTCTGATGCGAGATTTTGCCTTTGCTGTCACTACGCTGGCTTGCACAATTTCCCGGCCGCAAGCCTAAACGTCGCATCATGCGCGCTGCTCTTGGATCAGTGCTTGAGAACGATCTTTTCAATGCCCGATCTTCATGTCTTGTAACAAACTTCCCACAACAACACGTAGAATGGTAGAGTAAGGCTAATGAGCATTTGTTGCTTTTCAGTAGCGATCGCAGGCAGTCAAAGTTGCAGTTTTGTTCAGAATCAACGTAACTCTTTACGGTAGCTCTACCTGATCGAAAGACAGCATAGGTCGTGCTTGTAACACTCAAATGGTTGTCGGAAATTCGATTACAATGTCTTTGGATATGGGGTGCAAGGCCGTGCAATGAACATTCGCTATCGCTCAGCGCACAAAATTTCGGTCGTTATAATGCACATGGCCTAAAACGTACTCGGCAAGTTTCCGTGATGGGGCTTTCTTTTCATAGTTTTTTTTTTTCCACATTCATTCTGTTGGCAGTGTGGGTCCTTCAATGCTAAATTTTTGAAAATTTGATTGCTTCTAAGTACACCCATGGCATGCCTTGATTCTCGGACACGCGCTAGTGGAGCCTATCAAGAAGGTTGTTTTGACTGTAGTGTGGATATTGTGACTTCGGCGACTTACATTATCAGTGCTCCATGCTGTAGTCGAAAATAACATTTTCAGAAATTTTACCCAGCATAATAATCGCACCCCAAATTTTGCACCAGATTTTCTGTAAAAAAAGTGCACCTATTATGCGAGTAAATACAGTATCTGACCACCTGGTTACGAAATACAGAACAAAATAGCAGTGCAACTTCTAATTAACAAGGGAGTGCCGTTACAGTAGGTGCCGGGACACTGTGTGGCCGCTGCACAGCAGCAAAGCTTAGCCCGATAATGAAGTGTTTCTAGCAGGCTTTTTGAGCCACTTCTGTTGATTAGCTTGGAATAAATCTCCTCTTATTTGAGCAGGTGGGGGGGGGGGGGGGCATTTTGCTTAAATTGGAACTACACAGCTCGCTGGAGAGTCCAAAGTTAGTCTGAGAGTTCTGAACTGAGCAGCATCTAGGCATCTTTCACATTAGTACAGTCAATCCCGGATATATAAAACCAGATATATCAAATTATTGGCTATATTGAACAGTTGAGAAATCCCCTTGAATTTCCCATGTAAAAGTATTGGACAGTTGCACCCGTATATCGAACTCCCGCACAACGGGACATCCTCTATATGAAACATTGGCCGCGTCGAAGCCCTAAAGGTGCATTGTTTTCTGATCCAATGTTGATCAATTTTCGGCCGCGTTCTAACAAGTTTGGATCCCTGTTCGCGTGCAGGGAATGAAAAGGCGGTGTTATTTTATCACGCTGATCTGTTTCGTTGCGCAGCGCTTGGGAGTGCACAGGTATGTTTGGTGCACGATCTGCAGGTTTTAACATGCGGGCATATTGTTTTTCAAAAAAGACCGATTGCCGAGGGCACCAAAATGAGAAGGCAAAGTGACTCAGTGATCTAGTTGCAATGTTCACATTCTCTTCCTTGTTTGTTGGCACACAATGGCATGCGAGCCTGAAAAGCATGGCCTTCAATATGTGCAACCTCATAGACGTATCTTGTTTTTGGTTTTAAAACGCATGTGTCGGAGGCTACGCTTTTTTTCACATCAAAACAGCTTAAAGCAGCGGCTGCCAGCTACAGAGCCACAAGTGACATCGATATCACCAACATGTCGACAGTGGGAACTCGGCGTTTTCTTTTGCGCCTTAAGGACTTGTGTACTTGTCGCCTCGTTTCTGATAAATCCTCATTCGGGCGCTGAACTGAATGTTGACCCGCACATAGCGATAAAAAATATGGCTGGGGCTTGGAGCGACGTCAAGTAAAGCACCGTCGTAAACTTTTTTTGCGGGCCAGGTGACGACTTCAGGTGCGTCTACTGCATCGATGCTGCACTCATGGATTTCGTTGCTGGTGCCGCGGAAGTGTACCCCTTTGGTTATGAATGTGCCAACGCCTTCACTGCCGCCACTAACCAACCTTTTGCCACGCTTCAAAGCTTGCACCGGCATTCTGCATCAAACAACGCTGTTGTGGCCGAAGTATCTGAATTCCCTTATTTTAAAAGCTTTAGTGATATTGAGGATGACTGGAACTTGACGGCGCGCAAGTAGCAAAACAAGTTAGTTCACAGACTATTTTCTAGAGAAATAAAGTGCAGTAACTTGCAGTTCACATCTTGTTCTTCATCATACTGTGATTGAATTGTTATGTTAGCACTTGTAACGATTTGTGAGGCCTTAAATATGCATATTTTTTGTTTCAAATTCTCTATATATATCTCACTATTTCGCGATCCCCTTCGAGAGATATTCCGAGATCGATTGTATTCTAATGTGACAGCGGAACTCTTCTTCTTAGAGCACCACAGCGTCTTACTTTCAACTTCGGTCACAATGCCTAATTTTACTGCCATGAGTGACGAACATCAAACAAAAAACACAAACAAAATCTTTTTGTTTTCGTATTTAGCTCAAAAATAAATTTGTCGCAAGAGATTGGCAGGCACCCTTAAGCAATGATGCAACCACTTTGCACCATATTCCAGTCAGCTGCAACACTTGAACCATTGATACTACAGACGAGTTGCATAAATACTAGCAACACTATAAAAAACACAAAAATGTTCATGCAACTCTTGTCTAAGCAGCCACTGTGCATGAAATCAGATTTAAAAAAACACTCAAGGAGATGGTTCTTGTGCTAGTGAAAAGTATGAATGCCCAAACCTGCACTTTGCTAAGGTGAGATACTAGATGTTTCATTTCGATGTCAATATTTCATGTGATCCAGGTACTACTCATGCACGGTACATGAGTAGTACTGTGCATGCCTGCCAAATGCACGGTACTACTCATGTACAATGGCAGCTGCTGGCGTTGTATCATGGTCCGATAAAAGCGAACCTGGCTCCATTAATTTAACAAACAGACTAAACATAGGCTGAATTTTGGCTCATTGTATCCAAAAGTCTGTTGTATGTATGTCTGTTATAATGAGCGTAGACTGTAGTTGTAAGGACCATGGAGTAGGAATTGCATTTGAATGAAATGGCAGTAGTTTCGTTTGAGTTCCAGATTGCCTAGTGCCGGGTAATGGATAATGGTATTAGCACTTATGGCTGTGTCTTGTTGTTAATGTTAATTGCAGGGATCCCATTCCTGTGCCAACTGTGCCAAAGTGCACCAAACGAGATTCGCTGTGCCAACCAGATAAAATTGACGCAAATTGCGCCAAGCTGTGCCAAACCATCTATCTCAGGGGTCCACAACCTGTGGCCAGGGAGCCGCATGCGGCTCGCAGCGCAGATTTATTCGGCTCTCGGAACGATGTCAGAAATCTTGAAATTGCTAGGCACTGCAATTGCAGCAGCATTTCGATAACTATAATTAATGTCTTAATTACCGGAGACAGCAATTGAGTGTAATAAAAGAATTCTTTACCTTCCTGCGAATATGCGGCTTTCAAATATTGGCCACCAGTACTTTTCTGAAGCAGTGAAATTCAACCTCATCCTGCGGCAGGATCGTAATCAAAGCTCCTATGAACGCAACTATAGCAGAAGGCTAGAGATATGTCACTGTTCATGACAATGATTGCAATGGTGTTAGTTCTGCACTGGTTTACTTACGTACATCAGCGCCACATATATGTACTCTAATCGCAAATGAAACCCAGCTACAGCAAAGAATACCGTATTTACTCGCGTAGTGAACACACTTTTTTCTCGAAAAATCGGAGCAAAGTGAGAGGTGTGTTTATTATGTGGGGCAGATTTTATGAAAACTTTTTCAGAATGAGCAAAAAATGCTGTAATGCAAAAAAAAAAGTTAGGTCGCTTAGCTTTTCGCATACGTGTAGACTGTTTGGAAACAGGTTCTTTGTTGCACATTACTCTACTTCGGTAGTTGATGGCGCTATCTTCTGTAAGCTGTTCCCACGACTCCCTCGCATGCCATAAAAGCGTTTTGTGACTATTTGTTGTTGTAATCCTTAAACGCAACAGTGGTATCTGCATGCTGTTATCTACAGGGTTGCCCAGAAGCGTGCGCTACGATGCACTTTGCCAACTTCGCGGCAACCTCTCACGACGATGCTGTTTTCATTGTAGCAAGTAACGAACATTGCAGCAAGCTACGCCCGAAACATCAAAACAAACCGTCGATAACAAGATTAACAACAAAATATGGCCGCTGTCTCACTTTCACATAAGAAGTTTCTGCACGCGTGGCCAACAAGCGAGGCGAGTATAAGGGATGCTATCATGTGGAAATCGTCACAATCTTTTCTGGGTGACAAGTGATTTTTTCTGGCAGAAACGTGAGACACGATAGCGACGAATGACCCTTTGCGATAGCAAATCCTGTCATCGTCGCTCGAAAATAGCATGCACGTCATTGGGCCTTAAAGTTTTGCATTTGCAGGAACCGATCGTCGGTCCGTGCGGGCAGATTCATAACCTTCGCTCGCTCTCGCTTGCCGTGTGCTTATCAGCTGGGATATCTCTACACTTGCATTCATGAACCCTGCTGTGGTGCACAGATAAAGAAGACGGGGGATGCGCCGCGCACAGATAGAAAAAAAAACAATATGGCACGCGGCGACGAGCAAAGGGGGGAAGGGAGCGAACTGAGGTAACTGAGGGGGGTCAGCATTATAATTGAAAAATGGAAGAGATTCAAAGGGTAAGTAGGCGCCAGGTGTTGGTTAGCGGGACTGCTGGGGATAAATGTAGGTGGTGCGTTTATCATGCAGGGAAAAAAAATTTAAATTTTGACGACTGAAGTTAGGGGTTTGTTTATTTTTCGAGTGCGCTCATTACGTAAGTGAATACGGTTTTACACGTAGAAACAAAACCAACATGTAACAAGCAGAACACATTGTTTATTTTGTAAAATAAAAGGGAGCACTACTGTCGAAGAGCGGTAGAGCCCACGTTCATCTCTCGTGCGCTGCTTCGTGTTAAGTAGAACCTCGTTGTAACGAAGCAGGATATGATGAACTAATGAATATAACTAAGCAATTGTAGTTCGCCTTTAAATTCTCATAGACACCCATGTGTTTACAACCTCATTTCGATGAAGTGAAAATTTCTTCACAATGGATATAACAAAGCATCCTTTGTCCACAACGAGCATTTACTGATCATTTTGGTATACGTCAGTTCGATATCTTATTACGCGACGGTTTACGTATAATCACGGCTGCAGTTATTCATAACTCGCGCCTTGCGCTCACCGAGAGCCGCCTGCCAACATGCGCATGGGTGTGTCTCCCTGCCTCCCCTTTCCTCAGGAACCAATGGACTTGCCCGCGCAGCAACTCGGCCAAGCGTACGCATCAGCCGGCCTCCCCTCTTGTGTGGATCTCATTGACCCGCCCGCACATCTGACCTCCTCCTTCCCTTCAGCTCCGCACTGGGACAGCGGAGATTGTGGCTATGTTCTTTGTCGTTCGATGTGGAAGGGCAATATCACCTCTATTACTTTCGCCGCCCGACTCGAGATGGACAATAGGAGCGGTAAACGTAAGCACAAAAGTATAACAATCGAGCAGAAGTCGGCAATGTTCAAAGCCGTTGAGTCCAGCGTCAAGAAAAAAAAAGTAGTCGAAGATTTCGGCGATGTCGTCGCCAGTGAGGGTGCGCGGGCAACCAGGCCCAGCCGTCGTGGTATGCTCTCCTTGACTCCGGTGTCGTGCTTAGCTTTCTCAATGTACCTCGGTGCTGATACTGACGCGGTGATAACGAAAGAGTTGTCAGATGCAGAAATTGTGTGCATGGTGACTGGGGGTGCATAACGACAGTGACGAATGTGTCGACACCCCGGAGCCTAATGTTAGCGAACCCGACGTACCAACGCCCACGCAAGCTCTGGATGCGACAGACTTGCTGCGACGCTTCTTTAGTGCTTACAATGACCATGAGAACAGATTCGAAATAGCTGCTGAAGCTTAAGAAGCAGTGCACGTGCTTATCCGTCGGTGGGGAGAATCGCCTGCTTTCGCTTTGACCGGTGCAATTGTGCCGGGCACGCAAAGACCACTTCGCTCGCTGGACCGGCGCATTTGCAAAAAAGAGTGTACTTTTCCAACACAGTGAAGTAACAACTGGGGTATTTGTTAGTTTGCACTCATATCTGTACCTGTGATTACGTTTCGTGCCTCGTTTTTTTTAAACAGTGCGTTAAGTGTCTTGCGGTAAACGTTGTTGGTTCGCTCTCGTCCTGTGTATGTTCTTTTTGTGCATTATTTGTGCGTGAGCAGCGTGCTGCACGTTTTGACTGGCTTGCAGTTCTCAGCGTCACATTTCAAGTTGTTGTTACGCATTCGTTTGTCTCGCCCTTGTAGCAAAACTGTAACTTTTCTTAATTTTGGACAACCGTGTCGTCACCCCCGGTGTAGAGTGTACTAAAAGTGTTGAGTGGCGTGACCGCGTCTCGCCGCCTGATCCCTTCTGCATTGCCCGTAGTGGCGGCGCTGCAGTCGAATAGTACTGAAAGAGCCGCGTGCAGGAACTGCTATGTGCTTCGGCTCCTCCGTCGCGCTTTCTTAATGCAGATTTCTTCGTACCTGCCCATCATTTATGTCTAGCACATGATGCCATAGCCGTTGAAAAATGACACATTAATCTACTGAATTTGAGCTCCATGAAAGGCCTTGTGAGAGATCAAAAATAATTCTCAAAAGGCGTGTTTTATACTGATTTCTTCTGTCTTGACTCTTTCTTTGTTGGTTAGGCGTCTACAATATACAAAATAACTGAGCCGATTTATTGTAAGTTAGCTGCGCTCAGAAAGCTCTGAGAATAAAAAAATACCATTTCAAACGCACCCAGAACCAGGAGACCGTTAGTAGAGAGGGGAGAGGAAGGAAACCTGAAACCCCTTATACCATGAATTTTTTTTTTGTAATTTGACTTTTTAGGGTATACTAAAATATTTACATGCAGTCACAGCGACTACCAATTGCCAAAGTTAGTCATTATGCTGCACCCCTCCCCTCCATCAAAAAAAAATTCTGGGTGCTATCTTTGCGCCGAAGGTTTACAGTTGGCGAAGCTGAATATTGCGTGTCTCTGTACGAATTCGCACTGTAAATTTTACCTTTTCGACAGTATGACGTCCTAAAATTAGTTCGTCTAACGTAGTCGAACGAGAAATGCACCGCCTTAAAAAAAATAGTACCTCTGCTTCTGCTGAGGGGTATTGTATGGATATTGTTAATGGGGTGGTGACGTGTGTCTTAAATGCGTGTACTTGTAGATGTGTGTGTGTGTGTGTGTGTGTGTGTGTGTGTATGTGTGTGCGTGCGTGCATGTGTGTGTGTTTTTTTTACTTTGTACGTATAGAAGTTATACAAGTAAAATTTCTCAAAACAAGATGCACCACTGTCTTTTTACATTTTAGACACCTAATGATAGAACTACACTTATTATAGAAAACATCGTCATAAATTTGCTGGCTTGCAATGGCATTACGCCAATTGATTATTCGGAAAGCAGCACAATTTAAGCTGTCAATACAAATTGAGAACTGGTTACAATGAATTTATGCACAATAACATACTGGCTATATATCCAATTAGCACTTTTTAATGTTTGTGTGTTGTTTTTAATGTGTTCACTATGTAATAAGCCTTTCAGAAAGCAATAATTATTATGTTCCCCAAAACTGGCATAATAACACCGAGTCGTCATCGATGTAAATGTTGTAACAAGGTTACTTGTACTCGGGTTTCTCGTGAAACGATCTAGCAAATGTAGGCTCATGTGAGGAACACTGTGCTCGGCACATCGTAGAGACTGCCGACAAAATGGGCGTATGATTTAATCGCAGTTTTGATACTTTTTCTCTCTTTGTAGTTTGCCAGTAGCCACCTATGCTGTAACGCACCTCCAAGCGCTGCTTAGTGAGAAGCTAGGCGGATCCGTGCAAATTCCAATTGAAATTTTTTTTGTGTGTGTGAGGTTGGCAGGTTCTTGAAACAGTGAGTGTATCGACGCAATTTCAGCTTACCTGCTTACCTCCAGCTTACCTGCAACTGTCCAGTTAACTGAAACACAATATTCTACGTACCATGACTTCAGTGAATACTTAACTTGTGTTTCGGCACACACTGCCTTTTTTATTTCATAAAATGAGAAAGTGAGCTAAATTATGCAAGTAAATGTGGCAAGCTCATCAAAAAAAAAAAAAACACCTAATACATAATTTTTTATGCTTTGTCTCTTTCTTTCAGTAAGCGCATATTGTGGGATCAGTACCACAACTTGCGTTATCCTCCTGGCTATTTTCCAAGGGACAACTTGAAAATAAAGACAGATCCTTTAGATTGGTAAGACCAAATAAGTTTTAGCTGGCTATGTATACCAACTGACATATATGCCAACCAGGTATCAAAAAAAGGTTACTGTAACTTAATCACTAAAGCTATACATTTACCAGGTTATGAAAAATGTATACAAAAAAAAAACTCTTTCAACTGTCTTTCCTATGTTAGTTCATTGTAGTTAGGACTTTAGGCCTCCCTTCATTTGTGGGAAAGCCCTCATTGAACAGTAACTTAGATTTATTATACTAGATTACATTATACAGTATAATCTCAGTAAACGGAACCTGAAGGGACCCGGAAAATATGTTTCATTTAACAGGAGTTCCGTTTACTCAGAGGTGAATGTGGGTGCAGAATACAAGCCCGAAACGAAGCATTGCAGAGGCAATAGTTTCGTTTAAGCAGTAGTTTTGTTTAACAGATTTCAGTTTACTGAGAGACTACTGTGTTAAATTACATTATATTGTAGTGAAGCAAACTGTCTCTAGCACTGAACAAAGCCTTAAGAATGTTATACAAATAAATAGACTTATAATTTCTCCGTACTCATCACTGCTGTAAAAAAAATCAACGCCAGTGCTTGCCAAATGGGTGCTGTAGTGAGACAGTTTACCTGCCAGGGGGAACTCATTATCTTATTATCTCATTAACTTATTATCTCAAACAATATTTTAGATAATAAGCTGTTGTCTCTATGAAAGGGCACGACCAAATGTAAATGTTTGGCAGTATTAGCTAATTTAACCACCATCAACCAAATTGTAAGAAAATATTCTATTAAACGAGGTTTGATATATAATAGACAAGCTATTGTCTCCACAAAAGAGCGTGGCCAATTGTTAATATGTTCAGAGATTTGACTGTGCTCTTTTGTGGAGACAATAGATGAATATCTCAAAGCTTGTTTATTAGCATATTTTCTTAAGCTCTGATTGTCGGTGGTTAATTTAGCAACTTCTTCCGAACATTTACACCTTGAGCTCAGACCACATTCAATGTAAATGTCAAAGGGCTGTCGAAGAACTGCTCTCCATAGATGCATTGTGGGGTGAAGTGTTACAGCTACTAGAAAACGCGAGTGGATGTGCCAGTTGAGTTGTTTGAGATGTTGGGTTGACCTCATTTGGCAAATTTGTAGCCTGGATTGCCATTGTTGATAAATTCACTTCACCTGACTACCTATTACTGTCACAAATGATTATGCATATAAGTTAGCTATATGGGGGGTAGCTCTTAGAAAAATTTCTTGGATGTACCAATGGGAACACCCTTTTAAATTGATGCAAACACCAGGTAAGAGAAGGGGAATGTTTAGTTCATGTGCAGTGTTGGTTGGGTGCACAAATGAAAGGTGGCCATTGCTTTTTTTTATATTTTTTGTTTTTTTTCTATATACTGAAAAAAGAGCTGTAAATTGTAGTGTCTTGCAGACAAATAATAAAACTAATATTTTCTTATGTTTTCTAGAACTTTCAATGAACATATTTTCTATGAATGCAAAAGTTATGAAATTAACTATTCCAAATAATTAATTACAAAAAGTTTTAAATTTGCTGCTCTCAAAATACTAGGGTGTATAGGGATTTACTTTGCAGGACTGCAACAGTTTAGTCATCGCACCGCTTTATTCACAAATGTATATTCCCCTTTCCCTCAGCCTAGGGTAGCCAACCATACACTTTTCTGGCAAACCACTCCGCCCTTCTGTTTCCTTTTTTTCTTTGCAATCTTGTGTTCTCGTAATTGTGCTGTCAGTATGGCATCGACCTACCAGCCCATCTTTCTATCTTCATAATTTTACTGTTAATGAGAAATCAATTTCTCTAAATGTAACTGGGAATTCTTTCTGTCCTTGCAGGAGTGGAGACCACATCCACACTAACTTTAAGGACATGTACCAGCATTTACGAAATAATGGTTATTATGTCGAAGTTCTTGGTGAGTATGACAAACTGCCTTGTACCCTAGCACATGAATACACCATTGTCGTTTTTTTGTGAAGTGTGTTGATTTTGAAGAGTATCTAAATTTTTTCTTTTAAATCTACAGGTTTTCCATTCACATGCTTTGATGCGCAAAACTATGGTAGGTGTTCCAAATTGTGCATGCTTTGTTTCAATTTTCATGTTTACTTTTTCTGCTGTTGAGGTGTGCTATGTTCTCTGAAATAGTAACATTGTCCCATGATTTTCTTTTCATTATTTGTTTTTTTTTCCTGGGAATAAATGACAGTGGTGACTAAATGGCATGTCCACTGCTTTTTGCACATGTTCATCTACTAACTATGTAGGCATTACAAATGAGGGTGTTGGTGTGGATGCATTACAGTAGACTCCCAGTAAACGGAAATTTGTTAAACGGAACTGCTGTCTATATGGAACAAATGCTTCTGACAAGAGTGATTTAATTCCTGTATTCTGCTTTTGTGGTCACCTCTCAATAAATGGAACTCCTGTGAAATGCAACATATTTTCCTGGCCCCTTCAGGGTTCATTTAATGAGAGTTTACTGTATGAAGAAAATAGCAGGGCAAAAAAAAAACTAACCGCATTGTGGGAATTGATGCTAGCCTGCCACCATTGTGCAGGCTTTGTTGCCTATTTCTGCCGTTGTCATGTCCTAACATGACTCTCCTTTCCTCCGTGATTGATTGATTGATTTGTGGGGTTTAACGTCCCAAAACCACGATATGATTATGAGAGACGCCGTAGTGGAGGGCTCCGGAAATTTTGACCACCTGGGGTTCTTTAACGTGCACCCAAATCTGAGCACACGGGCCTACAACATTTCCGCCTCCATCGGAAATGCAGCCGCCGCAGCCGGGATTCGAACCCGCGCCATGCGGGTCAGCAGCCGAGTACCTTAGCCACTAGACCACCGCGGCGGGGCTCCTTTCCTCCGTGGTCCGTCAGTTTTGGTGGAGCGGGATTGGCGTTGACCGCCAGTGACTGACCCCCACTTGGCTGCGACAATTGCGCTAAACTGCGTCGAATTGCCCTGGCTGCTACACGCTGCTACATTTCCTCAAAATTTGGCAAGTCTGTGCCCAACTTGTGCCAAAGGGCATGCTCTGACTTTCAGAAGCTAAACTACTTGAGGTTCTCTTGTTGAAAATTACATCGCAGTTCATCTGCGTAAGACGCAACCCGAGCCAAGTCAAGTCATACTGGACCAAGCGTCACAGTTGGGACCATGGAGGGTTGGGACACAGGATTTTTCGAACTTTCTAGGGACCGGAAAATCGTCCGAAAAAAGATTCATAACTTTTTATTATGCTCAAGTAATTAAAACACCATAGCCCCTCTGAAATAGCTTCAATGCCTCCTAGAGTACACTTATCAGGCATTTTGGTGCACGCTCAGTCTGTTGTAAATACATTCGGGGCCTGCCGATGTCCATTTGCAAATATGCGTCGCGTGATGAGTGCCGCCGATACTAGCAAAGCGTGGTTTGTGGATTTATCGCATTGAGCGTGTGGAAGGGATGACGCAGAACATAAAGGATGTGGCAGAATAGAGGAATACTTGTCTGGACCTCCGCGATTAAGTATTACTAGTGTGTTTGCCGCATTGCCACCATCACGCCTCCGAGCATTTCCGGTGCTTATCCGTAAGACATCATCTCTTGGCGGGGATACCAGCCCCTTCGAATTTTTATTGTGGTAGCAATTATTGTCTCGGCTGGTTTTTTTGCCAACGCTGCAGCCGTCATTCACCGTATATGTATACATATCTATATATATATGAAAACTCTATGAAATAAAAAACGCCCGTGCTCGGCGCCCAGCTCGTCCCAATGCCCCGATGCACGCTTATCTCCCACGCGTGCTTTCCCCGCGAATGGAGGGGGGTAGATGCTTGTGCGCATGCACTTATCCTTCAGTGGTGAGAATCGTATGCCTTCGGCTTTCGCCGGAATGATTGCGTTAGTTGCTGGGCCCACAAAAGTCACTTCGCTCAGCTGCACAGGCCCCATTTGCGAAAAGAGCATGCTTTTCATGCACAGTGAAGTATAAAACCTAGGACAATTCTTAGTTTGCACTCATCTATACTTGTGATTACGTTTCATGCATTGTTTTTGTTTAAACAGTGCATGAAGTGTCGAGCGGTAAACGTTGTAAGTTTGCTCTCGTCCTGTGTATGTTGTTTTCGTGGGCCATTTGTGCATGAGCAGTGTGCTGCATGTTTCGATCTGCTTGACGTTTTAAGCGTTACATTCCAAGTTGTGGCTATCACATTCATTGGTTCGCCCTTGCAACGAAAGTGCGACTCTTTGTCTGCTTCACCTTATAGCATTCATGCATTGCGGCAAAGTTGACTTTCGGACATTACTGTGATGTCGAGTGATTTTCTAAAGCACTCGTTTAAGCCTATGAGGTCATAGACGTAGCAAAAGTAGGGACTTTAAGTAATGCTGTTTCATGCCTGTAATGTTAGCTGAAAGCTCAAAAAGTCAGGCACCCCGTAAAGTTCCAGCGTCGAAAGTTTTAGATGTTCTTATCCAGAGGCGTCGATATGGCTTCTGATGCTGTCGTGAAATCATCTGAATTTTTAAGCATGTCTGAAAAATCTGGCATCCGAAAAATCGGCAGTCAACTGATCTTCAGTCACGTTACAATGAAGTGCTACAGTTTTAAATTTTATCATTGTCACTGTCTGCTAAATATGGTCAGGTTATCTGTCGGTGATATCATTTTCTTTTCTTTTTTACTCTTACTATGCTTGAATATCATGCAGGACATTGTATTTTTATCATTTGTCTGTCATGAACACAGTATTAAAAAAAACAGCAGAAAGAGGTGGATGAAAAAATTCTTAAACAGGGGTTGTGTCGGGCCAATGTTCGACAAGCGGACTTGTCTTTCTCAAGGCTAAAACAAAACAGTTTTGTACCGTGGAAGACAAGATGTTTGTTGGAACGTCGGCTCGACACAGCCCCTGCTTAAGGATTTCTTTGTGAACTCAATAGGTGTCTTAAAATTGACTCTAGCAATATCTGCTCCCAAAGCCAGTTTTGCTGCTCCAAAACGCATTTTTGTCTGCTCTAAAAGGTGCTCCAAAGCAGCCTAAGTCATTAGTATCACTGGACCTCTCTCGCCCGGGTGTCAACTGCGGTGCTGCGCTCGGTCTCTCAGGAAATTTCGTGCGCGCGCGTCGGAAGTGAGTCAGAATCTCTCTGGGACGACAAAGGGTGATCACGCATTTCTTTCCCTTCTGTCGGCTCTTTTTGTTTGGGGCTCACTAGGACTTCGCCAATGGCGCCTTGCGCCTGTGGTGAACGCTTACCTTTCGTTGCCCCTTTTCAACACTAGGCCAAAGAGCATTGGGGTGTTTTCGCACGTGGTCCTACTATGCCAACCTGTAGCTCTCGAAGCCAGCGCAAGTGGATTTTGCCCTCGCTTGCGCGATCGGGCCCTGTTGTCCCAGATCGTGAGAGCTACGCAGCATAGCCGCAAGGACCCATTTTCCTCAGTGGCGTGTGACCGTGAATCTCTTTTGTCCACGGAGACGTGCTCGTGGCACCCTTTGTGTTGTACTTCTCGTCCATGGCGTGGATAAGCCTCATTTGCTTTCCCGTCACCCCTTTTGCAACGGGCTCTGCACTGCGTTTTTGGTGTCACCGCAGGCAATAAAAGGTTGTGACCTGTTTGAGAGCAGTACTGTGTACTTTCCACGCTGCGCTCGGCGCCTTGGCTGCCCAAACGTGCCTGTGCAGCGGCGTTAGTCACGCGGAGTGATGATTAGTGCAGCCCTGCGGCTTGCCAAGACCGGGCCCGCGCGAGTAACCTTACTTCTTCGATACACGTGTACATGAACACAAGCACTGTCACAACTAAGGTTTAATCAAAAGCACGGAAGAAATATATTTCCACGCACGATTGTTGTTTCAATTTGGCTGTATTAGGTTTACGCCCACAAAGCCTTGTCAGCAATGCTCAGTGCAGACCACGTCTCAGTGTTTGAGAAGGTTCACGATTGTAGTAGATCATTTTGTTAAGATTGCGCGCTATATGCAAACATTCAAGCCTATACCAGAGCTCGCACAACCACCAATGATAAGGCTGCAAAGTTTGCCGTGTGATATATAAAAGACTGCATGTCCCAGCAATGATTAGTTTTATCAACGACTAGTTTAAACAGCAAACCTGGAATCAATGTTTTATTGAAATGGCGAACTGGGATTTGCTGTTTAAATAAAATCTTATTCTTCCTTCGGAAATGTTCATGTCGACTAAATGGCACTGTTCTGTCTGACAGTGTTCAATTTTTATGTTGTCGTTGTGGCCTCAGGCAACAAATAATTGAATTCTTGCATTTTAATGATCTTAAGAGATTGCCGTAAATACAGAGAGTTTTGACAGGTGCTTCAGATAAGCCTATTCACACATGTTAACTGAGGGCAAGCGAAGAGAAGAGCACTTGCAAGGTCGCTGCTCAATGGAGTGGTGAATATATGGAATGTGAGGAATGGGAGTTTTGTATAAATGTAGAACACTGCAATACTTTAACATATGATTTCCAAGGGTATGTTATCACTATTTGATATAGCAAATAATTCAACATATCTTAGTTTTGATGTATTCATATAGTACTGTACTGCAGTGCCATGGCTCTTTGTAGGGAATGTTACTGCCATTTTATAATACTATGAGCCATTTCATTATAACATGCCAATTTATTTGCCTGGCCACATTATCAACTGGTGTCCATCATTCTACTGTGTTGTAGCCAGTTTAATACCTCATGTTGTAGTGTGCATGTATCCCGAAGGAGTATGGCCACTGGCGTGGGTCAGATCTTGGCGTGCCACAGGGCAGGCGTTAATCATCGCCATGTCGAGAACACAATACTGCTCAAAGTCGCAACACTTTATTGCCTGCGACAACACCAAAATGCAGTACAGAGCCTGTTGTAAAGGCGCGGCGAGAAAGCGAACGGGCTTATCCACGCCACGAGCGAGAAGTACTACACAGGGTGCCGCGAGCACGTCTCCGTGGTAAAAGGGATTCACAAAGACACCGGGACCAAGGCCCGATTGCTCGAGCGAGGGCAGATGCGCTCGCGTTAGCTTCAGAGAGATATGGGTCGGCGTAGCTTGGCCATGCACTAGGACACCATACCGCCCTTTGGCCTAACGTTCGGAAGGGGGGCGACATAAGGTAAGCGTTCACCGCGGGCGCAAGGCGCTGCTGGCGAAGTCCAAACGAGCCCCAAAGGGAGCCGACGAACGGAAAAGAAAAGAGTGCCTACCTTCATGTCATCCCCGGAAAGGTCTCCCACTCCGGACGCGCGCGCGTGAAACCTCTCGGGAGACTCTGCACACAGCGCCACAGTCAACATCCGCTACCGGGTGAGAGGGGTTAAGCGTCGCTCCTCGCTCTCCCAGCGCGGCAGACCATGGAGGAGGGGAGTCATGTCGGGACATGAGAATGGAGAAAGAAGCAGCAAAGCCCACGCAAAGGCGGTGGGCCAGCCTCAATTCCCACATTCCCTTCTCCTTAGTTTGACCTTTACCGGTTTGCAAAGGCAGCCGGGCGTCACCCATGCAGTTAAAATGACACTGGTATGAGTGACAGCTAACCTCAGTTTAGCCCTGTAACTGCTGCTAAAGAAATGATGACAAAGGACAAAAACCGCTAATAACAAAGTAAACACATGACACTATAACCTGTTTGTGAAAGGGAGCACAGGAAGGTAGGACTACTGTTCATGGTGCTGAAGCGGGGTAGCGTTCACCGCGCGGAGTGGGCGGAAGAGCGTGACAATGTCCGCTGGTTGCGATGCCCGTGTGCGAGGTCAGAGACACGGAAGGGGGCTTTCTGATGCCTCGTTGCTGCTCTTGATTGGTCGTGAGTCCGGCGAACACCGCTTCGGTGGTAGTTGGGAGGCCCCGAATTTCTTGATGGAAACGGGGGACCTCGCTGGGAAGCCCGGCCTCTCCGGGAATCAGGGAGGCCGAACTGGAATTGGCTGCGAGGTGGCCTGGCGTTGGCCGGCAGCATATAGCTACTGTCAGCTGGCCTCGGGCAGGAGCCATCGTGGAAAAGGCAGCAGGGCTTCTCGACGACGGCCGAGAGCAGAGCACGGCCAGACTGTCTGACAGCACTGGGTAAGGGACCCGAGCACCTCTAGTGTCCACGTCGATGGGGTGAAGTCACGACGCGCACCTTTTACGGGCACGCAGTGAAGCGTCACGCACTTACACATGCATGCACGCGCACACACACCGCCGACGGCTGCGCGAGCAAAGGCGCAAAGCATTCTTCATCCCTCTCTCCACGCAATAAGCACCGATACTCAAGGTCACAACTCCCTTTGCAGTAGACGAAATAAACACGAAAAAAAAGTAAAACAGAGCAAAAATGACACTCAATATCTGGTCAAAGGAACATAAAAACATAAAATACAAATGAACAGTTAATATTAGACAAAAGAAACATAAAAACATAAAATACACATGAACACTTAAAGACGACACACTGGCAGCAAACTGGGCGGAGTCAACTTCTTTACGAGAAAAGGCCGTAAAAAAGCTAACCTATACTGAGGCTAGACAGTAAACTGAGGACCTTCGGTTGCGGAGAAGTCCGCTGTCCGGCGCGAAATAACAAGGGTGACCGCTTTCTCAGATTATATCGGTGCGGGGTCCGAATGCAGTTCATTGTCCCGGGTGTGCCCCATTGCTTGCGGGAAGTGCCGCAGGGCGCTAGAGCGAGCTCGTCAGACCGGAATACAAAGGGTTTCGGGTCTGTGATATGGGCATGGCTAAGTTTTCCCGAATGGGGATCTTTCAGCAAGTACACGAGTGGAGTGCAAGCTTTAACCACTCGGTACAGACCATGCCACTTAGGAGCGAGCGAGGTTGAGAACCCCTTACTGGCATCGCTAAGAGCGTGGTTACGCTTCAGGGCAAGATCGCCCTCCTCAAAAACTAGGTCGCGATGCTTGTGGTCATATTGAGCCTTCTGCTGAGCCCTGGCCGACGCCAAACTTTGCCTTGCTTTGCAGAAAGCTCGACAAAGCCTGTTCTGAAGTGTCGACGCGTAAGCAGAGCAGTCTGCCAGCGTCTCCACGTCCTCGAGCTGGCATTGAGTGACGCTGGTCATCGGATTTGCCAACTCCTTTCCAAAATTTAAGAAGGCGGGTGTGAAACCAGTTGATAGACTCTCGGATGTTCAAATAGCGAATGCGAGCTCACTCAAATGGTCTACCCAGTCTCTTTGAGTTTCGGCAAAGGTCGCCAACATCTGTTTGAGCATACGATTGATGCGCTTCGTCAAATTGGACTGGGGATGGTAGGGTGAAGTGGTGCAGTGATCAATTCCGAGAGAACGGCACGTGACGCTAAACTTCCGAGCGGTGAAATACGAAGCACTGTTCGGGATGAGCCTTTCCGGGAAGCCGAACCGGCAAAACACTTCCTGCAGCTTCTCTAGCATTCCGATGGAGGCGGAAATGTTGTAGGCCCGTGTGCTCAGATTTGGGTGCACGTTAAAGAACCCCAGGTGGTCTAAATTTCCGGAGCCCTCCACTACGGCGTCTCTCATAATCATATAGTGGTTTTGGGACGTTAAACCCCACATATCAATCAATCAATCAATCAAGCTTCTCAAGCACTGCTCGGGCTGTCACCTTCCTAAGAGGGAACAATACCACCCATTTCAATTCTCACAATGTTCATGATTTGTTGCACGACCAACAGTTTTTTGGTGTCTAAGGGTTTTGAAAAAGCTTAGCTGGCATATTCATGCCTTTATTTCTCCAGGCAGCATAGAGTTTATGTAATTGTGTGTTCATGTTTCCAGGAACTTTATTGCTTGTTGATCTTGAAGAGGAATATTTTCCCGAGGAGCTGGCTAAGCTGCATCGTGACGTAGAAAATGGGTTGTCACTGGTGGTGTTTGGTGACTGGTACAATGTTTCTGTCATGCGCAAGATTAAGTTTTTTGATGAGAACACACGCCAGTGGTGGATGCCCGACACTGGAGGTTCAAATGTGCCAGCCACAAACGACTTGTTGTCAGCGTGGAACATTGGCCTAGGTGACCATGTTTATGAAGGGGAATTCAGCATTGGAGAACATAAAAGTAAGGCGATTTCAATTATGGATTCAGATGCATCAATCACAGCAATATGAAAAAGCAGACAGTGAAGCTAGGTGCACAAAATACTTGGAAGTGCACCACATTTTTTTTTTCATTTTTGTAGATCTGTGTTTGTTTATACTGCAACTCGTTTTGGAGTAGGCATTGGCATGTTGTCGCTGTTGCTGCAGAGTGCTTGTGTTTTCTTGACAATTGATGTAAACTTACATTCAATGCTCAGTTCAATTTACCATAACTTATTTTTCTCTCATAGTGTTTGGCTGATCATAATATAGAGTAGGCAAGCATGATCATTTTATGCTAACAGAGAAAGACAAAAAACCTTGCAAACCCACTGTGTTGCATTGTTGCAGTTGAGCGGCAATTATTTTCTGCTAGTTAATTGCTGCGTTTTGGATGCTAGAAATCGGCATCACATTATTACCCTCTGATAAATTTATGATACAACCATTACAAGAAGTAAAAGTTTTGTAGAGTTGTCTATGGAAAATTCACACGTGCTGGTTGCTTTTGTTGCCTTAGGTACAGTGGCTTAAATTATAGGGAGTTCATTAAACTTGTTCTTGTCAAGCTTCAGTAGGGCTATGAGTGCAGCTTGTTTGGGTCAGTTAGCTAGTTGTTTACGACTTTTTCATAAGACAGGCTCATTGTGTCGTATGCAGTGTTGTAGTCAAAAGAATTTTTATGACCTTAAAAAAAAGGGCTTAGTTAGTGACTGAAGATGTTTGAATATATTGCATATTGCATGCATAGGCACTAAAGTGTCTTGTCTGCTCTTCTGTTTTTACTTATTTCTTGTTATTTTTTTTCGCTGTCTCTGGGTTCTGCAGTGTACTATGCCTCTGGTACAAGCATAATCAAATTTCCAGAGAATGGCCTTCTGATTCGGAGAACCCTCACCAATCAAGGTTTGAATTGTACTCCTGTTGTGGCTCCGAGCAGTGCTGTGTTTTCACGCGGGGGCTTCTAGAGTAAAATTTCCGAGACAAATAGCCTACCTTTCACTTTCTTCGATTTATTTATTTTTGTCAAGATGGCCTTATTATTTATTGTGTTAGTCCTGTAGTTATTTAAATGATATAGCAGTCTATTACTTTTCACAATGGCAGAAAACTTCAGTAAAGCTGTGCAACATTTGCTGACCTGCACGTTTAATTTTTTGACACTTGTAGCAATACTAACTCAAGTAGTGTTTATGAACTCTGGTGCTAATTGAATAGTTTCAGTTTTTCTTTTTTACACTTTTGTACTTGCCAAGATAGAAGCTGAATAAGCCGCATGAGTCCCCACTTTACTAAGCTGAATATTTCAAAAGTCTGATTTTAACTTCAGGCATAGATTGACTTGCATATTTTATGTGCCAGAGTGAGATCTAATTAGGAATGGTTGAGGAAACCAAATAATAAAAGATGCCATACCAATGAATTTTTAAGCAACTTGCAATTTGATTATGTAACATTTATTTGTTTATTTTATAAATGCACTCGTAACTGCTAGACATAAGGATGAGCAATATGTCTAAAATTTTGTTGTTGTATGAAGTTGAGGGTCTGTGCTGAACAGATTGGTTAGCTTAGTGGCTGTGGTGTTGCCCTGCTTGAATCAAACTTTTGGGTGTCATCCTGCCCTCAGCTGCTTCATTTTGATTAAGAATAAATGCAGGAAACTTCAATGTGCTTGTATTTTGGCGCTTTTTTGGGGTGGGTTCCCAGCTGGTCATGATTAAACCACAGGCCCCACTATGGGAATGGACAAAAATTAAGTTTGAGGGTTGAAGCGAATTTAAAGTGAATAGTTATTTGGTTGAATAATTTCGAATACAATGGTTTGAACAGTCCATATCGCATATTAATAAGAAAGATGAGCGTTCTTTGTTTTGGTTCAATGAATTTGCATAAGACTTTTAAGAATTTGAACTAGGCATGTGTGAATGTCACTTCTTTGGTTCAAAATGAAGTGGAAGCAACATTAAATAGTCGGAAGATTAGTACAGCAGTAGGGGGGAGGTTTTAACTGGTAAAATACGTTAAGTTGTAAGAATTACTTTGCTTAGTGCATACAAGCCCATATAATACACTTTTAAACTTAATATATAAGTTGGAAAGGTGAAGGTAATACACTCAGCTTCATTACAACAAAGTTGCATCTTACACGAAAATAAGTTTGTTATATCCAAAAATTTGTTATAAAATCATATTCTTAACACTGAAGCTATTGCTAAACTATTTTTTATTGGCTTCATTATAACCAATATTTCGTTATATCCAGGTTCTTTATATCGAAATTTGAGTTATGTACATTTTACCTAATGCTCTGATTTCTCCTGCATGGTCAGTTTGACGGCATTATGTTCGCATGCTGCGGTAAAATTACATTTATAAAGGGTTTTGTTCGCTTATTTATACATATATTCTGAATTCACCTCGTAGTAAATTCGAATACTGTAATATTCATTTGAATATTCAAAGGGCCAAAATATTTGCCCACTGCATTGGCCCACTGCATTGGCCCATTGCATTGACCCACCATTTGCCCACTGCATAGTGGGGTAGGGAGGGGCGAATATTCTGGCAGTTCGAATAGTCAAACAAATATCACAGTATTCGAATTTGCTACGAGGTCAAGTCAGATTATTCGAAATTTCGAAGTCTTCAAAATTAATGAATATTCTGCATTCACCTCAGAGCAATTCGAATACTGTAATATTCGTTTGATTATTTAAAGTGCCAGAATATTTGCCCACTCCTACCCGACTGCATTATGGCTCATAATGATATTAATTCTCAGTGGCATTCAAAGCCCCAGAATTTAATTGTTGTTCTAGTGGTTGTAGAGTTTAATTGTATAGGCTAGCCCAAGTGTTTGCCAGTACTTTGTTTTTATTCTTTAGTATTTTAGACTTATGTGGATGATTAGAAGGTGGCTGAACAGCTCTTGTATTTTAGGCCAGGAAGTGTTGGAGAAGAAAGCAGATCGTGTTGAGGGGGTTCCTATCCTTGGTTTGCTGCAAACTGGCAGTTCCAAGACTTCTGGGCGCATTGCTGTCTATGGAGACTCAAATTGCATAGACACTACACACATCCAGAAAGGTTTGTCTTTTCTATTTTGTTTTACAACTGGTGGTTAACTGATGCTTGTCGGTGATGATGTGGTTTCGTGGCAAAATGTGATGCATTATTGTTTGAAGCGACTCTTAACTGGCCGGAACATGTGACAAGACACTGGTGGAAGTGGAATAGCTGTGAATTATAGTGACCAAATTGAACATTGTTTTTGTGATTTGAATAGATTACGTATTTTTAAAATGCATTTGAAAGGCACAAAAAGTGGAATCGTCACGTTACCTGGTGGACAATCTTGGTACTGTGCGAATTAGTCGTTTGAATCTATATATTGTCCACTGTTGTTAAGGCATTATTTATGCTTAAAATTATTAGCATATTATTAGGCATCCCCACTTTATTCTATGCTTAATACAAGGTAAAATATATTGGTGCGAATGAGCAGCACTGCTTTTGTAAGAACTAGTTGAACTATGTTGAGCTGCAGTGTATGTCTGCATCGTGCATGCATGCGCAGCAAACTGCAGTGCATCAATATAAACCGCTTTTCGCATCATCACTCCATAGTTAGACTCTCTGACTGGTAAGCTTTCTGTTTTACCAAAGAAAGCAAATAACTTAAAAATTGGTTGTCAATCTTTATAACTGTCTGGCATTGATATTTTCGTGCCATGTTCACTTAGTCTTCATGCATACATTTGCAAGATTATCATCAAATGCATACTGAAGTGGCCTCTGTAGCTACGTTAAGGTATTATTGACCCCTTGCCTCCCTTCACACTTTTCAGATTGCTACTGGCTGCTGCATGCTCTGGTTCAGTATTCAACCACAGGCCTGATTGCACCTTTTCTTGAAACTACAAATGGAGCACTTCCCAATGATCCAGTGTTGCCAAAACGAATGGAAGGTAAAGCGTTCTTGTTTTGTTGTACTGAACAAGAATCGTGAGTGGATTTTTTGTGACTTTCAATCTTTTTCTCTCAATTTGTATCAGTGGTGTAGCCTCTTGCTAATGCAGGGATTCTTTCCAAATGTCCATGTTATAAAATTTTCACCTTTTGTCGGGTGGCAGTACATGTTTAACGTTGCGAATGTCAATGTTTTGCCAAAGAACAGCCATCTTTAGTCACCTGACTGCATGGTGATTCTGTTGAACATGATGGAAATTTCACTAGTATTTACGACTTCTTTGGGAGCATCACATTTATTTGTAGCAGCTGAAGTAGTCACATGAAGTAAATTCCTGTTACGTTGCCATGGGGGGGGGGGGGGGGAGTGCTCATTACAGCCGTGTAAATAGAATGGAGATATCTTTCTGATCTTTCGGGTCACAAAAGTTTTAGATCATTTGTTAAGGCCCGCCTCACACACACAAAAAAAGAAACACTCCAACATCAAGATAGAATTTTCAAAAGTTATGAGACCATAAGACACAAAGCTGAATATTACAGCAGCTGAGGCGGGCAGCCTTGAATTTAAATTATCTGGCTAACAAGGCAGTTCGAAAGTTTGCAGTCAGAAATCGCTGCAAAACTCACAAGTTCCCTCTTCTATAAACTTTTTGCGCTAAATGACATTTAGTTATGCAGTTGAATGACATGTTGCCAGGCAGAATTACCGCAATTTCATACATGCTAGAAACTTATTTTTACATTCACTCAGTGTCTCTAAATGCAAGCGACATGCTTCTTGGCGTGCACATAGCAAAGGGTTCTATAACTTTCTCTGCGAAAGCTCTTTGTCTGTTCTTTTCAATTTTTTTCACGATGCAGTGAGAGCTTGAAGAGTCTAAACAGGTGGTCTTCTGACATCATCAAATGAAGCCACGTCTTCACACGTCGCATCGTGATGAAAGAACAGTCGGGACAACACGTTGTCGAGAGAAAAGTTATGGCCATTATTTAAAGAGCATGACTGGTGGCGAGATAGATCCCCTCAGCAAATGCAAGAAAGGGGGTCAGGTTTTCATTGAAGTCTGCTTTCACCCATGACCGACACGAAAGTTCCACTTTGCAGTTGAAGTTGTCAAAGTCAAAGTATTTATTAACAGTCTCGCAGAGCTGCTTCTTAAAATCTTTATTCGAAAGCTTCCTTAAGGCGTTTGGTTGTAATAAAACAAGTGCAAATGTGGGAGTATTGCACTCTTCAAATTTTTCTTCCAGCGTGAGAGCAGAGGGTCCAAGTAAGGAATAAAGACAATATGGTGCTAATACTCTTCCGGAGTTTCCAGGGCATTCAGCCTGTGCATTTGGCGTGCAACCATTGCGGCATACTGATTTCTGCCCCAAGCTTTCCTGCAGTCTCCTCGTTCGCAGAATAAAGGTCCTTAAATATGTCTTCCGCTTTTGCCTTGTGCTCGCCAATTGTTCAAGTGAGGAGCCGCATATACCTCTGCACCTTTAAAATGTCCATCTGGGGTTTTTGTAACGTATTTGTCACTGGTTCAAGCAGAGTAGAATATCTGGCGATAATGGTGAGGCAAATTAAAAATGAAGGGGCACATAGATTGCACTATATTTGGTGTGCAGTTTCCCACGTTGGCCTGTTCGCAGACGATGGCAGTGTTGTTAGGGCCTCCATGATTTCAACGAAGTGTTGGCAAAAGAAACGAATGCCCTTATATTTAGAGTTTCACCTGGTTTCACAAAGCAAGGGCAGCAAAGACACATTCTTCCTCCTCAGGGGGCTCTCCCGGAACAACTTTATTGTTGCTTTAATGAATGCCACCACATTCCTGATGTCCACCACTGCGCTTGCCTTGTTCACCACCAAGTTTAGCCGATGTAAAGCACTGTGAAATTACATGGCTCGAGGGTGTTCTTCCTTGATTATAGCCTGTGCGCCAGATATACTGCCCGCCATTGAAGAGTTTTCATTGTACCCTTGGCCTACGATGTTTTTAGAATTAAGGCTAAAGTCATCAACAGCCTTGAGAATTTTGGCAGAAATGGTTTCGGCATGCATGCTTTCCTGCGGAATCATGCCAATAAATTCTTCTCGTACAGCCTGGGTCTACAAACAGCCCCGCCGCGGTAGTCTACTGGCTGAGGCACTCGGCTGCTAACCCGCAGGTCGCAGGATCGAATCCTGGCTGCAGCGGCTGCATTTTCGATGGAGGCGAAAATGCTGTAGGCCAGTGTGCTCAGATTTGGGTGCACGTTAAAGAACCCCAGGTGGTCAAAATTTCCGGAGCCCTCCACTACGGCGTCTCACATAATCACATGGTGGTTTTGGAACGTTAAACCCCACATATCAAATGAATCAATCAATCATGGGTCTACAAACGGATATTAGTCGTGAGCTGTTCTCTGCCTGATATGTTCGCAGATTTATCTGCCAGCAGTGAATACTGCCGGACTTGTTGCACGCATCGACAATGTCTCTCCGAAGGAGGTCCTCGCTCATTTTCATCAGCTCGTTTTGAATACTCGCTAATGTGTACTTTGCATTTCAGGTGCTATTATCGAGATTTGGCACCCCTTTGAATTAACTCATCATCCAATGAAGGTGCAGTACTGCGCATTGTGACAGATGAGCCTCCCTATATGAACTATGATGCCACACTCCTACGGAACTTTTATTTTGAACTAATACGGTGCTTGCTGCAGCTTTCTTATGATGAGTACATCTTCATGAGTGCATATCTGCACCATCTGGCTTCCCGATACGAGACCGACAGAATCATCTGCTTCGCAATATTAAAATTAAATTGCTAGCTTTTTTATGAAGCTAGCCTAAATCTGGTTTACCACTTTATGGGTCAAAACGAGGAGCACACTAACACAAAAGGCATGCATGTTGCAGGTTAGCTGGTCACTATAGTGGGACATGCTAAAGGCGGAGGCCATGTGCTTGTTTTCAAATAGCAAGGGGGGGGGGGGGGGAAGCAATGAATTGACTCAATAAACCTTTTTTTTTCCTCCATCTCTTGGTGTGCTCAAACGTTTTTTATGGCAAAGACTGTAGCTGTACTACATGCTGTGATGAAGCTTACCTGCGAGAGATTATTCGAGGGTGCAGTCAATGTGGAGTATGTGCCTCGATGTTAGAGGCTCCTCAAGTTTGAGCAAGGTGTAAGAAGTATCTTCAGATTAAAAATCATGGTCCAGCTCGGAAAGTTGTATCTTCCTCGTCAAACATTGCACAATGTCAGTATCAGCTTTTCATTTAAAGAAGCTTTTGATGTCCATTTTCGCTTTGCGGTGACATTGTACAACAGTTCCGCAATGCTCACAGACACACACTTTAGTGCGGAAAGGCTTCGACCTTCCTTAGCGAAACTTTTTCCTGTTCTGTTGGTTGCAAGCTATTTTTTTTTTTCACCATGGGGGGTACACACTGTAGTCGGGAGTAGAGAGGTTATTAGAGAAGGGCTTTCAAGAGCTGGCACTTTGCAGAAATCTGCACGTTGGCTTTTTTCAGAAATGTTCTTCATAGGCATTTTCTCATTCACTGACTGGTTTTCTCGTTCTAGGCACGTTCACCCCACCAAATATTTCAGCATAAGTGCACGAGAACTACCAAGGCATATTAAAAAATCATAGTATATCCACGGAGTGAATGATGATGAGTGGGGCGAAGTGTCCGTCCGCCCGTCTGTGCTTTCGTCTGTCCGTTCGTTCTTGCTTCCGTCCATCCATGCGTCCGTCCGTCTGTACATGCGACCGTCTGTGAGTCTGTCCATCCATCTCTCTGTCTGTCTGTTCATGCGTCCATCCGTTCGCGCGTCTATATATCCGCCTGTCTGTCTGCTAGTCTGTCTGTCTGTCTGTCCGTCCATTCGTCCATCTAGTGAACACTGCAAGTACCGCCATCTCCATTCTCGCATCCCCTGTGGCACATACCCGCTCTAGAGCGTTTATGTGCCACTGGAGGCTACGTACTAGTACATACATACAAGGGATGGACAGACCCACGCCTTAAGGAGCTTCGACCATACAAATTACTGCGCGAATGTCGGGTCTATAGGTCGCGTTTACTGAATGCAACAAAACGTCAGACGTCATTTCTCTCAAGCTTACCTCGTTTTCTTACACCTAGCTGCCACATGGTGTCAGAGAGTGGGTTCGCAGATAAGACCTTACTGTGTTATAAAAGAGTTTTTTTATCGATGTTTTGATGAAGCTGAGATTTCTGAATGCTAGCAAAAGTTTATTTTATTTTTACAACTGGGTTAGGCAGCTGAGGATGTTTCGTTCTTTGTTGTTGGAATGTCTCTCTACCATCGCTTTTGTTATCGGTGCTGTCCGATTCAACAAGGGGCAGTACAAGCCTGGCCATTTTCCCTTTCACGGGAACATCACGCAGGTGTCCAAATCGCCCAACCTTTTACTTCGGAAGGCAAGTGTTGGCCATATACTCTGCAATGATTCGGACGAAATGGAAGATCTTCAACATACTCGAAGCAGCTATGACAAAGGGCTGTCGTTACTCTCCCCTTGATTTAAGGTCCGTGAGTTCAATTACCCCACGAATTCCATCCCACCTGGCACGTTAGTGCTATACGCCTTTCTTAAACTTTTTCCTGGGCGAGTTGGTTCTACAAATTTGTGTATATATAGATACGATGCACCAGTACAGTAATCGCATTCATGTAAACAAGTAATACAGTCAAATCTCGTTGGTGCATACCTGCTTAAGCGTACTAACGGTTAAAACATAGTTGCGACGAATACCCAACCGAGTCTCATAGAGACTAATGCATTCGCGAACCGCTTAAGCTGTAGTGTTCGGCCTATGCCTACTGGTTAGTGCATACTAACGGCAGACAGCGATAATTATTTACATGACAAAGTTTTACTGCTCCGCTGAACTTTGCAGACGCCACAATGTGCTGTGAATGGTTTTCCATCATGTCGATAAATATGATGATCAGCCGATAAGCTATTTCAGCTTACGCGCGATTGCGGCGATGACATTGCGAGTAACCATCGGGGAAAAAATGAAGGCGAGTTGGCGACCACCAACAAACGCGCCGGTATGACTTATCGCCGGCGAAAAGCCTTGTCACAATAAACATACCCGGTTATCTGCTCAGACAGGCATGTAGCGTACCGTCACTTTAGGCCAACTGCACGCTTTAGTAGGCGACTACCTGAATGTGCTGGGCCACCAATTGCTGCCGCTTTATTTTGCGAAACCGTGTTTAAGCGCACACCGCTTTACAGAAACGCTAGCAGCCCACTGTCATGAAGTTTAGCATTGCGAATCACGGGCACCGAGAAACCTTGCTGTATTATGCCAACATGCATACCGTACAACGAGCGTAGCGCTATTGTTACCATGCTGCACACTTTTATTTAGCGACAGCTCAAATGCGCCTCCGTCCGCTGCCAGGACTGCTAGAGCATAACGGAGAGCACATTGCTTGCTGAAAGCTCTTCGTCGCTGCGTTAACCCAGCAGGCTACTCGCCGAATCTGTGCATGGCCTGAAGTGGAGAGGGTGTACTCAACAGCAAGTGGATCGGCAGTCACGGTGTGCGCAGAGTGAGCGAAGCGCTGCACGCAACTAGCCACACAGTAAAAGGTTTGGCTCTCAGCATTTGTACCGCGTTTTAGAATAGAAAAGAAAATTGCATCAGTTTTCGCTTGGAAGCAAACCGCGGATCAACTGTATCACGGACAGCCGGTTGTGTCCGTTCTGTCGCTGTACCACGCTGCGTATCCCGGATCCCGTGGCAGTTTCGAAATGCATGCTCATCGGCGTCGACACCGTGTGCTATTGGGCAGTTGTGCGAGAGTCGAACTTTTCTGTACTTGGGCTAAAAGAATGAAATGGCTTTGCCGAAGGTTCCAGGCAGTATTTCCAGTGGCATCGAGTTTCTTCCTTTGTTGGCGGCGATGGAAATTTGCTGCTGGTGGTTAATGCGTAGTACGCTTAGTGCGTAGCTATGCCGTCGTCCCTGGCAGGTACATATTAACGGGGTTTCACTGTAGTATCGTAATTTGGGCGAGTTGGTTTGAGGACTTTCTTGGAAACATGTCGGCACTCACACAATAGATGAAAAAAACACCTGTTTGTCTTCCCGCCATTCGTTTTTTTCGTCTATTCTGTATGCGCCAAAATGTTTCCAAGAATGTCATGTAAACAAG
Organism: Rhipicephalus microplus; assembly: GCF_043290135.1. Classification (NCBI taxonomy): domain Eukaryota; kingdom Metazoa; phylum Arthropoda; class Arachnida; order Ixodida; family Ixodidae; genus Rhipicephalus; species Rhipicephalus microplus. The sequence goes on from NC_134710.1 coordinate 155,056,110, forward strand.
GTTATGGTAGAGTTTTAGTGCTGGAAAGCCCTAGCAGTTGGGGCCCCGCATACTTTTGTGCTATTCCTGTGTTTCTGCTGCTCAGCAGCTGCACCCAAGCAGAGTGGCAACTATCTGCTAAGCTTTATGGTGAAAGTGTAATGGAGAAACCAAAGAAAAGAAAGGCAAGATCGACTGCTAAACTGTAAAAATACTTCTTTTTTCTGGTCTGTGGTTCAGGATGATCGTTAAGCTAATGTAAAGCCCCTCCACGTGTTTTCTTCTGGCTAGGTTAAGTAGCGCCAACTCGTTCTTTCCCTCTCCCTTTACACCAGGTTTCCGACCAGCAGAAGCCGAGGTTCGGCCATAATGTTTCTGCTGCTTCTCTGCTTCATGGACCCACCTCATCATAGAGTTTCCTATATATCCACTAGAGGGAACTCTGGCGCGAGTGTCTATGGGAGCTGTAACACAGGGGGCTTCAGTGAGCATGGGAATGATGGGTAGTACACGAATTTGTCTAATTTTTGTACTTCTGGCTCCGTGTGTGTTCACGTGGCCTTGAGCTAATCTGTCACGAAACGAAAATCAATGAATATTCAGCAATTGTGCTTCACCACTTTCATCTATTAGGCTTACCATTTCAAATCGGGTCACAATGTTTAAAAGGGTTTGTTCTTTCTTTCAAAATAAAACCGAAGCACCGCAGTAAGCAAAGCCACAAGTGCGATTCGCTGCCCACAAGTACAAAGAGTAAGCAAATTCATGTACTACCTATCATTATAGTGTACTGAAATATGGGGTAGTGTGTTCAGGGAGAAGCCAAGGCTGCCGCATTTGATATCAAAAGCTGCGAGAGGGCACCACCACAGCATGGGCTGTCATATCACACAGCTTTCCCGATGCACTTCGGATACTTCGGAGGTTTTATACGTCACGCTTTTTAATATGCTTTTAATTGCTAACATAACAGCAACAAAGGGTCATACATGCATACGAAACAAAACGAAATGCAATAAAGCTACTACGCACAGTTTGAATTGAGAAGCAGGGACTTGCAACGAGACCTCGAATCAGTCAAAGCTTGGGAAACAACATTCGATGCAGTTTTTTACAACTCAGTTGATGAACGAAAAAGAAGTGGCGACAGAGAGATCTATAGATCAAAGAAAGATCTATGAACCCAGATGGGTTTTTTTTTTTTTTTTCAACTACTATTGTAATGAGTCGTAGCCTGCACCCTGCGACAGCTTCGACTTTCTCTGTTACGCGTGCAGCACTGTTTTTGTCAATAATTTCCTTACACACTATTAATTATGTGGCTTAGACGCCAAAACTACCATTTGACTGTGAGACATTGCTTAGTAGAACACTAGGGGATATTTTTGACCACTTCAGGTGCTTTAAGGGGAGATGCGGGTCGAAAATAGCGAGTTTTTTTTTCAATATTACCAATTTTTTATTTTCGCCTGTTTTGATAAAATTAGTACCTCTACTGTTATGAAAAAAATAATACAGGTTGAGACCTAACGGGAAGTGCTTTAAAATTGCATCTAAAGAGCACAAGGTGCCTATTAAATGTCAAAAGTGTGCAGTCTTTGGGCACCTTGCTGCCGATAATGCGCCGCCGCTCACCATTGTCGATCGCATGAGTCAAAGATTTGAGCCTCACTCTTCAAATACCAGCTGTTCCTCTCACTGATGCAGTGTAACAAATAATAAAAAGAAGCACTCTTATGCATGTTTTTTGAGCGCTGCGACTGGCTTATCACATGGTACGAATCGGGGACCGTCATTGGCCTCTGCGCGCCTGTATGTGCTGTGAAACCTATTTGCGGGGTCCATGTCTTGTCGAGCAGTGCAGCTGAACAATGCTTTTCTCCTGTAATTATCTCCGTAATGAATGAAAGAAAGCATCGCTTGCAAGTGAAAGCCATTGTGCGGCGCACTCCGTAGGAATAGGCTACGAGCAGCTGGTCCGATTTGCAGCAGTTGTTGGCTTGTAAAAGTCAATGCATCAAAAGTCATTCACACCCGTCAGCCGAAAAGTTAGTAATGCGGCAATGGATGATGTCAGCGCCAATCTTGAGAGGTCGAAAAAGCTCGCAGTGAGAGAACTTAGTAGGGACGACATTGCCATTATGTACGACGGTATGTGGCAAAAGCATGGCTGCAAAATGGCATGACACTGGACTTAGTTTGGATTTCGCAGTTCTATCGAACTTCTTCCCAGCTTGCAGTTGGCACAAGGCTCTGCCAGATGGAGCGGAAGTTTGGCAAGCGTTTCATAGCCCTGTCTATGAGCGAAATGTCTGTGAGGAATTGGCTCGAAAAAGCCGAGAGGGACAAACTCATGGTGCTGGCGTATTTAGTCGCAGTGGCCGCTACAAGAAGGATTGTTCTTTTTGGTGTGCAAATTTCATCTGATTATTATATCTTTCATAAATAAAAACTCAATTTTAACTTTAAAACTCGTTTTTCTCAAAACACAAATTTTACCATTTTTTCCAATGTGCCCTTCATTTTTCGGGCACTTCTTGTGCTCGGATCTGCATAAAATTTTGCCCAAATTTTTTCCAAAGTATGACAAATGCAATTATCTAGTTTAAGTTTCAATATTTTATTGTATAATAAAAAAAGTGTATGTATACCTTTACTAGGGTAGGTGAAATATGGACTTTTTATGTCTATTATTTTTCAAGCGTATTACATATTTTGTATGTGCTTTCTAATGAGTTATTTGCACTCAACACTTTATTTGAAGCATTATGAGCTATGAATGGTAAAAAATTACAGAAGTTTAGAGATGAAAAGAGGGGGGGGGGGGGGGCAAAAGGGTTAAGGTTATCAATTTGTCATGTTGTAGAGCTAAAAGTCTGTAACTTGCAAGAAAACTTATTATATATTTGAAATCAGCATAAAAAGTTTCATGAACAGCGCAAGTTTCATTGCTCTAGGGTGAATATTTTTTAAAAAAGTGTCTTCGAGTAGCATCTCCCCTTAACATGCACCTGAATCTAATATAACATGGGTGTTTTTGCATTTTGTGCCCGCTGAAATACGGTTGCGCCTTTGCCAGGACTTTGAATTCAATAGTCAGAGGAAACGTCACTAGGCAAAACAGCCAGGCTATTAGAACAAGCTGTTTATTTGCACATGTGTGTGGATACCGCGGTCAGTAGAAGCACTGGTCAAATTCGTCACCATTCCAAAGAGTTATCATTGGATGATCAATTGTCATGGTGGCATTTTTTTTTCTTCAGTTTGTCTGTCGAAACAGTTGACATCCTCGGCGAAAAAAATTAAATCTTGTTAGAGCATAGAACTTTGCTACTGCTACCATCAATAGGTCTGCATGCTGGCTGCAGCCCAGGGTAAGGTGAGAGTTAATTTGTGAGCAGCATCACATCAGCGTTCTTGCTGCGCAGCTCTACCTTGCTGAAAAAGGCAGCAAATATTACCTCTGGTTTAATCAATGTATCAAACAAGCCTCCAGAAGGATCGAAGGGCCCAACTCCGTCACAAATATGTGGAAACTAAAAATTTTGTGTCTGTTCAATTGGGAGATAAAGAAGGACGCTGTGCACGGTCATTTTGTTTCAGAAACTTTTGTGCTATATAACCGATCATCACTTTTCTGTGCCACGTATTCTTTATTATCAGATGGAATGCCCTGGAGTATGCCATTTGCTAATTCCAGGTTCCCTGCTTCGACAGCACTGATCAAATCATTTTAACTCTTGGTTGCTTCTTGGGTAGAGGGATGACATGGTTCAAGAAGAGAGCTAATTACTTCACCAAGCTTTGTATTGCCTGAGCGAGGTGTGTAGCCAGAAATTTATTTCGGGAGATGGGGGGGGCACCACCTTGATTTTGGGGAGGGCACCCCCTTATAATGGTAATTTTTCACTCTATATGCCACGGCAAAAAAAAAAAAATCTGGGCGATGGCGGGGGGGGGGGGGGGGGGCACGAACTACCCCCTGGCTCAAGCTGACTGTACTGCTTTTGCGAGGCTGTCAAATGACAAGCAGTTGATAAAACATTTCCTTGATGTGAGATGATCGTTTGATCAGCATGATTGCTGCAGTATCCCGAAGAAGTCGTGTGAGAGTATCACTGCTGTCTCGTACATACAAAATTTTTATTTTCCCCCATATTGAGCTTGCAGTAAATAACTCTTCCGTGATTTAGAGTGTGATGAGAGCTCTAATAAATTGAGGGCATACAAAGCTTGACCAAGTGTTTCAGCAAAGCTGTCTGTAGTGTTGGCCACATCAGGTTCGGGGTCAGCAGGAATCTTCATTGACGGAGCTAAACCAGTGACTTCACCATCAGCCACTGAGCAAAATATTTGAGGAGGAGAAACTCAGAGGCCGTGGCAGCGGGCAAGGGTAATGGGATAGCATTACGGAGGAATGGGGTTTACACCGAAGGTCGCCAGATGACGCTTTCTGCTTTTTGCCATCTTTTACATGCATTTCTATGGAGGCGATACCTAAAAATCGTGATAGCGCCTCATACATTATAAAATTTTTCTGATTTCTATCTGTAACATCAATCATTAGACATGACAGATATTTTGGTTGCAGTTACTAATTGATACTGCCAGAATTATAGGCCGTACAGCATTTGAAACAAGCTGCTAAATGGTTCTTGAGCAGACGGCGTCTGCACCTACACTAACCACCGTACCTGCACATGCACGCACCCCTCGCTCATTGCTCGTATATTGTGCGCGCATGAGTAGGGAGCCTTGGGAGGGAAAGTTTCCAGCAAGCGGTCGTAATCCCCTTCGCGATCTTGGCTTCCTCGCGTTGTGCCGGCGGCGCCGACTTGAATGATTTCTCGGTGTGCACGCGCTTTTCACGCCATATTGAAGGCGAGTGCTTTGAACACTTCGACCAATAGCTCTTCACGATGCCGCGGAAGTGTGTTGTGCCAAACTGCAACAGCGAACAGGCATATCCTACAAGGACAAGGTAATTACCCTCAAAGTTTCTAGTGGCCTAGTGAGGTTTGAGGCGTTGGCTTGCACCATAGCAAGGAATGACCAAGAGCAGACAGGGACATATACAGGCGGTGCTATTGGGTTGAATTGGTGGTGGCGAAGTTCTCCTGGGCAAAGTAAAATGGCCAGTGTTCTTACCTGACTCCGTGCCTTCAATCTTTCCACACTTTCTCAAATACTTGTCAACTGTTCACACAACCAGGCACACACGCATAAATATGCACGCACACAAAGAAAAATGAACTAGACCTACGTGAACTGCAGAAAGCATGCAAGGACAGATACTTTGGTGGCACAAAGCAAACATGCTTACTCGTTTTATTGCACCTTGATTTTGTGGTCACAAACAACATAAATGCTGTCAGGTTAAAATTTGGAGCCGGCGGTTACGCTTTCAAACGATCAACACATCCACTTGGGCGCGAACGGCGATTCGGCACGCAGTGGCCTTGAATGAGAGCACGGTGAGAGCGGCGTGCGCGTTCTTCCTTCTCCTAAAGTGGATTTTCATGAGTGAGGGCGCGTCAGTGTTGTGCGCGATTTCGTGATATGTTCAAGACGCCCGAGCGAGTGCAGTTTTGCCTTCTCTAATATTCTTGCTCCGTGCCGTCAGCACTGCACACTGCAATTTTTTTCGAGATGGCAGGATCAACTTTGGAGTTTTCCGCCTTCTCAGATGCCCCGGATGCAATGTTTTCTTCGATAAGTAGCACGAAGCATTTTGTGACAACATCGGCACGGCGCCCAGCGTCAGCTCGTGTCTCCCATGTGGTATGCCAAGTTCACCATTTATAATGTGCACATGTCTTTGAGAACACACAACGGCTCCAAGTGCAGCTCACATACTGAGCAGGTTTCATTCGTTGTCCTGTCCTTGAAATGTTAATTCTGCTCCCAAAACTTTCTCCGTGTTTCATCTTTTGAAACAGTGAGAAGTGACAGATGCTTACCTTTTGCCCACAGATAACCTGTTTTCTACTCTGGTGCGAAGCAGGACCATTGACGCCGACGACTTAGCATTGCTTCAGTGCAGCATGGCCACTGGCCAGCAAAGAAATTGCAAAAAACAAATTTGTTAAGCTGGTGCGAACACACGTGACAGTCACTGCTAGTCACTGCACAGCAGCCGAAAAGGCAGAGCGGCAGAGCTACACTTATCATCCCGCCAGCCCATGCAGCAGCAGCGCCGCCTGGCAGATCGTGTTTTTATTTAACGCACGCCGCTTCATGCAATGCATGGCGAATGAGGGCACTTGAACACGCTACTCGATATTCTAGTACACTATTCGCAACTTCCATGTACCGCGGCCAGCAGCTCTGTTGAGATGATTGAAGTTTTCGAACTGCTTCAAACAGTAAATGTTGCTGCTTGTTTTCTCACGCTTGTGGTCATTTTGCAACATTGTGAACAGCCTCGATATTACCGTAACTCTTTCAAGTTAAAGGGAAAGTAGAAAGACCAAGCCGACTGATTTCACTACGAGCCTCAATGCCCACAGCTTATATACACTGTGAGGAAAAGTAAGCCTCCCGTTCAAATTAGCGCCCCAAAAAGCCATGAATGGTTAAGAGGGTTAAATTTAGCAGGCAAATAAAGGCTCATTAATGTATGCAGCACCCATTTTGTGTACGAGTACACCAGCTTCTAGGTTCGCAGTTTTCGCACTTAGTTTCGTCTGCTCGATGCGGTCGCTATGCAAACAGTACCAGAACTAAATTAAGGATGCATTCCACCTCTAAAATAGAAGGAAAGACCAGTTTGAAAATGTTCATCACATCATTACACATTTCGGGCGTCTGCAAGGTGCCTCCATGATCTTCACATCTGCAGCAATTTGTGTTCGGCCTTATTTGCTGATGGCGGGTTTTTTTTTTTTTTCGTTTCTGCTTCGCACCATACTGTTTTTTGTACTTCTCAATCACTAAGACATAGAATGGTAACGTCACCTTTTAGCACCTTAACTGCTCTTTTTTTTTTAATTCTGGTCAAAAGTGCCTGTTTTTTTATAACCAATTTCGATTGTTGTTGAAAAGATATTTTCACCACATAGTCAATTTAAATCGATGAAATAAAGCATATTTCTGAACAATACACAGGAAACAAGCTACCTGCTGCTAATAGGATTAAAAACTTTATAAACAAAACAGTTACAGACGCCACACCTTTCTTCACTTATGTAGGCTAAGCACCCTTGGGGTATTTCGCTCAGGAAGCTTCGGCGCTGTGCAGAAAATTTCAAAACGCGGAATAATCCAAGGCGGCTTCAGTGGCAGGCACTCGCAATGTTAGCGTCCGAGCTGCTTTCGTCATCACTGGAAGAGCTACTCATTCACCGTCATCGCTGTCTTCGTTTCCGGACATGAGATAAATATCTGTACTCGAGTTATCATCATTCAAACAAGATGACGCAAACGAATAGCTTCTTTTTTGTGTTCACGGGTCAGCTATGAATGGGTCGCAGCCACCGCACGCAGTCTTTTTATTTAAAAGCCGCACTCCTGCCACAGGAGAAAACCTAATCCTCAAGAAAATGCTGCCATCTTTTGGATGACACACGATATAACCCGTAAATGCACGCTTCTCCGCCTAAACTCTAGAGGGAAGTACCTATTGCGCTAGGATGAGTTCTACTCGTCCAAAGCAGTTTGGTGACAGTGTGGGCAGGACGACCTCTGCTCGTCCCAAGCAGTTACGGGGCTAAACATGAAAATTGCGTATTATCACTAGTTTCGTTCGCTACTTGCTGAATTCTCTTGATATTTTGTTGTTGTTCTTTTAATCAAGAAAGCACTCTAAAATCATATTGCCAGTAATATGACATACCTCAGTTGGTGCTTTCATTTTGATATTGAAAAACAATTTTTTTTCTTCTGCTTGTTATACATCGTGCTTTTAGGTGAACTGAACAAGCTTCACTCAGGATTGAATGCAAGCAAAACGTTTATATAAAGCTCGACTCTAAAAATGTTTTTGCTATTACTGAGAAGTTTCTACTGAGGCTCTCATTATAGTATTTTTCGAACATGACACCGGGGGTTGCACACGATTACGCACAGTCAGCAATGTGAAGAGCATACATGTGTGCCTTATTTACAATTTTGTGCATATTTATCTACTCAATGTGCTACCTGGCATTTATTTACTTAATATAGTATATTAGCACTTCCTTACTTTCTCAAAACAAATCGAAGGACCACCGAAGCACGAAAAATTGCACTCTTCGCCAAAAGTGTACTTTCCAATACCGCCTTTTTCAGGACGATCATCTCAACAACCGCCATGTTGGGTGTACAGTCCCATGGTCGCTCAACGATCGCAGTGCCAGAGTCCCTTATAGTTCATTTTAGAAAACTCTATGCACCTAATATGCTAAGCTCACACCACCTGATCCGCCCACCCCGCCTTATTCACGCTGTCCCACCGCTCGGCTGTCGACCTTTTCGATCAACCTGGTGCGCAGCAGGGAGGAGGCGTTCCTGGCGAGCTTAGGATGAAACTCAAGACACTCTTGTGGTATGAAGAAGAAAGCGTTCTGTCTCACGTGTGCAGAAACAAGATCGAAGGAAAAAGCGGAAGGGAAGCTCTGAAATCGTAACTAGGCGGCGAAGCACTGGAACAATGGTTGGCGCAGTAGACGCGATGGAGCGGCAGTAGACACGACAGAGGTGCTTTACCTCACCCGAGTGAAAATAAACTGAAGAGAGAAAGCACCATGTCGCTATAGCAAAGAACCCAGGTGTAGCTCGTGCAAGGTCGAAAAAGGCTGTCTGAAGAGAAAAATTTCAGTTTCCTATCCGAAGAATGCCAGGGGCAGAATTTGCCAGGGAAAAGACTTTCACAGATGGATAGATTGAGTTCGCCTTCTTGGTGCCTGCCTACTTAGGTTCTCCCAGAAGAAATATCAGTAGGAAGGTTCCTCGACTTTTTTTTACATCATGATTTAAAGGACCATTCTGGAAAGTCTCTAAATTAGCGATGTCCACAGGATCATAAAGAGTGGTCTTCTGGGGGAGTTGAATCTGTATAATGTGCAGCTGTTGATAAATGGGTATAGAATAGGAATGCAGTGGGCTTAATTTCATTTAATGGTCATTAATTTTATTGCCTGGTTTTGAAGGTGCTCAAGCGGTTTAGATGAATGGTGTATGTGTTACATTATGATGATGAGCAGTATGATAAATGTCTGTTAATATAAGCATTATAAAGTGAGAAAAGAATATGAGGTTGAAAGAATGCACATGTTTTAATGGTAATGCAAATACCAAATGAAATCTTTTTGATGAGTGACTTGGCATGGATATTGTATTTAAGGTGTTTATCCAGAGTAATACCCTGAAATTTAAGATTATGAGATGTTGGTGTATCATAATTCCTCAATGAGACAAATATAGAGGAAGCAATCACTATTTGTGGACTATGAAAAAGCACGAGTTGCTTTAGTAGGATTAATTTTAAGTTGGTTATTTATACACCCTGAGTGAATGTTTTTAAAATCTGTAGTGTGTTCTGCAGTGCGGTGACTGATTTGTGTAGTGAATAAATGGTCGTGTCATCAGCATACAGCAAACAGTCTGAAGAGGTAAGTGTTTTGTGTAAGTCATTAACGAAGAGGAAAAACAACAAAGGGCCTAATATAGAACCTTGGGGAACGCTGCAGTTAATTTATATAATGAGAATTGGCCATTAATATATACTACTTGTGGCCTGTCATACAAGTAACTGCAAAATAAATTTAAATGTGAGCCAGTAATACCAAACAACTGTAGCTTATCCAGAAGAATAGAATGCAATAATGTGTCAAATGCCTTTGTTAGGTCAGTGAATATGGCTCGTACTACAAACCCTTGTTTAATGCTATCCGTGAAATTGATTAAGGCCTGTTTTGTCGAATAACCATTCCTAAAACCAAACTGGCATGAGAAGAGAAGATTAAATTTTATTAGATAATTCAATAAACGAGTTTACAGAAGCTTTTTAATGACTCTACTAAAAAATAGCAAAATACGAATTGGGCTGTAGTTGTTAATGTTATCACGAGCACCTTTTTTGAACACCGAAACCACTTTACCATGTTTCGGCTACTAGGGAAGTTTACTTGTTTTGAAGATTTTGTTTGCAATGTCTGCCACAACTATTGATATATTCGCAGCAACCAGTTTTATTCTAGAAGGCTGTATAATCCAGTCCTAGTCTCGTAACTCTGAGGAAAGAAATTACATCAAGAACTTCTGAAGAAACAGGACGAAGGAAGGAAGACCAAGAGCTAAGTGGAAGATCGGGTGGAACACTAGATTAAGACATATTTTTTCATTTGGCATAATTATCACTGAAAACATAGGTATATCAGCCTCGTTAGTATATTCCCTATCATTGTAAATTGTTTTTTTAATACCCGTATTGGACTTTGTAATATCAAAAAATTTTTTATGAGCTCCCAATTGTGCCTGGTATCTCTTCTGTTTTCAGTTATCCATCGTTCGTAATATTCCCGTTTTGCATGTTTAAAGATGTCGGAAAGAATGTTGTTATAATTTTTAAATCTAGCTCGCAAAAATATGTTGAAAGGCCGCTGTTTGACCTTTTTATGAAGATTTGTTTTCTTAATTATAGAATGTAGTAACACATTTGTTATCTATAGATTCCTAGGAGACGAGAATGTGTGCTTACGGGATAAATTGGTTGTTCAGTCATAAATGTAATCTGTTATTCTTTACAGGAACATAAAATATGCCTTCTCAGGACAATTTTCCTCTAAAAACTATTCCAGCATGTGCCGTGCACCTTCAGTGTAAATAGTGTTTCATCAAAAAAACTTTTAGTGTATTGGCAATGCTGCGTATGTTTTCCGGTGCCATGACTCAACAACAGGGGTAATGATCCATAATGGTATAATCTATCCCTCCAGTGGTGAAATTAGAGGACGAAAATGAAAATATATGGTCTGTTAGCTTGCAAGAACCAGCAGTGTCAAAGCTTGTTGGAACATCAAATAAAGAACAAAAACCATAGCTAAATAAGCAGTTGATATAATCAGAGCACAACTGACAGTTGGGATAAAGTATGTTTATGTTGATGTCACCACAAATGATGATATTTTTATTTTCATTGGTTGAGATGTCAATAATTTCTTCTAGCTGTGAACAGAAGTTTGAATGCGAAGATGATGGGGAACAATGAAAGCATGCCAGGATTGTATGTCTGTTGTTGAGTGGCAAGACATACCAGTCAAACTCTAATCATACAGACTTGTACAGTAAATTACAGAATGAAATATCGGAATGACGAGTGTACGAAACTGACAAATTCACAAAAATGGCAGACTCACCACTTCTTTAGATTCCACGGTAGCTATGTTCACTAGTGTATTGTGGAATATCAAGTAGATTGCCATCTGCTTGTGTTGGCCACATTTCAGACAAAAATATTATAAAG